>NC_138513.1:0-200341 GCF_964252035.2 Podarcis erhardii
TAACCCTAACCCTAACCCTAACCCTAACCCTAACCCTAACCCTAACCCTAACCCTAACCCTAACCCTAACCCTAACCCTAACCCTAACCCTAACCCTAACCCTAACCCTAACCTAACCCTAACCCTAACCCTAACCCTAACCTAACCCTAACCCTAACCCTAACCCTAACCCTAACCCTAACCCTAACCCTAACCCTAACCCTAACCCTAACCCTAACCCTAACCCTAACCCTAACCCTAACCCTAACCCTAACCCTAACCCTAACCCTAACCCTAACCCTAACCCTAACCCTAACCCTAACCCTAACCCTAACCCTAACCCTAACCCTAACCTAACCCTAACCCTAACCCTAAACCCTAACCCTAACCCTAACCCTAACCCTAACCCTAACCCTAACCCTAACCCTAACCCTAACCCTAACCCTAACCCTAACCCTAACCCTAACCCCTAACCCCTAACCCCTAACCCCTAACCCCTAACCCCTAACCCCTAACCCTAACCCTAACCCTAACCCTAACCCTAACCCTAACCCAACCCAACCCTAACCCTAACCCTAACCCTAACCCTAACCCTAACCCTAACCCTTAACCCTAACCCTAACCCTTAACCTTAACCTTAACCTTAACCTAACCTAACCCTAACCCTAACCCTAACCCTAACCCTAACCCTAACCCCTAACCCTAACCCTAACCCTAACCCTAACCCTTAACCCTAACCCTAACCCCTAACCCTAACCCCTAACCCCTAACCCCTAACTCTAACCCTAACCCTAACCCTAACCCTAAACCCTAAACCCTAACCCTAAACCCTAACTGTCAGAGCTGCCCCAAGGTCCCAGCTCACAGAGGACCAACGCCAGGTCGTCGTTACATACAAAAGTCTTTATTGAAGTTCAGTTTCCATTTCAAAGCCGAAGTTCCGTCTGAATCTCCTCCCCCCTGACACCAGTTTAAGATTCTAGCCCTGCTCCACCTCTTCCTTTGCTCTCTCCTCCTCTGGGTCCTCCTGTCCGCTGACACATTCCCCTTTCTGGACTCTTCTGACGCTGAGTCGCCTGACTCCTCCCCCTGCCTCCAGCGGGCTTTAGGACCTGGTTCCCAATCCGGGTTCTCTGCTGTCCCGCACGCCTGTACATTTGAACTTGGCTCGCGCGCCAACCCAGTGACCTTCCTCCTGACCGTTACACTGCTTCTATCACTGCTTCCCTCTTCCGGGATGCTGGCTGGACCTGACCTCCCCTCTGTTGCCTGACTCTCCGATGGAGGCGTGGTCAGCCCTGACTCATCTTCTCTCCCTGCTGGGGGATACGCTGGCCCCGATACCTGGGACTCTTCCCCCCCACTATGCTCTGGTGGGGAAGCTGGTCCTGATCTCCAACTGCTGCTCTGGGAGTCCCCGCTGGCCCCTTGCTTCTGGAGTGTCCCCCTTGGGACCCCCCTTGCCCTGGCCACCGGCGCCCCCTTCTGTGAATCTTCCGATTCACTGGAGAGGCTCATGGAATCTCTCGGGCCACAGTCATCTTCTCCTACGCTGCCCTCAGATTCTTCCCCTTCGCTCTCCATTTCCTCCCTTCCCTGTGCTTCTGCTCCTGAGCCCCTGACATCCATCCCCCCTTGAAGCCCCCCCTTCCCCCCTCTCCCTTTTCTGGTGTGGGTTCCGGGTGCTCCAGTGCTGTGGGGGTGAGTGCAGGATACAGTTCTTCCCCCCTGGTGTGCAGCCAGCCTGCTGGATCCTGCCAGTCCGTGACGGGCTCGTCGATGTCTATCTCCTCTGCTTCCATTTCTCTGCAGGTGTGCTCAAACCCAGGATCCTCCCCCAACACGTCCATGTCCCCCTCTCCCCCTGTTTCCTCGGGTGACGTTGCGTGTAAGGGCCCTCCCGGCAGTTCCCTGCTCCACCCCACCTCCGGTTGATTGTCCCACCAATAAGAGCGGTCTGTGCCAAAACCTGAGATTGATCCCTCTGGAGAGGTAATCTCTGGCGCAGTCTCCTCAGCTGATGAGAACCCCTGGAACGTGCTGGCTGAGAGTGTGGGTGTGAAAAGATATTCATCGAAATAATCTGCCGGCATGGGTCTGTGTGGGAAGAGTGCATGAAATTCGTCTTTGAGGTAGTGCTCCTCCACCGCATAGTAAGGAACCCACCTGTTGTTGCTTGCCGGGGTACCTTCCCTGGCTAGTAGATATTCAACCCCCTCTTCCCCCCATCTCGAGTCTAAAATCTCTGTGGCCTCATTGAGTGGCGCCGCCCTCGGTGACCCCCCTTCGTGGGCGCCTCGCTGAGTGGGCCTGGTGCGTTCCCTGGCGCCTGAAACCTGTGGGGTTCCTTGTAGGGTGTGAGCACTGATCTATGAAAGACCGGATGCATTCTCGAACCCTCCGGGAGTGTCAACCGGAAGGCTACTGGATTGATCTGTGCCTCGACTTGGTAAGGCCCTAGCTGCTTGTGTCCGAGCTTCTTCTTAGCTAACGATCTGGCCGGCACTGCCTGGGCTGCTAACCAGACCCAGTCCCCCACCTGTATGTCTTCCCCAACTCTCCTGTGTTTGTCTGCCTGCATTTTGTAGGCGTGCTTTGCTAGCTCCAACTGCCTCCGGAGTTGCTCGTGGACCTCCTGTAGCTCCGCTGCCAAGGCCTCTGCTCCCTGTGGCTCCCCTTCCCCCACTCTTTCTAACCCCGGGAAGGTTCTGGGATGCCGCCCATTATTGGCGAAGAACGGTGTCACCCCCATGGACACGTGCTTCGTGTTGTTGTAGGCAAACTCGGCCAGCGGTAGGTAGTCCACCCAGGTCGAGGGCTGTTGATTCGCGTAGCATCTCAGGTACTGCTGCATGATGGCGTTGACCCTCTCCGCTTGTCCGTTGGTCTGTGGGTGTCTTGCCGACGCTAGGTTGATCTTGACGTTCAGGATGCCCATCAGCTTCTGCCAGAAGCTTGAGATGAACTAGAGTCCCCGGTCGGACAGGATCGACCACGGTAGGCCGTGCACCTTGAACACGTGGTCTATGAACAGCTTGGCGGTCTGTTCCGCCGTGGCCACCTTCGTGCAAGGAATGAAGTGCGCCATCTTGGTGAACATGTCTACGACCATGAGTACTGCTGTTTTGCCCCGCGAGCTGGGCAGATCTGTGACAAAGTCCAGGGCCACCCTCTCCCACGGTTCGAGCGGTGTCTGTAGCGGTTCCAGCTGTCCCGCCGCGGTCTGTGTACTGGCTTGGCCCTTTGGCATGTGTCGCACCTAGTGACGCAATCCGTGACTTCTCCCCTCATCTTGGGCCACCAAAAGTCTCTGGCTACTAATTCCACCGTCTTGTCTTTGCCGAAGTGCCCAGCGCTGGGCGCGTCGTGTAACTGTTGCAATACTTTCGCGCGGAGGTCGTCTCCCGGCACGTAGAGGGCCCCTTTGCGGATGAGCAGTCCGTCGCGTATCTGGAACTCGTCGTCCTTCGCTGTGTGGGTGTGAAAAAATATTCGTCGAAATAATCTGCCGGCATGGGTCTGTGTGGGAAGAGTGCATGGAACTCGTCTATGAGGTATTGCTCCTCCACGGCATAGTACGTATATGCGCGTCGTGTAACTGTTGCAATACTTTCGCGCGGAGGTCGTCTCCCGGCACGTAGAGGGCCCCTTTGCGGATGAGCAGTCCGTTGCGTATCTGGAACTCGTCGTCCTTCGCTGTGCCTCTTCGCACCTCCTCCATCTTGGATTGTGTGAAGGAATCCGTCTGCAGCACGCGACGCACCACGTCCAGGTCCACGGTGGTGAAGCGCATGCCCACGCTTTCGGTGCGAAAATGTGTTTGGCCGCCACCGGTGCCGCTTCCTCGAGATACTGCGGCTTCCTGGATAGCTCATCTGCCATGACGTTGTCTCCCGGGATGTATTCTATCCTGAAGTCGAAGTCCGCAAAGAACTCCGCCCAGCGAATGTGTCTCTGGTTCAGGAACCGCGCCATGCGCCAGTACTCCAAGTTCTTATGGTCCGTGCGGACCTGCACCGTGTGTTTGGCTCCGATGAGGAAGTGCCGCCACGCTTTGAAGGCTGCATGAATGGCCAGCAACTCCCTGTCCCAGATGGTGTAGTTCTGTTCCGACTTGCTGAGTTTCCTGGAGTAGAAAGCACACGGCCTCCAGTCCCCTTGCGGGTCTTGCTGCAACAGGACCGCCCCCACCGCTCTGTCCGAGGCGTCCATTTCAACCCTCATTGGTTTGCTGGGGTTTACGTGTAGCAGCTGTTCTTCGGACGCGAAGAGACGCTTGAGTCTCTGAAAGGACTGCTCCGCCTGGTCCGTCCAGATGAACTTCTTCTTCTTGGCGCTGAGGGTGTCCGTGATGGCCGCCGTCTCCATCGCGAATCCCTTGATGAACTTGCGATAGAAGTTGGCGAAACCGACGAACTTCTGGACCTCCTTCCGATTGCGCGGGCTCTTCCAGTCCAACACTGAGTGGACCTTGGCGCTGTCCATGGCGAGTCCCTTGTCAGACAGCTTGTAGCCCAGGAAATCCACCTCCGTCATGTCGAACTGGCACTTCTCCAGCTTGGCGTAAACTCTGTGCTCCTGTAGTCTCTGCAGAACTTCCTTGACGTCCCTCTCGTGAGCCTCCTGCGATTCCGAGAAGATCAGGATGTCATCCAGGAAGCAGACGCACTTCTTGTAGAGGAGTCCCGGTAACACGTGGTGCATGAAGGCTTGGAAACAGTGGGAGCCATTTTGTAAACCAAACGGCATAACTCTATATTCATAGGTGCCTAGGGGCGTAAACATGGCCGTCTTCCACTCGTCGCCCTCCCGCATGCGTATAAGGTTGTACGCCCCTCGTAGATCCAACTTGGTGAAGATGCGACCCTTCCTCACCGTCGCCAGCAGGTCATCGATCTTGGGCATGGGGAATGCCGTGGGCTTCGTCTGCGAATTTATGACCCTGTAATCAACTACAAGCCTCTTTTGGGGCGTGTCTTTTTTCTTCACGAAAAGCACGGGACTGCCCCCCACTGCTTTGGATTCTTGGATGAATCCCCGCTTCAAGTTGAGATCTATGAACTCCCTGAGTTCTTGCAGTTCGTCTTCAGACACGGAATACAGTTTTCCAGTCGGCAGCGTCGCCCCCGGCAGGAGGTCAATCTTGCAGTCGTAGGGCCTGTGGGGAGGCAGCTTGTCCGCTTCCTTCTTGCAGAAGACCTCCAAAAACGCCGTGTACTTGTCGGGTACCGCTTGCAGCATGCCCAAGTG
The DNA here is from genome assembly GCF_964252035.2 of Podarcis erhardii. Lineage (NCBI taxonomy): Eukaryota > Metazoa > Chordata > Lepidosauria > Squamata > Lacertidae > Podarcis > Podarcis erhardii. The sequence continues at coordinate 5,230 of NC_138513.1, forward strand.
TAGCTGTGGTTCATCCTCTTTCCTCTCATCTTCCTGGTTAGTCAGGATGCAGTGTTCTGCGCAGTAGGAGGAGCAGAAGGTCAATTGACGCTGGTACCATGCTAATGCCGGGCTGTGCCTGTCCAGCCAACTCATGCCCAATACTATGGGCGTATCCGACAGGTGGGAGACGTTGAAGCTGATGACTTCCCGGTGATTTCCAATTTGCATCACCATTGGCGGTGTTTGCTGTACCACCTGTCCTCCCAGTAGCTCTCTGCCATCGACCGTGACGACGTTCAGGGGCATCGTGGCTGGTAGGAGCGCTATGCTATGTTGCTTGATGAAGTCCACTCCTACAAAGTCTGCATTACCCGTCCAGTCGGGATTCAGGCCTCATCATGGGACTGAAACTGCCTTGGTCGCACTGGTTGATGATCTCCAGCAGGCTAGGGACAAAGGTGAGAGCTGTTTCCTAGTTCTGCTGGATCTCTCAGCGGCGTTTGATACCATCGACCATGACATCCTTCTGGACCGTCTTGAGGGGCTGGGAGCTGGGGGCACTGTTATACAGTGGTTCCGCTCCTTCCTCCTGGGCCGTGTTCAGAAAGTGGTGGTGGGGGATGAGTGTTCAGACCCCTGGGCTCTCACTTGTGGGGTGCCTCAGGGTTCTGTCCTCTCCCCCATGCTTTTCAACATCTACATGCAGCCGCTGGGAGGGATCATCAGGAGGTTTGGGCTGGGTGTTCATCAGTATGCAGATGATACCCAGCTCTACCTCTCTTTTAAATCAGAACCAGTGAAGGCGGTGAAGGTCCTGTGTGAGTGTCTGGAAGCGGTTGGAGGATGGATGGCGGCTAACAGATTGAGGTTGAATCCTGACAAGACAGAAGTACTGTTTTTGGGGGACAGGAGGCGGGCAGGTGTGGAGGATTCCCTAGGCCTGAATGGGGTAACTGTGCCCCTGAAGGACCAGGTGCGCAGCCTGGGAGTCATTTTGGACTCACAGCTGTCCATGGAGGCACAGGTCAAATCTGTATCCAGGGCAGCTGTTTACCAGCTCCATCTGGTACGTAGGCTGAGACCCTATCTGCCTGCAGACTGTCTCACCAGAGTGGTACATGCTCTGGTTATCTCCCGCTTGGACTACTGCAATGCGCTCTACGTGGGGCTACCTTTGAAGGTCACCTGGAAACTACAACTAATCCAGAATGCGGCAGCTAGACTGGTGACTGGGAGCGGCCGCTGAGACCATATAACACGGGTCTTGAAAGACCTACATTGGCTCCCAGTACGTTTCCGAGCACAATTCAAAGTGTTGGTGCTGACCTTTAAAGCCCTAAATGGCCTCGGTCCAGTATATCTGAAGGAGCGTCTCCTCCCCCATCGTTCTGCCCGGACACTGAGGTCCAGCTCCGAGGGCCTTCTGGCGGTTCCCTCACTGCTAGAGGCTAAGTTACAGGGAACCAGGCAGAGGGCCTTCTCGGTAGTGGCGCCCGCCCTGTGGAATGCCCTCCCATCAGATGTCAAAGCGATAAACAACTACCTGACATTCAGAAGACATCTGAAGGCAGCCCTGTTCAGGGAAGTTTTTAATATGTGACATTTTAGTGTATTTTTCATCTCTGTTGGAAGCCACCCAGAGTGGCTGGGGAAACCCAGCCAGATGGGCGAGGTACAAATAATAAATTATTATTATTATTATTATTATTATTATTATTATTATTATTATTATTACTACCACAGTCAATGGTAATAGGGACTTCCATGGTGAGCCCATTGGGTAGCTGGAGCGATGCGGTGAGTTGCACCACTGGTTTGGGCGGGAGGGGGTCTGTGGGCTGTAAAATCCCTGGGGACTGCTTCACTGACTCGCCTGGCTGGGCCCCAGTGCCTCTGTCTCCAGCCAGACTCCGTCGTTTCCCTGCAGTTGTTCCCCCTGTTGAACTGCTTCCTTTACTGTTGCTGAGGCTGCAGTGTGCTTCTGGAGCCTCTGGGGACACTCTTTGGCCATGTGCTGTGCACTGTCGCAGATGTAACACTTCCTGCTCCCTCTAGGAGGCTTCGCCTTGACTGCTCCTGGTGTTTGGGCTCTGGTTGCTGTCTGAGCCCTGGCACCACCTATCTCCATCGGCTCTTCTCCCCCTCCCAGTGGAGGTGTGGACTGGGCGTGCGCTGTCCCTCTGGGAAAGAAAGGAGGTGATCTGGCTGGTGTGCGTCCCCAACGTCCTTCATCCTTGCTCCAAGGACGTTCTTCCAGACGCACCCCAATCGCCAGCGCTCTTTGGACGACTTCCTTAGTGCTCTGGGGTCTCTCCCCCCTCGCAATTTCATCTTTCACAGCCCCATTCAGCCCCTCCCAGAACAGGTCTCGGACGGCAGCTGAGTTCTTTTCCCACCCCAGCGCATTAACCAATGCAAAAAAGCGGGAGTGATATTGTCTCACAGTGGCTTTGCCCTGTTTCAGTCCATGTATTTCCCTCCTGGCAACATCCACATCCACTGCAGATTGAAAACAAGCATCCATAGCCTTAATAAAGGCATCTGAATTTTGGAGGGCGGGATCATTGTCGTGCCAAAGATTGCGCAGCCACGCTTTAGCTTCCCCATGCAGATGAGTTAGTATGAAGCCTACTTTCTCCTCCTCATCTCTAAAGTCTTTCTGAAGCAACTTGAGCGCGAACACTACGTCTGCTCTGAAGTTAGGATACTGCTGCAGGCTCCCATCGAAATGAGACACGAGGCTGCCCCCCCCTCTTTCCGAGGCCAATCCCCTCCGGCTTGGCACCTGGCAGCCCCTGCTTGCTCAAAATTTCCAACCTGGTTCGCAGATCCTGGCAGAAAGCGGTTGCTTCCTCCTGTCTCTTTCTGGATGCTGCTACTTCCATGGAAAGCCTCGTGACTGCGTCTTGCAGGGCTGTAATTTTCTCCTCTGTACCCATCCTTGCCGATCTTCATGAGCTCGCAAAGCACCAAGCTTTGCCCCTCGCTGCGTCAACTCACGCTGCGAAGGTTTTATTGAGACGGAGCTTACTGTCAGAGCTGCCCCGAGGTCCCAGCTCACAGAGGACCAACGCCAGGTCATCGTTATTGTCAGGTCTGCCTCTAGATCCCAGCTCACAGAGGACCAACGCCCGGTGGATATAATATACAAAGTCTTTATTGAAGTTTAGTTTCCATTTCAAGGCTCTGGGCGCGCAGACCCACGTCTCGACGCTAGACCGGCTAAGTCCCCTCTGACTCACTGCTCCTCCCACACCAGTTTAAGATCCTCGCCCGGCTCCACCTCCTACGCTGTTCTTTCCTTCGCTGGGTCTTTCTGCCCTCTGGGGTCTCCTCCTTCCTGGACTCTTCTGACGCTGACCCCCCTTGGTCTTCCCCTTCCTTCCGGCAGGCTTGGCGCGCGCGCCCAGCCGGTAACCTTCCTCCTGACCGTTTCCCCGCTTCCTGATGTGGGCGTGACCAAACCTGACTCCTCTCCTCCCACTGGTGGTGAGAGCACTGGTCCCGATTCCTGGGACTCCCCCTCCCCACTGCGCTCTGGTGGGGAAGCTGGTCCTGATTTCCAACTGCTGCTCAGGGACTCCCCGCTGGCCCCTTCCTCCTGGGGCTTCCCCCTGGAACCCCCCTCGCCCTGGCGGGGAAACGGTCAAGAGGAAAGTCACCGGCTGGGCGCGCGCGCCAAGTTCAAATGTACAGGCGAGCGGCACAGCAGGTAGCCCGGATAGGGAGCCAGGTCCTAAAGCCCGCCGGAAGGAAGGGCAAGACTCAGGGGGGTCAGCGTCAGAAGAGTCCAGGAAGGAGGAAACCCCAGGGGGCAGGAGGACCCAGAGGAGGAAGGAACAGCGCAGGAGGTGGAGCCGGGCTAGGATCTTAAACTGGTGCGGAAGGGGTAGTGACTCAGAGGGGACTTCGCCGATCTAGAGCCAAGACGTAGGGCTGCACGCTCTGGGGTTTGAAATGGAAACTAAACTTCAATAAAGACTTTTGTACATTACATCAACCGGGCGTTGGTCCTCTGTGAGCTGGGACCTAGAGGCAGCTCTGACAGTAAGTCCCCTCTCGACTTTTAAAACCTTGCAACGTGAGGGAACGCAGCGAGGGGCGAAGATTGGTGCTTCGCGAGCTCACGAAAAGGAGGCAAAATGACTACCGAAGAACACATAGCAAGCCTGCGGAACGCAGTAACACAACTTAACGCGGAAATTTTGGCATCCAGGAAAAAGGAGGCGGAAGCAGCGGCTGCCTGCCAGGAGCTGCGAGCCAGGTTAGAAGCGTTGACTACACAGGGGCTGCCGGGACCCAGACCAGAGGGGATTGGGCTGGGGAAGAGAGGAGGGAGCCTTGTGTCTCATTTCGATGGGAATCTGCAGCAGTATCCTAACTTCAGAGCAGACGTGATTTATGCGCTAAAGTTGCTGGAGAAGGATTTTAGAGATGAGGAGGAGAAAGTAGGCTTCATAGTCAGTCATCTCCATGGAGAAGCTAAAGCATGGTTGCGCAATCTCTGGAGAGATAAGGATCCAGCCCTCCGGAATGCGGATGCCTTCATTAAAGCGATGGATGCGTGTTTTTTGTCAGAGATTGATGTAGATATCGCCAGGAAAGAGGTGCATGGACTGAGACAAGGCAGAGCCACTGTGAGACAACATCACTCCCGTTTTTTCGCATTGGTCAACGCACTGGGGTGGGAGAAAGAGTCAGCTGCCGTCAGAGACCTGTTCTGGGAGGGGCTGAACGGTGCTGTGAAAGACGAAATTGCAAGGGGGGAGAGACCCCAGACCACCCAAAATGTGGTGCAGAGGGCGCTAACGATTGGGGTGCGCCTGGAGGGACGCCCTTGGAGCAAGGAGGAAGGGCGTTGGGGACGCACGCCGGCAAGAGCACCACCCTCCTTTCCCAGGGAAACAGCGCGCGCTCAATCCACGCCTCCGCTGGGAGGAGGAGAGGAGCCGATGGAGTTAGGTGGTGCTAAGGCTCAGTCAGCAGCCGGAGCCCTAACGCCGGGAGCAGTCAAAACGAAGCCTCCTAGAGGGAACAGGAAATGTTACATCTGCGACAGTGCTCAGCACATGGCGAAAGAGTGTCCCCGGAGGATTCACAAGCACACTGCAGCCTCAGCAACAGTACCAGAATCAGTTCAGCAGAATGCACCACAGCAGGGAAACGGAATGGTCTGGCTGGAATCGGAGGCACTGGGGCCCAGCCAGACAAGTCAGTGAAGCAGTCCCCAGGGATCTTACAGCCCACAGACCCCCTCCCACCCAAACCAGTGGTGCAGCTCACCGCATCCCTCCAGCTTCCCAATGGGCTCACCATGGAAGTCCCTATTACCATTGACTCTGGCAGCAATGCAGACTTTATCGGAGTGGATTTTCTCAAGCAACACAACGTGGCGCTCCTGCCGGCCGCGATGCCCCTGAACGTAGTCACGGTGGACGGCAGAGAGCTACTGGGAGGGCAAGTGCTGCAGCAGACACCTCCAATGGTGATGCGAATTGGTAATCACCGCGAAGTCATCAGCTTCAATGTCACCCATCTGTCAGACACGCCCATAGTGTTGGGCATGAGTTGGCTGGACAGGCACAGCCCGGCATTAGCATGGTACCAGCGTCAACTGACCTTCGGCTCCTCCTACTGCGCAAAACACTGCATCCTCGCTACCGCGGAAGAGGAGGGGCACGAGGATGGACCACAGCTGAACTTAGGCATGTTGCAAGCAGTACCCAACAAGTACAAAGAGTTTTTGGAGGTTTTCTGCGAGAAGGAAGCGGACAAGCTGCCTCCCCACAGACCCTACGACTGCAAAATTGACCTCCTGCCGGGGGCGACGCTGCCGACGGGGAAACTGTATTCCATGTCTGAGGATGAACTGCAGGAACTCAGGGAGTTCATAGATCACAACTTGAAGCGGGGATTCATCCGGGAATCCAAGGCAGTGGGGGGCAGTCCCGTGTTTTTTTTGAAGAAGCGGGACACGCCCCAGAAGAGGCTGGTAGTTGATTATAGAATTTTGAATTCGAAGACCAAGCCCTCAGCCTTCCCCATGCCCAAGAACGATGACCTGCTGGCGACGGTGAGGAAGGGTCGCATCTTTACTAAGTTGGATCTGCGCGGAGCGTACAATCTCATACGCGTGCGGGAAGGCGACGAGTGGAAGACGGCCATGTTTACGCCGCTAGGCACCTATGAATATAGAGTTATGCCTTTTGGATTACAAAATAGTTCCCACTGTTTTCAGGCCTTCATGCACCACGTCTTAGCGGGTCTCCTCTACAAGAAGTGCGTCTGCTTCCTGGACGACATCCTGATCTTCTCGGAGTCGCCGGAGGCTCACGAGAGAGATGTCAAGGAAGTCCTGCAGCGGCTGAGGGAGCACAGGCTTTACGCCAAGCTGGAGAAGTGCCAGTTCGACATGACGGAGGTGGATTTCCTGGGCTACATGCTGTCCGACAAGGGACTCGCCATGGACAGCGCCAAGGTCCGCTCGGTGCTGGACTGGAAAAGCCCGTGCAATCGGAAGGAGGTCCAGAGGTTTGTCGGCTTTGCCAACTTCTATCGCAAATTCATCAGGGGTTTCGCTATGCAGACGGCGGCCAGCACCGACACCCTCAGTTCCAAGAAGAAGAAGTTCATCTGGACTGAGCAGGCGGAGCAGTCCTTTCAAAAGCTCAAGCGTCTCTTCGCGTCCGAGGAACAACTACTACATGTGAACCCCACCAGGCCCATGAGGGTTGAGACGGACGCCTCAGACAGAGCCGTGGGGGCCGTCCTGTTGCAGCAAGACCACCAGGGGGACTGGAGGCCGTGCGCTTTCTACTCCAGGAAACTCAGCAAGTCGGAACAGAACTACACCATCTGGGACAGGGAGTTGCTGGCCATTCATGCAGCCTTCAAGGCGTGGCGGCACTTCCTCATCGGAGCCAAACACACGGTGCAGGTCCGCACGGACCATAAGAACTTGGAGTACTGGCGCACGGCGAGGTTCCTGAACCAGAGACACATTCGCTGGGCGGAGTTCTTTGCAGATTTCGACTTCAGGATAGAATACATCCCGGGAGGCAGCAACATCATGGCGGATGCGCTATCCAGGAAACCGCAGTATCTCGAGGAAGAGGCACCGGCGGCGGCCAAGCACATTTTTGCACCGGAAGCGTGGGCATGCGCCTCAGCCACGGTGGGCCTGGATGCGGTACGTCGCGCGCTGCAGACGGACTCCTTTGCTCGAGCCAAGATGGAGGAGGTGCGCAGCGGCACAGCGAGGGGCGACGAGTTCCAAATAAGTGACCGACTGCTCATCCGCAAAGGGGCCCTCTACGTGCCGGGAGACGACCTCCGCGCGAAAGTACTGCAGCAGTTGCACGACGCGCCCACCGCTGGGCACTTCGGCAAAGAGAAGACGGTGGAATTAGTAGCCAGAGACTTTTGGTGGCCCAAGATGCGGGGGGAAGTCGCGGATTATGTCAATAGGTGCGACACCTGCCAAAGGGCCAAGCCGGTACACAATCCGCCGGCGGGGCTGTTGGAACCGCTACAGACACCGTTTGAACCGTGGGAGCGGGTGGCTCTGGACTTTGTCACTGATCTGCCCAGTTCGAGGGGGAAGACAGCGGTACTCGTGGTAGTAGACCTGTTCACCAAGATGGCCCACTTCATTCCTTGCGCGAAGGTGGCCACAGCGGAGCAGACCGCCAATGTCAGGGGTTCAGAAGGAGAGACACAGGAGGGGGAGCAAATGGAGAGTGAGGAGGAGGAGTACGAGGGGGGAGCAGGCAGTGACAGTGGAAAGAGTTATTCCACAAGCCTCTCCAGCGAATCGGAGGACTCACAGAAGGGAGCGCCGATGGCCAGGGCGAGGGGGGTTCCAGGGGGGAAGCCCCAGGAGGAAGGGGCCAGCGGGGAGTCCCTGAGCAGCAGTTGGAAATCAGGACCAGCTTCCCCACCAGAGCGCAGTGGGGAGGGGGAGTCCCAGGAATCGGGACCAGTGCTCTCACCACCAGCGGGAGGAGAGGAGTCAGGTTTGGTCACGCCCACATCAGGAAGCGGGGAAACGGTCAGGAGGAAGGTTACCGGCTGGGCGCGCGCGCCAAGTTCAAATGTACAGGCGAGCGGCACAGCAGGGAGCCCGGGTAGGGAGCCAGGTCCTAAAGCCTGCCGGAAGGAAGGGGAAGACCAAGGGGGGTCAGCGTCAGAGGAGTCCAGGAAGGAGGAAACCCCAGAGGGCAGAAGGACCCAGCGAAGGAAAGAACAGCGTAGGAGGTGGAGCCGGGCTAGGATCTTAAACTGGTGTGGGAGGAGCAGTGAGTCAGAGGGGACTTAGCCGGTCTAGTGTCGAGACGTGGGTCTGCGCGCCCAGAGCTTTGAAATGGAAACTAAACTTCAATAAAGACTTTTGTATATTATATCCACTGGGCGTTGGTCCTCTGTGAGCTGGGATCTAGAGGCAGACCTGACAGCCAAGCTGTTCGTAGACCACGTGTTCAAGGTGCACGGCCTACCACGGTCTATCCTGTCCGACCGGGGGCGCCAGTTCATCTCCAACTTCTGGCAGAAGCTGATGGGCATCCTGAACGTCAAGGTCAACCTGGCGTCGGCGAGACACCCGCAGACCAACGGACAAGCGGAGAGGGTCAACGCCGTCATGCAGCAGTACCTGAGATGCTACGCGAACCAGCAGCCGTCGACCTGGGTGGACTACCTACCGCTGGCCGAGTTTGCCTACAACAACACGAAGCACGTGTCCACGGTGGTGACACCGTTTTTCACCAACAATGGGCGGCATCCCAGAACCTTCCTGGGTTTAGAGAAGGTGAGGGAGGGGGAGCAGCAGGGAGCAGAGGCCATGGCAGCGGAGTTACAGGAGGTCCACGAGCAGCTCAGGAGGCAGTTGGAGCTAGCAAAACAAGCTTACAAAGTGCAGGCAGACCGACACAGGAGGGTTGGGGAGGACATCCGGGTGGGGTACTGGGTCTGGTTAGCAGCCCAGGCAGTCCCGGCCAGATCATTAGCCAAGAAGAAGCTCGGACACAAGCAGCTAGGGCCTTACCAAGTCGAGGCACAGATCAACCCAGTGGCCTTCCGGTTGACACTCCCGGAGGGATCCAGAATGCACCCGGTCTTTCATAGATCAGTGCTAACGCCCTACAAGGCACAGAAGACACCCCAGCCAGAAGACACCCCAGCCAGCGCCAACAGGTGGGTGCCGGATTATGCAGTGGAGGAGCAGTGGCTCAAGGAAGAATTCCATACAATTTTCCCGCACAAACCCATGCCAGCGGATTATTTCGACGAATATCTTTTCATGCCCACACTCTCAGCCAGCACTTTCCAGGGTTTCTCATCAGCTGAGGAGACGACTCCGGGGACTAGTCCCCCAGAGGGATCGCTCTCAGGGTTTGGCACAGGAGGGTCTTATTGGTGGGAGGATCAACCCGAAGTGGGCTGGCGCAGAGACCTGCCGAAGGGACCTTGGCACGCAGTGTCGTCCCAGGAACCAGGGGAAGAGGGGGTCTTGGGGGATTTGGGGGTGGCTCCAGGTTTCGAGCACACCTCCCAAGAGATGGAAGCAGAGGAGATTGCCGTTGATGAGCCCATGCAGGACTTCCCGGACTTATCCCGATGGCTGCACGCCACCGGGGATGAACTGTATCCAGCGCTCACCCCCCACAACACTGGAGCTCCCGGAACCCGCACCTGAAGAGGGGTAGGGGGGAAGGGGGGGCTTCGAGGGGGGGATGGATCTCAGGGGTTCAGGAGCAGAGACACAGGAGATGGAGCAAATGGAGAGCGAGGAGGAGGAATCCGAGGGGGGTGTAGGCAGTGACAGTGGTCAGAGAGATTCCACGAGTCTCTCCAGCGAATCGGAAGATTCACAGAAAGGAGCGCCGATGGCCAGGGCAAGGGGGGGGTGCCAAGGGGGAAACCCCAGAAGGAAGGGGCCAGTGGGGACTCCCTGAGCAGCAGTTGGAAATCAGGACCAGCTTCCCCACCAGAGCGCAGTGGGGGGGAGGAGTCCCAGGCATCGGGACCAGTGTTCTCACCACCAGAGAGAGGAGATGAGTCAGGATTGACCACGCCTCCATCGGAGAGCGGGGAAACGGTCAAGAGGAAAGTCACCGGCTGGGCGCGCGCGCCAAGTTCAAATGTACAGGCAAGCGGCACAGCAGGTAGCCCGGATAGGGAGCCAGGTCCTAAAGCCCGCCGGAAGGAAGGGCAAGACTCAGGGGGGTCAGCGTCAGAAGAGTCCAGGAAGGAGGAAACCCCAGGGGGCAGGAGGACCCAGAGGAGGAAGGAACAGCGCAGGAGGTGGAGGCGGGCTAGGATCTTAAACTGGTGCGGAAGGGGTAGTGACTCAGAGGGGACTTCGCCGATCTAGAGCCAAGACGTAGGGCTGCACGCTCTGGGGTTTGAAATGGAAACTAAACTTCAATAAAGACTTTTGTACGTTACATCAACCGGGCGTTGGTCCTCTGTGAGCTGGGACCTAGAGGCAGCTCTGACAGCGTGGTCAACCCTAACTCATCTTCTCTCCCTCCTGGAGGAGACGCTGTCCCTGATACCTGGGATTCTTCCCCCCACTGCGCTCTGGTGGGGAAGCTGGTCCTGATCTCCAGCCGCTGCTCTGGGAGTCCCCGCTAGCCCCTTGCTTCTGGCGCGTCCCCCCTGGGACCCCCCTTGCCCTGGCCATCGGCGCCTAACTCTGGGAATCTTCTGATTCGCTGGAGAGGCTCATGGAATCTCTCGGGCCACTGTCATCTTCTCCTACGCTGCCCTCAGATTCTTCCCCTTCGCTCTCCATTTCCTCCCTTCCCTGTGCTTCTGCTCCTGAGCCCCTGACAGGGATACTTGTAAATATTTTAAGATGGGCTACTCAATAGTGTGTAACTTCTCTTTGAAGTTACTTAGGTTTCAGTAGGAAAATGGAAGGTGCAGAAAGCTGTCTTCTTAAGTAATATGTGTGTCAGGGCTGCCTCTAGGTCCCAGCTCACAGAGGACCAACGCCAGGCTGATATTATGTACAAAAGTCTTTATTGAAGTATAATTTCCATTTTAAAGCCAGAGCGTGCAACCCTACGTCTAGACTCTAGATCGGCGAAGTCCTATCTGAATCACTTCCCCTTCCGCACCAGTTTAAGATCCTAGCCCTGCTCCACCTTCTGCGCTGCTCTCTCCTCCTCTGGGTCCTCCTGCCCTCTGGGGCATTGCCCTTCCTGGACTCTTCCGACGCTGAGTCGCTTAGCTCCTCCCCTTGCCTCCGGCGTGCTTTAGGACCCGGTTCCCAATCCTCACTCTCTGTTGTCCCGCGCTCCTGTACATTTGAACTTGCTTCTCGCGCCAACCCAGTGACCTTTCTCCTAACCGTTACACTACTTCTATCACTGCTTCCCTCTTCCGTGACACTGGCCGGATCTGACCTCCCCTCCGTTGTACGACTCTCCGAGGAAGGCGTGGTCAGCTCTGCCTCGTCTTCTCTCCCTGGTGGGGGAAGTACTGGTCCCGATGCCTGGGACCCTTCCCCCCCACTCTGCTCTGGTGGGGAAGCTGGTCCTGATTTCCAACTACTACTCTGGGAGTCCCTGCTCCCCCCTTGCTCCTGGGGCGTTCCCCTTGGGACCCCCCTACCCCTGGCCACTGGCGCTCCCTTCTGTGAATCTTCCGATTCGCTGGAGAGGCTTATGGAATCCCTCGGACCACTGTCTCCTCCTACACTGCCCTCTGATTCCTCCCCCTCCCCCTCGCTCTCCTCCCCCCATCTCGAGTCTAAAATCTCTGTGGCCTCGTTGATCGGGTCCGCCCTCGGCGGCCCCCCCTGTGTGGGTGCGTCTCTGAGCGGGCTGGGGGCAGTCCCTGGTGCCTGGAACCTGTGAGGTGCCTTGTAGGGCGTGAGCACCGATCTATGAAAGACCGGATGCATTCTGGATCCCTCCGGGAGTGTCAACCAGAAGGCCACTGGGTTGATCTGTGCCTCGACTTGGTAAGGGCCTAGCTGCTTGTGACCGAGCTTCTTTTTAGCTAACGATCTGGCCGGCACTGCCTGGGCTGCTAACCAGACCCAGTCCCCCACCCGGATGTCCTCCCCAACTCTCCTGTGTCGGTCTGCCTGCATTTTGTAAGCGTGTTTAGCTAGCTCCAACTGCCTTCGGAGCTGTTCGTGGACCTCCTGTAACTCCGCTGCCAAGTTCTCAGCTCCCTGCGGTTCCCCCTCCCCCACTTTCTCTAAACCCGGGAAGGTCCTGGGATGCCGCCCATTGTTGGCGAAAAACGGTGTCACCCCCGTGGACACGTGTTTCGTGTTGTTGTAGGCAAACTCGGCCAGCGGCAGATAGTCCACCCAGGTCGAGGGCTGCTGGTTCGCGTAGCATCTCAGGTACTGCTGCATGATGGCGTTGACCCTCTCCGCTTGTCCGTTGGTCTGCGGGTGTCTCGCCGACGCCAGGTTGACCTTGACGTTCAGGATGCCCATCAGCTTCTGCCAGAAACTCGAGATGAACTGGCACCCCTGGTCGGACAGGATAGACCGTGGTAGGCCGTGCACCTTGAACACGTGGTCTATGAACATCTTGGCTGTCTGTTCCGCTGTGGCCACCTTCGCGCAAGGAATGAAGTGGGCCATCTTGGTGAACAAGTATACTACTACGAGTACCGCTGTCTTGCCTCGCGAGCTGGGCAGATCTGTGACAAAGTCCAGGGCCACTTTCTCCCACGGCTCGAGGGGCGTCTGTAGCGGTTCCAGCAATCCCGCCGGCGGCTTGTGCACCGGTTTGGCCCTTTGGCATGTGTCGCACCTCGTGACATAATCCGCGACTTCCCCCCTCATCTTGGGCCACCAAAAGTCTCTGGCTACTAGTTCCACCGTCTTCTCTTTGCCGAAGTGCCCAGCGCTGGGTGCGTCGTGTAACTGCTGCAGTACCTTCGCGCGGAGGTCGTCTCCCGGCACGTAGAGGGCCCCTTTGCGGATGAGCAGTCCGTCGCGTATCTGAAACTCGTCGTCCTTCGCCTTGCCGCTTCGCACCTCCTCCATCTTGGATCGTGCAAAGGAGTCTGTCTGCAGCGCGCGACGTACCGCGTCCAGGTCCACCGTGGCTGAGGCGCATGCCCACGCTTTCGGTGCGAAAATGTGCTTGGCTGCCGCCGGTGCCTCTGCCTCGAGATACTGCGGCTTCCTGGACAGCGCATCCGCCATGATTTTGCTGTCTCCTGGGATGTATTCTATCCTGAAGTCGAAATCTGCAAAGAACTCCGCCCAGCGGATGTGTCTCTGGTTTAGGAACCTCGCCGTGCGCCAGTACTCCAAGTTCTTATGGTCCGTGCGGACCTGCACTGTGTGTTTGGCTCCGATGAGGAAGTGCCGCCATGCGTGCTTTAGGACCCGGTTCCCAATCCTCACTCTCTGCTGTCCCGCGCTCCTGTACATTTGAACTTGCTTCTCGCGCCAACCCAGTGACCTTTCTCCTAACCGTTACACTACTTCTATCACTGCTTCCCTCTTCCGTGACACTGGCCGGATCTGACCTCCCCTCCGTTGTACGACTCTCCGAGGAAGGCGTGGTCAGCTCTGCCTCATCTTCTCTCCCTGGTGGGGGAAGTACTGGTCCCGATGCCTGGGACCCTTCCCCCCCACTCTGCTCTGGTGGGGAAGCTGGTCCTGATTTCCAACTACTACTCTGGGAGTCCCTGCTCCCCCCTTGCTCCTGGAGCGTTCCCCTTGGGACCCCCCTACCCCTGGCCACTGGCGCTCCCTTCTGTGAATCTTCCGATTCGCTGGAGAGGCTTATGGAATCCCTCGGACCACTGTCTCCTCCTACACTGCCCTCTGATTCCTCCCCCTCGCTCTCCATCTCCCATCTTCCCTGTGCCTCTGCTCCTGAGCCCCTGACAATGTGCTTCCTGTGGATAGTCAGCTGGGTGAGGGGGGAGTTTGGAAGTTTAATTGCAACTGGTATTTTTAGATTCCAGTCACTCAATTTGACGAACTGTGTCTTAGTGAATGTGTTTACTGATGGTTACTAATTTTATGAAACAATGCATTTCTAAAAGAACATTTTTCTGTTCACTAAAATAAAGTGGGCCTAAAAAACATACACCTCAAATGTCAAAGGCCAGGAAAAAGAGGTGTATCTTCAACATTCTCGGGAAGCTGTGGAGTGAAAGTATACACTTATATAGGGAGGAAGTTCAGCAGCTCCGGGGCCACCACAGAGAAGACCCCTCCACCTGGGACACTGATAGTGGAGGTCTACAACGAGGTCCCCCCCCCCACTGATCTCTGCACCCGAGGGGGTCTGTAGGGAAGGAGGCAGCCTTTCTGATATTTGGGCCCTGAGTTGTTTGGGGCTTTGAACACCAATGTGAGCACTTCCCTTTGGGCACAGAAACAAATTGGCAACAAGTGCAGCTGTTTCAAAACAGGGCATGGGGATTAAAAGACATCTAAATGGAGCTCCAGCCAGGAATTTGGCTGCTCCCTTGGGGCCAACTGAAATTTCTGAGTCATCTTCTGAGTTTCCTCCACTGGAGGTTTTCAAGCAGAATCATAGAATCATAGAGTTGGAAGAGACCACAAGGGCCATCAAGTCCAACCCCCTGCCAAGCAGGAAACACCATCAGAGCACTCCTGACATATGGTTGTCAAGCCTCTGCTTAAAGACCTCCAAAGAAGGAGACTCCACCACACTCCTTGGCAGCAAATTCCACTGTCAAACAGCTCTTACTGTCAGGAAGTTCTTCCTAATGCTTAGGTGGAATCTTCTTTCTTGTAGTTTGGATCCATTGCTCCGTGTCCGCTTCTCTGGAGCAGCAGAAAACAACCTTTCTCCCTCCTCTATGTGACATCCTTTTATATATTTGAACATGGCTATCATATCAACCCTTAACCTCTTCTTCTCCAGGCTAAACATGCCCAGCTCCCTTAGCCGTTCATCATAAGGCATCGTTTCCAGGCCTTTGACCATTTTGGTTGCCCTCCTCTGGACCCGTTCCAGTTTGTCAGTGTCCTTCTTGAACTGTGGTGCCCAGAACTGGACACAGTACTCCAGGTGAGGTCTGACCAGAGCAGAAATTGGATGGCTATCCATCAGGGATGCTGTAATTGAGATTTCTGCATTGCAGTGGGTTGGGTTAGATGACCGTCAAGGTCCCTTCTGACTAAAATTCTATGAGTGTGAGTTTTCAAGGGCAGCCCCACGTAGAGCATGCTGCAGTAACCCAGTCAGAAGGGTTCCTTTTCCCTTTGTTGAAGACTCTCAGGAGGGTGGGGGGTAGATTCAAGCTTGTTGCAGCTACAACGTTGTGCTGAAATGACATGTTGGAGAATGTAACTATAACGTAATCCTGAATGCAACTTTTGCTGAAATTGTAACATTTGCAAAGTCCTTCTATAATTGTAACTGTGTACAGTGGTACCTCAGGTTACATATGCTTCAGGTTACATACGCTTCAGGTTACAGACTCCGCTAACCCAGGAATAGTACCTTGGGTTAAGAACTTTGCTGCAGGATGAGAACAGAAATTGTGCTCCAGCAGCAGCTAAAGTGGTGCTCCAGGTTAAGAACAGTTTCAGGTTAAGAACGGACCTCCAGAATGAATTAAGTACTTAACCCGAGGTACCACTGTATGTGTATCCTGGAACGAAGTGAAACTCTTGTTATGAATATATGTTACGTCATAGCCGACAAAACCACACTGAGGTGAGAAGGTGAAAAATGGCTTTGTCATGTATAATGAGATAAGAATTCAATGTCTTTGTTCAGACCAGGTCTCTCCATGGTTTTAAGTTTGGTAATAAGTTGCAATTCAGCAGCTTCTCTTTCCAGTCTATTTCTGAAATTCCTTTGTAATAGAACAGCTACTTCGAGATCTTGTATAGAATGTCCTGGGAGATTGAAGTGTTCTCCTACTGGTTTCTCTGTCTTGTGATTCCTGATGTCAGATTTATGTCCGTTTATCCTTTGGCGTAAGGTTTGGCCTGTTTGTCCAATATAGAGAG
Source organism: Podarcis erhardii (assembly GCF_964252035.2). Lineage (NCBI taxonomy): Eukaryota > Metazoa > Chordata > Lepidosauria > Squamata > Lacertidae > Podarcis > Podarcis erhardii. Next base: position 21,194 of record NC_138513.1, read on the forward strand.
CTGAAGGACACTGTTGGCATTTGATGGCATACACAATGTTAGACGATGAGCAATTAAATAGTCTCGAGATGGTATGTGTGATGTTGTTGGGGCCAGTAATGGTGTTGTCCTGGTGTATGTGGCAGCAAATCTGTAACAGACAACACAGTTATTCACAAATTGAGGCTCCTTTATTGAATGACCCATTCATAAGTGTCAGGGGCTCAGGAGCTGAGGCACAGGGAAGATAGGAGATGGAGAGCGAGGGGGAGGAATCCGAAGGGAGCGTAGGAGGGGACAGTGGTCCGAGGGATTCCATGAGCCTCTCCAGCGAATCGGAAGATTCACAGAAGGGAGCGCCAGTGGCCAGGGGCAGGGGGGTCCCAAGGGGAACGCCCCAGGAGCAAGGGGGCAGCAGGGACTCCCAGAGCAGTAGTTGGAAATCAGGACCAGCTTCCCCACCAGAGCAGAGTGGGGGGGAAGAGTCCCAGGCATCGGGGCCAGTGCTTTCCCCACCAGGGAGAGGAGACGAGGCAGAGTCTACCACGCCTCCCTCGGAGAGTCGGACAACGGAAGGGAGGTCAGATCCGGCCAGTGTCACGGAAGAGGGAAGCAGTGATAGAAGTAGTGTAACGGTTAGGAGAAAGGTCACTGGGTTGGCGCGAGAAGCAAGTTCAAATGTACAGGAGCGCGGGACAGCAGAGAGTGAGGATTGGGAACCGGGTCCTAAAGCATGTCGGAGGCAGGGGGAGGAGCTAAGCGACTCAGCGTCGGAAGAGTCCAGAAAGGGCAATGCCCCAGAGGGCAGGAGGACCCAGAGGAGAAGAGAGCAGCGCAGGAGGTGGAGCAGGGCTAGGATCTTGAACTGGTGTGGAAGGGGCGGAGACTCAGACGGGACTTCGCCGATCTAGAGTCTAGATGTAGGGCTGCACGCTCTGGCTTTGAAATGGAAATTAAACTTCAATACAGACTTTTGTACATAACATCAGCCTGGCGTTGGTCCTCTGTGAGCTGGGACCTAGAGGCAGCTCTGACAATAAGTAACAAACTGCCATTCGCAAAACCAATGACAACTGTCAGGGACGCAGCGGGAGCGCAGGGAGGGGAGGAGATGGAGAGCGAGGGGGAGCAATCCAAGGGCAGCGTAGGAGAAGAGGACAGTAGCCCGAGAGATTCCATGAGCCTCTCCAGCGAATCGGAAGATTCACAGAAGGGGGCGCCGAGGGCCAGGGCAAGGGGAGCCCCAAGGGGGACACCCCAGAAGCAAGGGGCCAGCGGGGACTCCCAGAACAGCAGTTGGAAATCAGGACCAGCTTCCCCACCAGAGCATAGTGGGGGGGAAGGGCCCCAGGTATCAGGGCCAGCGTATTCGCCACCAGCGAGAGAAGATGAGTCAGGGTTGACCACGCCTCCATCGGAGAGCGAGGGAACGGTCGAGAGGAAGGTTACCGGCTGGGCGCGCGCGCCAAGTTCAAATGTACAGGTGAGCGGCACAGCAGGTAGCCCGGATAGGGAACCAGGTCCTAAAGCCCGCCGGAAGGAGGGGCAAGAATCAGGGGGGTCAGCGTCAGAAGAGTCCAGAAAGGATGAAACCCCAGCGGGCAGGAGGGCCCAGAGGAGGAAGGAGCGAAGGAAGAGGTGGGGCAAGGCTAGAGTCTTAAACTGGTGTCAGGGGGGCGGAGACTCAGACGGGACTTCGCCGGTCTAGGGTGTAAGACGTAGAGCGGCACGCTGCGGCTTTGAAATGGAAACTGAACTTCAATAAAGACTTTTGTACACAACTACAGCCGGGTGTTGGTCCTTTGTGAGCTGGGACCAAGGGGCAGCTCTGACAACAACTCTTATCTTGGTAATAGCTTCACAATCACTGTCACATGGTGTCGCTCTGACACATGGGAAGGGTGGGAAATGGATTGCCTGGACATGGCTAAGTGATGTCTGTCTGTCCTTCCAATATCCATTACCAGGAATGGGCTAGGTAAACAATCTATGGACTTTTAAATGTGTTTGTGGCAGTGGGGTTATTGGTTTTGTGTGTGTGTGTGTTTTGGTCTTACATATTATGCATTCTCATTTTGCATTTACAGACTGTAAGCTGCCCTGTGCTCTTTGGATGAAGGGTGGTATATAATAAATAAACAAAAGGGTCACGCTCCCCTTGATCTGCTATTGATGAAGGTCATCCATCAGGGCCACCAAGGCTGTTTCAGTTCCAAGACTAGGTGTGAAAGTAGACTACAGAGGATCTAGATCAGGGCTTTCCAAATGTTTCATGTTGGCAACACACTATTTAGACATGCCCTCCCATCAGATGAGAAGGAAATAAATATCTGACTTTTAGAAGACATCTGAAGGCAGCCCTGTTTAGGGAAGTTTTAATGTTTGAAGTTTTATTCTGTTTTTAATGTTCTGTTGAAAGCTGCCCAGGTGGCTGGGAAACCCAGCCAAATGTGCAGGGTAGAAATACGGTAAATCATCATCATCACCATCATCATTATTATGCATCATTTCATAACATAGTAAACCAGTTTTACTAGGAAACTGGAGTTCAAGCTAACCTCTTACAAGATCACATGACACACCTACACACCCCATCCAACACACTAACGTGTCTCAACACAGTTTGGTAAACTCTGACTTAGATAGTCCTTTTCATCTTGGCATGACGACCTAGTTGCTGCACCCCATCCAACACACTAACGTGTCTCAACACAGTTTGGAAAGCTCTGACCTAGATAGGCCTTCTCATCTTGGCATGACTATCTAGTTGCTGCATAACCACTGAATCCACCTCTTATGCCAACAAAAGGGTGCTGGCAACATGTCTCTAAAGGGTTGTCATGTGGAATATGGAGCAAGCTGAGTTTTTGCTGCTCCAAAGAGCAGGACCCAAACCCATGGATTCAAATTCCAAGAAAGGTTATTTGGACTAAACCATAGGAAGAGCTTTCTGATGATAAGAGCTGTTCAACAGCAGAATGGACTATCTCAGAAGGTTGTGGGGAAACCCAGCCAGATGGGCGGGTATATTATTATTATTATTATTATTATTATTATTATTATTATTATCTCTCCTTACTGATTGTGAGGGCTGGGAAAGAAAGCATCAAATGGTGACAGCAGAGGGAAGGGTTTATGCACGTAATTAGCAAAACTCTAGGAAGGAAAGACACACCTGACACATCCACACCTGCAGCCTGGCTGTGACAATTGCATTAGTGCTGCTTGTGCACCTCTAGGCTTTTTAATTTACCTACTAAGCAAAACCTAATGAGATCTAATTTTTTGCAGCCCAATAAATCAAGATTGTCAGGGAAGGGAGATTATGATGTCCTTTGACTGCAGAAGAACAATATGTACCCAAGTAGTGCAGCTCCTTCTGTGTTACTAAAGACAATGTTTGAGGACAGCCTTTTTATACACTTTGAGAGCCATACAGGAGTTGGGCTAACGATTTTGCCTGGAAAACTTTAAGGGCCATCGGGAGGAAGCCAGCTCCTTTCCTTCTGAATAATCTAAGGATGGCATTTGCACTTCTTCCTGCTGATATAGCTGATGTGGTCAGGTGTGTTGACAATTTGGCATTATAAGAGAAAGTAATGCCTAGGTATTGGAAGATCTTAGTCTGTTCAATGGCGTTTCCCTTTACGCTCCAATTATCTTTCCTGAAGGAGCGGTTAAAATGTACAATTTTGGTTTTGGCAAAATTAATTGTTAACAGCTCAGTGTTACATTGGTCACTGAACTTTCCTAAGGCACGTTTCAAGCCCACTTTGGTTTGAGAGAGAAGAACAGCGTCATCCGCATACATTAAAACTGGTACTTTTCTGCCGTTAGAGAACACGGGGGGATGGGTTTCGATTTCACGGCAACATGTGACCAGGGAGTTAACATAGATGTTAAATAAAAATGGGGCTAATAGACATCCTTGTCTGACTCCTCTATGGACTGGGATTTCTCTAGAGAGTCTGCCGTCCTGTGCGACTCTTATCTGGAGGGTATTGTTCTCATGAAGCTTGATCCATCAGAAGTAATAACCTTCTGTTAATACCCATATTGGCCAATTTGGCCCAGAGCCTACCCCTGGATACAGAATCAAATGCTGCCTTTAGGTCCACAAAGGCCGCATACAATGACTTTTTCCAATGTTTCACATACTTATAAACAAAATAATCTAACACTAAGCAGTGATCAATGGTGGAACGTCCAGATGTAAATCCTGCTTGTTCAATTTCTAGCAAATCATTATGGTCTAACCATTCACACAATTTTAGGCATAGGTGTTTTGTATAAAGTTTGCAGATCACATTCAGAAGACTAATTGGTCTATAATTAGATGGATCAGAGGGGTTGCCCTTTTTAAATATAGGAACAATTATAGCCAGTCCCCAATCTTTAGGGATTTCGGTTGTCTTATCTATATATGAGAATAGATTTGCAAGAACCGGGGCCCACCAGTTTATTTGCGCTTTCAGAAGTTCAGCAACAATGAAATCACTTCCTGGGGCTTTGCCAGATTTCATTTGTAGAATTAACGAAGTGATTTCAGTTTCAGAAGTTGGGGGCCATGGGGTATCATTATCTAAAGGGATGTTAAGTAGCGCAGGAGGTCGATGTTCCCTAAACAGCACTTTATAGTGCTCTTCCCATAAATTTGCAGGGATTATTGTGCCCTCGTTAGGAGCTTTGGTTTGACTAGAGATAATTTTCCAGAAGCTGGTATTGTCTTTTTCTATTGATGCTTTTATGAGGGCCTGCCAGATGAGAGAGTCTGCGGTTCTTTTTTTGGTTTTTAGTAACTCTTTGTAGTTCTTTTTTTTAAGTTGTAACTCTAATTTAGTAGTAGGGTTAGGATTTTGCTGGAAGACCTTAAAGCATTCCCTGAGTATAAGTTTTGCCTGGGTGCATTCGCGGTCAAACCATTTCTTGTTGGTAGGGAATTCATTGTGGCTAGATCTCCTGAGTCTTGACAATAACGGTTGGAGTTTTCGGATTAGTGTATTATAATGGTCAATTGGGGAGGTCTCTTCAATATCGTTGGAGGTCAGATCAGCCCAGAGGAGTTGACCTTCCATTGATTGTGTCCAAATGCTAAAGTTGTTATTAACATAAGGGGACCATTTAATTCTGGATCTGCCTATTTGTTGTAAAACATTAGGAACAGATGTCTGTGGGGCGAGCCCACATCTAGAGGGTTCCCAAAATTCAGTCCTTTTAAGATTTAGGGGTAAATGGTCACTTTCGGTTCTTATATCTACGGTAAATTCAATATGTTCATCAAAGAGTTCTTGGGAGACAAGAATGTAGTCAATAACAGAATGTCTTAAGCCTGACCAATAAGTAAATTGGCCAGGGCAGTCTCCCGAGGAGAGGCCGTTTAAAATGACAAGGTTTAATCTAAGTGCCATTAGAAAAAGACATGTACCAGCAAAGTTGGTGACTGGGTCAAGTGAATGACGTCTAAATAGAGGCCAATGTTCATCATTAGCATTTAGGGGACCCATTCCACTTTCGTTGATTAGCTGTTCGTCTGAATGGCCTAACCTTGCATTAAAGTCCCTACCAATAATTAAGGAGGCAGAGGGAAACTTATTTGAGACAAGGAGAATGCAGTCTTCCAGTTCGTTCCAGATGTTTTTAAGATCAGTTTGTTTCATAAGTGGATGGATATAAACATTGATGCATATGATCTTAAAGTGGGTAGAGAATATTTTGACAGCCAAAATCCATTTTTTTATCGATTTTCAATTGGGTAGGGTGGGTTCCTAGGTCTGTCGATACGAAGGTGCTCAGACCACCCGCCGGTCTTCCGCCTTTTGTGCCGATTGAGGCACAGGAGTGGAAAGCAAAATAATTGTGTAGATCAAAAGGATTTTGCATCCAGGTTTCTTGGAGCAGGATGAGCTTGAACTGTGATACGTAGGTTAGAACGTCTTTGTCCATTGTTTTCGATTGCCACCCAGCAACGTTCCAGGATAGTAATAGAGGTGAGAGTCATTTTGTCTCTTCAATAGCATCTAGGACTTTCCCGGAGTTGTGGAAGATGCAACCATTGGGTGGTGAAGTCTCCGGTAATGTGATTAGGGGCGCCACAGAGATTTCGGCGTGGATTTCAGTTGGGCAGATTAGGGGGGTGTGTTCTGATGTGACCTGAGGAGATTCATATTCCATTTTTCGCTCCAAGTTAGGTGGAGTATTTGCCTCTTTTGTGGGCGCTAGGTCTTCAGAGTTGCGAAGATAGAGTAATAACTCATCTAGTCTTTCTGTTATCTCTGTTTGTTCAGCTTTTGGGAGATGGGAGAAGGAAACAAGTAACTCCTGCTCCATCGAATTCTCTAGATGAGTAGCCTTTGACAGGAGGGGCATGGGGGTCTCTGTCCAACTAATTAAGTCTGAGGGTGGAGAGGTAGAGCTCATAGTAGGTGGGGTGCCCTCAGTTTTAATTGCTTTCCTTTTAGCTGGAAAGTAGGGTATAAGAGGGCAAATCTTAGTGTTGATAAAAACTCTTGTAATAAAAATTCCAAAATTAGTCAGGGAGCTTCGTAGAGACATCATATAAGTTGGAAACTTTTTAGATTCGAAGGTGAGCAGTATCCTCTGCCTGTGTGGCTTGCTGTAAATGTGGACAGTGGATTTCAGATCGATGGAAAGGGGATTTACGCCCAAAAGCTCAGCTAGATGCCTTCTTGCAACATGTATAGACGACCAGTTAACAACCTGACCTTTGAAGGGGAGGATAATTAAACAGAGTCTAGTGGCTTGTAGTGAAAGATTGTAGGAAGATGTGGTGTGTAAATCTTCCATAGTTTGTTCATTTTCAAATTTGCAGCCAGTCTGCGAAGTTGAGTGCAGTAGGGCAGGTACTCTGAGAGTTGGTTCGGTCGTATCCTCCGGTGAAGCGTCTATGGGGCTGACATTAACTTTTGGGGATACAAAGGATATGATCTTCTCTAAGGAGCCTTTGATGTCTCTTATGTATTTGAAGATATAGTCCACGGTTTTAGCCACTAGATCTAACGTGGTAGAGTGTTCAAGTAGTAATTCAGAGAGATGGTTTTCTTGTTCTCTGATGCAGTCTTCCGCCTGAATGGGCATAGTTGGAACCTTTTTGGGGCCTTTTGGTCTCGTGATGGTGTTGTTAAAGGGGTTAGTGGGTTGTTTAGCGGAAAGTTCCTTCGGTGTAGTTTCCTCATCTATTATCTCTGCTAATGGAGAGAAGCTATTCGAGGTTGGAATATTAAAAGTATCCTTTGTTTTTCCATGAAAGAATTCGCTGATTTTGGTTTGCTTGGTGAGGGGCAAACATGCCATTTCCTCTAAGTCCTCAGATTCTCTGCAGCGTTTTCCAACCCCCCTCCTCGCTTCAGCAGGGCTGTCGAATTGCTGAGTCATCTCTCCCTTTACCTCGCTCTTCTATCTTCCCTAGGTTTTTCAAAGAGTCGAGGGAGTATTTTCCTTGAAAGTATCCTATTCAAGGAAGAGTAGTGTGCCAAAGGTTATCGGCATAACACTAAATTATGCTCCGTCTGTGCCTCCAAACTTGTGGTGGGAACAGCCCATGAATCTTCCTGTAAACTCTTCGCGGTGAGGTGCTTAAATTTATCTGAGCTCAATGTTCATTAAAATAGTCTTTAAAAGGAGTCTTTAAAAGGAGTAAGATAGTCTTTAAAATAGTCTTTAAAAGGGGTAAGAGAGAGTAAAAAGATAAAATCAACGGGCTCACATTAGTAGAGTGCAGGTCGCCATCATACCGGAACAGGAAGCTACTCATCTTTTCATCTTGGCATGACGACCTAGTTGCTGCACCCCATCCAACACACTAACGTGTCTCAACACAGTTTGGAAAGCTCTGACCTAGATAGGCCTTCTCATCTTGGCATGACTATCTAGTTGCTGCATAACCACTGAATCCACCTCTTATGCCAACAAAAGGGTGCTGGCAACATGTCTCTAAAGGGTTGTCATGTGGAATATGGAGCAAGCTGAGTTTTTGCTGCTCCAAAGAGCAGGACCCAAACCCATGGATTCAAATTCCAAGAAAGGTTATTTGGACTAAACCATAGGAAGAGCTTTCTGATGATAAGAGCTGTTCAACAGCAGAATGGACTATCTCAGAAGGTTGTGGGGAAACCCAGCCAGATGGGCGGGTATATTATTATTATTATTATTATTATTATTATTATTATTATTATCTCTCCTTACTGATTGTGAGGGCTGGGAAAGAAAGCATCAAATGGTGACAGCAGAGGGAAGGGTTTATGCACGTAATTAGCAAAACTCTAGGAAGGAAAGACACACCTGACACATCCACACCTGCAGCCTGGCTGTGACAATTGCATTAGTGCTGCTTGTGCACCTCTAGGCTTTTTAATTTACCTACTAAGCAAAACCTAATGAGATCTAATTTTTTGCAGCCCAATAAATCAAGATTGTCAGGGAAGGGAGATTATGATGTCCTTTGACTGCAGAAGAACAATATGTACCCAAGTAGTGCAGCTCCTTCTGTGTTACTAAAGACAATGTTTGAGGACAGCCTTTTTATACACTTTGTCTATAAGAAGAGGAAAGGGCTGTCAGAGCCAAGGTTGCACCTGCAAGGTGAACATCCAAAGAGCAACAGAGTAAAACACTCACCATCATTAACCACCAAGGGCTTCTCATAGGCAGGAATGGGGGGTGGGGGTGGGGCTGACTCCCAAGTCCTGTGTCTGGGCTAAGAAGCCTTTCGGAGAAGCACACAGCCACTCCTTGGCTTTCTGTGGGGCAGCCAGGTGTCTCTTCTTGCCAGCTGGTGTGCTCAGTGACCAAACCCCAGTTTCCTATAGCTCAAAAACCACACTCCACTTTCACTGCTGGAAGGATTATTGTTGTTTTATTATTAAGTGCATTTATATCCCACTTTTCTTTTCTCCCATGAGTTCCAGGTGGCCTTCTCCCCATCCTCACGTAATCCCCACAACAACTCTGCAAGGTCATTTAGGCTGAGAGGCCCCTGTGGTCACACCCAGGGAGCTTCATGGCTGAGTGGGGGATATAAGCCACCCTCTCTCACTGTGATGTTGGCATCACTGGATCAAGTTCATCAGTTTTGTTGAACATTAGTTCCAACTGGATTTGGAATAGATGTGCAATTTTTGGTTGCTGTGTTGAACCAGGTGGCTCTTCTGAATGGTTCCAGTTACAGATAGGTAGCCGTGTTGGTCTGCCATAGTCTGAGTCGTCAACAGGCTCATCACAGCTATCTGCCAATCACCCAATCCCACCACCCTTCTGAGTAATACCCCTCCCCACCTTCTCACTATATAGAAGGGTCTGGTGACTTCTGTTTCAGTGTATCTGAAGAAGTGTGCATGCACAGGAAAGCTCATACCAAGAACTAACTTAGTTGGTCTTTAAGGTGCTACTGGAAGGAATTTTTTAATTTTCTTCTGAATGGTGTTTATTATAGGGTTGGGGGCCCTTGTGGTGCCTGAAAAAGCTTGCTTTAAAGTTATATTGTAATAGCCCCTCTTATTTTTCCCCACTGGCATTTCCCCCCTAAATCTTAACAGCTGCTCGACAGACAGAAGCCCATTAGGTAAAAGCAGGGGAGCTTGGTGGGCCGATGGGCACCTCCATAGGTGTACCACTGTATCACCTCACTATAAGGCAGTGGAATAGAAGGATTGTGGGAGGGAGGGAACCACATTTCTCTGGATCAGGTGGATTTGTTGGGGAACCTCTTTTAGCTTGAAGGTCGTATTCCCTTCTAGGAAATCTGGCAGGAGCCACATGCCAGTGGGCAGAGAAGCAAATGCAGCCCTGTTCAGGGAAGTTTTTAATCTGTGATATTTTAGTGTATTTCTGGTTTTTATGGAAGCCGCCCAGAGTGGCTGGGGAAACCCAGCCAGATGGGCGGGGTACAAATAATAAATTATTATTATTATTATTATTATTATTATTATTATTATTATTATTGCTGTTGCTGTTGTTTTTGTTGTTGTTGTTGAATAATTTTCTTTATAAAAGAGATAGAGAAAAGCAAGAAAAATGAGTGTGAATGAAAAAAATAAAAATACTGTTAACTACCATACATTAATATACCGATGTGTATATTCTTATTATCCTAACGAACATATAAATGTCAGTAACCAAATAGATTCTCTGTAAACTCATTCCAGATATCATTGTATTTATCCAAAGAAAGTCTGTGTCTATAAGCTGTCTGTTTATATGTTCCCAATGTTTTCATGTTGCTAAGTCATTGATTAAGGGAATCATATCTCTCTTCTTCCAATTCATCAATCTTCTTTGGCGATCACTTGTAGCCGAGTAAGATTGTCTTCCAGAAACATGGTCTTAACCGAGATGTAAGTGACTGTGGAGGCCAGTTCTGGATCCACACGTCCTTCCACAGTGGGGACATAGGTTTCCGGGTGGGAGTTGATCATGGTGAAGGTTTGCCAAACATGCCTTCCTCTTAGTGCATTTCTCCCTTGCGCCCTGAGTTCGAGTGCCTTCAAAGCACATGATACCGTTGGTAAAGGCTGTTCACCAACTGGAGCGCTTGCAGGCCAGTCCCAATTGTCCATATTTATACTACATTTTTAAAGATTTGCCTTGAGAGAGTCTTTAAACTTCTTTTGTTGACCACCAACATTGCGCTTTCCATTTTTAAATTTGGAATGGAGTACAGTGGTACCTCTGGTTACGACCTTAATTTGTTCCGGAGGCCCATTCTTAACCTGAAACTGTTCTTAACCTGAGGTACCACTTTAGCTAATGGGGCCTTCCGCTGCTGTCGTGCCACCGCCATGTGATTTCTGTTCTCATCCTGAAGCAAAGTTCTTAACCTGAGGTACTATTTCTGGGTTAGCGGAGTCTGTAACCTGAAGCGTCTGTAACTCGAGGTTCAACTGTAGTTGCTTTGGAAGATGATAATCAGGCATCTGCACAACATGGCCAGTCCAACGAAGTTGATGTTGAAGAATCCTTGCTTCCATACTGGTGATCTTTGCTTCTTCCAATACACTGGCATTAGTTCATCTGTCTTCCCAGGTGTCAGAGCCGCCCCTAGGTCCCAGCTCACAAAGGACCAACGCCCGGCTGTAGTTATGTACAAAAGTCTTTATTGAAGTTCAGTTTCCATTTCAAAGCCGCAGCGTGCAACTCTACGTCTTAAAGGCTAGACCGGCGAAGTTCCGTCTGAATCTCCTCCCCTTCCACACCAGTTTAAGACTCTAGCCTTGCTCCACCTCTTCCTTAGCTCCTTCCTCCTCTGGGCCCTCCTGCCCGCTTGACCGTTCCTCTTGACCTTCCTCTTGACCGTTCCCTCGCTCTCCGATGGAGGCGTGGCCAACCCTGACTCATCTTCTCTCGCTGGTGGTGAATACGCTGGCCCCGATACCTGGGACTCCTCCCCCCCCACTACGCTCTGGTGGGGAAGCTGGTCCTGATTTCCAACTGCTGCTCTGGGAGTCCCCGCTGGCCCCTTGCTTCTGGGGTGTCAACCTTGGGGCCCCCCTTGCCCTGGCCATCGGCGCCCCCTTCTGTGAATCTTCCGATTCGCTGGAGAGGCTCATGGAATCTCTCGGGCTACTGTCATCTTCTCCTACGCTGCCCTCGGATTGCTCCCCCTCGCTCTCCATCTCCTCCCCTCCCTGTGCTCCCGCTGCGTCCCTGACACCAGGTGATGTGTAAAATTCTTCTGAGACACCGTTTGTTAAATAGTATGAATGATGGATGAAGGACACGGCTTTGTTAGATTCACAGCTCTTTATTACAGCTGTTAGAACTGCTCCTGGAGTCAGACTCACTGCAGCCTAGCTGGCTGCTTTATATTATACTAAGTAACTTGTAACAGTAATGAAATATACTCAGAGTCGCAAAGTGATTTCATGCTCTTTATTCTGCTCATAGTGGTGAGGAGGAATGAATGAATGTCCCCGCAAAGTATCTGCTTTATATACGTGTCAGGGGTTCAGGAGCAGAGACACAGGGGAGAGAGGAAATGGAGAGCGAAGGGGAAGAATCTGAGGGCAGCGTAGGAGAAGATGACAGTGGCACGAGAGATTCCATGAGCTTCTCCAGCGAATCAGAAGATTCCCAGAGGGGGGCGCCGAGGGCCAGGGCAAGGGGGTCCCAGGGGGGATGCACCAGAAGCAAGGGGCCAGCGGGGACTCCCAAAGCAGCAGCGGGAGATCAGGACCAGTTCCCCCACCAGAGCGTAGTGGGGGGGAAGAGTCCCATGTATCAGGGCCAGCGTCTCCTCCAGCAGGGAGAGAAGATGAGTCAGGGCTGACCACGCCTCTATCGGAGAGTGAGGGAACGGAGGGGAAGTCAGGAAGCAGTGATAGGAGCAGTGTAACGGTCAGGAGAAAGGTTGCCGGCTGGGCGCGCGCGCCAAGTTCGAATGTACAGGTGCGTGGGACAGCAGAAAACCCGGATTGGGAACCAGGTCCTAAAGCCCGCCGGAGGCGGGGGGAAGACTCAGGGGACTCAGCGTCAGAAGAGTCTAGATAGGGCAAGACCCCAGCGGGCAGGCGGACCCAGAGGAGGAAAGAGCAAAGGAAGAGGTGGAGCAAGGCTACAGTCTTAAACTGGTGTCTGGGGGGAGGAGATTCAGACGGAGCTTCAGCGGTCTAGAGTTTGAGACGTAGAGCTGCGCGCCGCGGCTTTGAAATCGAAACTGAACTTCAATAAAGACTTTTGTATATAACAACGAACTGGCGTTGGTCCTTTGTGAGCTGGGACCTCGGGCAGCTCTGACAGTAAGCTCCATCTCCATAAAGATTGAACCCTCGCAGCATGAGTTGGCGCAGCGAGGGGCAAAACTTGGTGTTTTGCGAGCTCACGAAGATCGGCAAAGATGACTACAGAGGACAAGGTGAAAGACCTGCAAGAAGCAGTCACGAGGCTTTACGCAGAAATAGCAGCATCCAGAAAGAGAGAGGAAGAAGCAGTAGCGCTCTGCCGGGATCTGCAAACCAGGTGGGAACGTTTGGGCAAAGAGGGACTGCCAGGACCCAAGCCGGAGGGAGTTGGCCTCGGGAAGAGGGGGGGCAGCATCGTAGCCCACTTCGACGGGAACCTGCAGCAGTATCCTAACTTCAGAGCAGACATAGTTTTCGCGCTCAATTTGCTTCGGAAAGACTTTAGAGATGAGGAGGAGAAAGTAGGCTTCATAATAACTCATCTGCATGGGGAAGCTAAATCATGGCTGAGCAATTTATGGCGCGAAAATGACCCCGCCCTCCAAGATTCAAAAGCCTTTATCAAGGCTATGGACGATTGTTTTAAATCGACGGTAGATGTGGATGTGGCCAGGAGGGAAATGCATGGGCTGAAGCAGGGCAAAGCCACTGTGAGACAATATCACTCCCGCTTTTTTGCGTTAGTAAATGTGCTGGGCTGGGAGAAGGACTCCGCTGCCGTCAGGGATCTGTTCTGGGAGGGGCTGAATGGGGCCGTGAAAGATGAGCTGGCGAGGGGGGAGAGACCCAACAGCACCACAGAAGTCATCCAAAGAGCGCTGGCGATAGGGGTGCGCCTGGAAGAACGCCCTTGGAGCAGGGATGAGGGACGTATGGCACGCACACCAGCCAGAACAACTCCCTTCCTACCCAGAGAGACAGCGCGCGCGCAGTGCACACCTCCACTGGGGGGGGAGAAGAGTCGATGGAGATAGGTGGTGCCAGGGCTCAGACGGCAACCAAAGCCCAAACACCAGGAGCAGTCAAGGCGAAGGCCCCTAGAGGGAGCAGGAAGTGTTATATCTGCGACAGTGCACAGCACATGGCCAAAGAGTGTCCCCAGAGGCTCCAGAGGCACACTGCAGCCGCAGCAACAGTAAGGGGAACAGTTCAGCAGGGGGAACAGCTGCAGGGAAACGACGAAGCCTGGTTGGAGGCAGAAGCACTGGGGCCCAGCCAGGCGAGTCAGTGAAGCAGCCCCGAGATTTTACAGCCCACAGACCCCCTCCCGCCCAAACCAGTAGTGCAACTCACCGCATCGCTCCAGCTGCCCAATGGACTCACCCTGGAAGTCCCTATTACCATTGACTGTGGTAGTAATGCAGACTTTGTAGGAGTGGATTTCATCAAACAACATCGCATAGCGCTCCTACCAGCCACGATGCCCCTGAACATCGCCACGGTCGATGGCAGAGAGCTACTGGGAGGACAGGTGGTACAGCAAACACTGCCAATGGTAATGCAAATTGGAAATCACCGCGAAGTCATCAGCTTCAACGTCACCCACCTGTCGGACACGCCCACAGTATTGGGCATGAGTTGGCTGGATAGGCACAGCCCGGCATTAGCTTGGTACCAGCGTCAACTAACCTTCGGCTCCTCCTACTGCGCAAAACACTGCATCCTCGCTACCGCGGAAGAGGAGGGGCACGAGGATGAACTACAGCTTCACTTAGGCATGGTGCAAGCGGTACCCAACAAGTACAAGGCGTTTTTGGAGGTCTTCTGCGAGAAGGAGGTGGACAAGCTACCTCCCCACAGGCCCTACGACTGCAAGATTGACCTCCTGCCGGGGGCGACGCTGCCGACTGGGAAACTGTATTCCATGTCTGAAGACGAACTGCAAGAACTCAGGGAGTTCATAGAGCACAACTTGAAGCGGGGATTCATCCAAGAGTCCAAAGCAGTGGGGGGCAGTCCCGTGTTTTTCGTGAAGAAGAAAGACACGCCCCAACGGAGGCTGGTAGTTGATTACCGAATCATCAATTCCAGGACAAAGCCCACAGCATTCCCCATGCCCAAGATCGACGACCTGCTCGCGACGGTGAGGAAGGGACGCATCTTCACCAAGTTGGATCTACGAGGGGCGTACAACCTTATACGCATGCGGGAGGGCGATGAGTGGAAGACGGCCATGTTTACGCCTTTAGGCACCTATGAATATCGAGTTATGCCGTTTGGTTTGCAAAATGGCTCCCATTGTTTCCAAGCCTTCATGCACCACGTGTTAGCGGGACTCCTCTACAAGAAGTGCGTCTGCTTCCTAGACGACATCCTGATCTTCTCGGAATCGCAGGAGGCTCACGAGAGAGACGTCAAGGAGGTCCTGCAGAGACTACGGGAGCACAGACTTTACGCCAAGCTGGAGAAGTGCCAGTTCGACGTGACGGAGGTGGATTTCCTGGGCTATAAGCTGTTCGACAAGGGACTCGCCATGGACAGCGCCAAGGTCCGCTCGGTGTTAGACTGGAAGAGCCCGTGCAATCGGAAGGAGGTCCAGAAGTTCGTCGGCTTCGCCGACTTTTATCGCAAGTTCATCAAGGGGTTCGCGATGGAGACGGCGGCCATCACGGACACCCTCAGCTCCAAGAAGAAGAAATTCACCTGGACGGACCAGGCGGAGCAGTCCTTTCGGAGACTCAAGCGTCTCTTTGCGTCCGAAGAACAGCTGCTACACGTCAACCCCAGCAAACCAATGAGGGTTGAAACGGACGCCTCGGACAGAGCGGTGGGGGTGGTCCTGTTGCAGCAAGATCCGCAAGGGGACTGGAGGGTGTGCGCATTCTACTCCAGGAAACTCAGCAAGTCGGAGCAGAACTACACCATCTGGGACAGGGAGTTGCTGGCCATTCATGCAGCCTTCAAGGCGTGGCGGCACTTCCTCATCGGAGCCAAACACACAGTGCAGGTCCGCACGGACCATAAGAACCTGGAGTACTGGCGCACGGCACGGTTCCTGAACCAGAGACACATCCGCTGGGCGGAGTTCTTTGCAGATTTCGACTTCCGGATAGAATACATCCCAGGAGACAACAACGTCATGGCGGATGCGCTATCCAGGAAACCGCAGTATCTCGAGGAAGCGGCACCAGTGGCGGCCAAACACATTTTCGCACCTGTCAGGGACGCAGCGGGAGCGCAGGGAGGGGAGGAGATGGAGAGCGAGGAGGAGCAATCCGAGGGCAGCGTAGGAGAAGAAGACAGTAGCCCGAGAGATTCCATGAGCCTCTCCAGCGAATCGGAAGATTTACAGAAGGGGGCGCCGGTGGCCAGGGCAAGGGGGGCCACAAGGGGGACACCCCAGAAGCAAGGGGCCAGCGGGGACTCCCAGAGCAGCAGTTGGAAATCAGGACCAGCTTCCCCACCAGAGCGCAGTGGGGGGGAGGAGTCCCAGATATCGGGACCAGCGTATTCACCACCAGCGAGAGGAGATGAGTCAGGATTGACCACGCCTCCATCGGAGAGCGGGGGAACGGTCAAGAGGAAGGTTGCCGGCTGGGCGCGCGCGCCAAGTTCAAATGTACAGGCAAGCGGCACAGCAGGTAGCCCGGATAGGGAACCAGGTCCTAAAGCCCGCCGGAAGGAGGGGGAAGAATCAGGGGGGTCAGCGTCAGAAGAGTCCAGAAAGGATGAAACCCCAGCGGGCAGGAGGGCCCAGAGGAGGAAGGAGCTAAGGAAGAGGTGGAGCACGGCTAGAGTCTTAAACTGGTGTGGAAGGGGAGGAGACTCAAATGGAGCTTTGCCGGTCTAGGGGTTAAGACGTAGAGTTGCACGCTGCGGCTTTGAAATGGAAACCAAACTTCAATAAAGACTTTTGTACATAACGACAGCCTGGCGTTGGTCCTCTGTGAGCTGGGACCTAGGGGCAGCTCTGACAGTAAGCTCCATCTCTCTATAAAACCTTCGCAGCGTGAGGGACGCAGCGAGGGGACAAAGCTTGGTGCTTTGCTAGCTCACAAAGATCGAGAAAGATGAGTGCCGATGAAAGAATAGCAGCCCTGCAAGAAGCAGTCTCAAGGCTTAACTTGGAAATAGCCGCATCCCGGAAGAGAGAGGATGACGCAGCCGCTGCCTGCCAGGACCTGCAAACCAGGTTGGAAGTGTTGACCAAACAGGGGCTACCGGGTGCCAGACCAGATGGGATTGGTCTAGGAAAGAGGGGAGGCAGCCTTGTGTCTCATTTCGATGGGAGCCTGCAGCAGTATCCTAACTTCAGAGCAGACGTAGTTTTTGCGCTCAAATTGCTGGAGAAGGACTTTAGAGATGAGGAGGAGAAAGTGGGCTTCATACTGACTCATCTCCATGGGGAGGCTAAAGCATGGCTGCACAATCTATGGCGCGATAATGACCCAGCCCTCCGAAATGCGGATGCCTTTATTAAGGCGATGGACGCTTGTTTTTTATCAGCGGTAGATGTAGATGTGGCCAGAAGGGAGATACATGGACTGAGACAAGGGAAAGCCAATGTGCGCCAATATCACTCCCGCTTTTTTGCATTGGTCAACGCGCTGGGGTGGGAAAAAGACTCAGCTGCCGCCCGAGACCTGTTCTGGGAGGGGCTAAATGGGCCTGTTAAAGATGAAATTGCGAGGGGGGAGAGACCCCAGACCACTAAGGAAGTCATCCAGAGAGCGCTGGCGATAGGAGTGCGGCTGGAAGAACGTCCTTGGAACAAGGATGAAGGACGTTGGGGACGCACACCAACTAGATCACCTCCCTTCTTTCCCAGAGAGACAGCGCGCGCCCAGTCCACGCCTCCCATGGGAGGGGGTGAAGAGCCGATGGAGATAGGTGGTGCCAGGGCTCAGACAGCAACCAGAGCCCAAACACCAGGAGCAGTAAAGGCGAAGCCTCCTAGAGGGAGCAGGATGTGTTACATCTGCGAAAGTGCTCAGCATATGGCGAAAGAGTGTCCCCAGAGGCTCCACAAGCACACTGCAGCCTCAGCAACAGTAACAGAAGCATTTCAGCAGAGAGAACCACAGCAGGGAAACGACGGAGTCTGGCTGGAAGCGGAGGCACTGGGGCCCAGCCAGACGAGTCAGTGAAGCAGTCCCCAGAACTCTTACAGCCCACAGACCCCCTCCCACCCAAACCAGTGGTGCAGCTCACCGCAGCCCTCCAGTTTCCCAATGGGCTCACCATGGAAGTCCCGATTACCATTGACTCTGGTAGCAATGCAGACTTTATAGGAGTGGATTTCATCAAGCAACATAGCATAGCGCTCCTGCCAGCCACGATGCCCCTGAAAGTAGTGACAGTCGATGGAAGAGAATTGCTGGGGGGACAGGTGGTACAGCAAACGCCGCCAATGGTGATGCGAATTGGAAATCACCGGGAAGTCATCAGCTTCAATGTCACCCACCTGTCAGACACGCCCATAGTATTGGGCATGAGTTGGCTGCACAGGCACAGCCCGGCATTAGCATGGTACCAGCGTCAGTTGACCTTCTGCTCCTCCTACTGCGCAGAACACTGCATCCTGACGAGCCAGGAAGACGAGGGGCAAGAGGATGACCCACAGCTACAACTGGGCATGCTGCAAGCAGTACCCGGCAAGTACAAGGCGTTTTTGGAGGTCTTCTGCGAAAAGGAAGCGGACAAGCTGCCTCCCCACAGACCCTACGACTGCAAGATTGACCTCCTGCCGGGGGCGACGCTGCCGACGGGGAAACTGTATTCCATGTCTGAGGATGAACTGCAAGAACTCAGGGAGTTCATAGACCACAACTTGAAGCGGGGATTCATCCAAGAATCCAAAGCAGTGGGGGGCAGTCCCGTGTTTTTTGTGAAGAAAAAAGACACGCCCCACAGGAGGCTTGTAGTTGATTACCGGGTCATAAATTCGAGGACGAAGCCCACAGCATTCCACATGCCCAAGATTGACGACCTGCTGGCGACGGTGAGGAAGGGTCGCATCTTCACCAAGTTGGATCTACGTGGGGCGTACAATCTTATACGCATGCGGGAGGGGGACGAGTGGAAGACGGTCATGTTTACGCCCCTAGGCACCTATGAATATAGAGTTATGCCGTTTGGTTTACAAAATGGTTCCCACTGTTTTCAAGCCTTCATGCACCACGTCTTAGCGGGACTCCTCTACAAGAAGTGCGTCTGCTTCCTGGACGACATCCTGATCTTCTCAGAATCACAGGAGGATCACGAGAGAGACGTCAAGGAGGTCCTGCAGAGACTACGGGAGCACAGACTTTACGCCAAGCTGGAGAAGTGCCAGTTCGACAGGACGGAGGTGGATTTCCTGGGCTACAAGCTATCCGACAAGGGACTCGCCATGGACGGCGCCAAGGTCCGCTCGGTGTTGGACTGGAAGAGCCTGTGCAATCGGAAGGAGGTCCAGAAGTTCGTCGGATTTGCCAACTTTTATCGCAAGTTCATCAAGGGGTTCGCCATGCAAACGGCGGCCATCACGGACACCCTCAGCTCCAAGAAGAAGAAGTTCATCTGGACGGAGCAGGCGGAGCAGTCCTTTCAGAGACTCAAGCGTCTCTTCGCGTCCGAAGAACAACTACTACATGTGAACCCCAGCAAACCCATGAGGGTTGAAACGGACGCTTCAGACAGAGCCGTGGGGGCAGTCCTGGTGCAGCGTGACCCACAAGGGGACTGGAGGCCGTGTGCTTTCTACTCCAGAAAACTCAGCAAGTCAGAGCAGAACTACACCATCTGGGACAGGGAGTTGCTGGCAATTCACGCAGCCTTCAAGGCGTGGCGGCACTTCCTCATCGGAGCCAAACACACAGTGCAGGTCTGCACGGACCATAAGAACCTGGAGTACTGGCGCACGGCGCGGTTCCTGAACCAGAGACACATCCGCTGGGCGGAGTTCTTTGCAGATTTCGACTTCAGGATAGAATACATCCCAGGAGACAACAACATCATGGCGGATGCGCTATCCAGGAAACCGCAGTATCTCGAGGAAGCGGCACCGGCGGCGGCCAAGCACATTTTCGCACCGAAAGCATGGGCATGCGCCTCAGCCACAGTGGACCTGGACACGGTACGTCGCGCGCTGCAGATGGACTCCTTCGCACGAGCCAAGATGGAGGAGGTGCGAAGCGGCAAGGCGAAGGACGACGAGTTCCAGATACGCGACGGACTGCTCATGAGAAAAGGGGCCCTCTACGTGCCAGGAGACGACCTCCGCGCGAAAGTACTGCAGCAGTTACACGACGCGCCCAGCGCTGGGCACTTCGGCAAAGACAAGATGGTGGAATTAGTAGCCAGAGACTTTTGGTGGCCCAAGATGAGGGGGAAGTCGCGGATTACGTCACGAGGTGCGACACATGCCAAAGGGCCAAGCCAGTACACAGGCCGCCGGCGGGACTGCTGGAACCGCTACAGACGCCGCTCGAACCGTGGGAGAGGTTGGCCCTGGACTTTGTCATGGATCTGCCCAGCTCGCGGGGCAAAACAGCAGTACTCGTGGTAGTGGATATGTTCACCAAGATGGCCCACTTCATTCCTTGCGCGAAGGTGGCCACAGCGGAACAGACCGCCAAGCTGTTCATAGACCACGTGTTCAAGGTGCACGGTCTACCACGGTCTATCCTGTCCGACCGGGGGCGCCAGTTCATCTCGAACTTCTGGCAGAAGTTGATGGGCATCCTGAATGTCAAGATCAACCTAGCGTCGGCAAGACACCCGCAGACCAACGGACAAGCGGAGAGGGTCAACGCCATCATGCAGCAGTACCTCAGATGCTACGCGAATCAGCAGCCTTCAACATGGGTGGACTATCTACCGCTGGCCGAGTTTGCCTACAACAACACGAAGCACGTGTCCACGGGGGTAACACCGTTCTTCGCCAACAATGGGCGGCATCCCAGAACCTTCCTGGGATTAGAGAGAGTGGGGGAGGGGGAACCACAGGGAGCAGAGGCCTTGGCAACGGAGTTACCAAGGCTTTGAAATGGAAACCAAACTTCAATAAAGACTTTTGTACATAACGACAGCCTGGCGTTGGTCCTCTGTGAGCTGGGACCTAGGGGCAGCTCTGACAGCACCGAAAGCGTGGACGTGCGCGGCAGCCACCGTGGACCCGGTACGTCGCGTGCTGCAGACGGATTCGTTCGCACAATCCAAGATGGAGGAGGTGTGAAGAGGCACAACGAAGGACGACGAGTTCCAGATACGCGACGGACTGCTCATCCGCAAAGGGTCCCTCTGCGTGCCGGGAGACGACCTCCGCGCGAAAGTGCTGCAGCAGTTACACGACGCGCCCAGCGCCGGGCACTTCGGCAAGGACAAAACGGCGGAATTAGTAGCCAGAGACTTTTGGTGGCCCAAGATGAGGGGAGAAGTCGCAGAGTACGTCACCAGGTGTGACACATGCCAAAGGGCCAAGCCAGTACACAGGCCGCCGGCGGGACTGCTGGAACCGCTACAGACGCCGCTCGAACCGTGGGAGAGAGTGGCCCTGGACTTTGTCACAGATCTGCCCAGCTCGCGGGGCAAGACGACGGTACTCGTGGTCGTAGACATGTTCACCAAGATGGCGCACTTCATTCCTTGCGCGATGGTGGTCATGCCGGAACAGACCGCCAAACTGTTCATAGACCACGTGTTCAAAGTGCACGGCTTACCGCGGTCCATCCTGTTTGACCAGGGTCGCCAGTTCATCTCGAACTTCTGGCAGAAGCTGATGGGCATCCTGAACGTCAAGATCAACCTAGCGTCAGCACGGCACCCGCAGACCAACGGACAAGCGGAGAGGGTCAACGCCATCATGCAGCAGTACCTGAGATGCTACGCGAACCAGCAGCCCTCGACCTGGGTGGACTATCTGCCGCTGGCCGAGTTTGCCTACAACAACACGAAGCACGTGTCCACGGGGGTGACACCGTTCTTCGCCAATAATGGGCGGCATCCCAGAACCTTCCCGGGGTTAGAAAGAGTGGAGGAAGGGGAGCCAAAGGGAGCAGAGGCCTTGGCAGCGGAGCTACAGGAGGTCCACGAGCAACTCCGGAGGCAGTTGGAGCTAGCAAAGCACGCCTACAAAATGCAGGCAGACAAACACAGGAGAGTTGGGGAAGACATCCAGGTGGGGGACTGGGTCTGGTTAGCAGCCCAGGCAGTGCCGGCCAGATCGTTAGCTAAGAAGAAGCTCGGACACAAGCAGCTAGGGCCTTATCAAGTCGAGGCACAGATCAATCCAGTAGCCTTCCGGTTGACACTCCCGGAGGGTTCCAGAATGCATCCGGTCTTTCATAGATCAGTGCTCACACCCTACATGGCACCTCACAGGTTTCAGGCACCAGGGAACGCACCAGACCCACTCAGCGAGGCCCCCACGAAGGGGGGGTCACCGAGGATGGCGCCACTCAACGAGGCCACAGAGATTTTAGACTCGAGATGGGGGGAAGAGGGGGTTGAATATCTACTAGGCAGGGAAGGTACCCCGGCAAGCGAAAACAGGTGGGTTCCTTACTATGCGGTGGAGGAGCACTACCTCAAAGAAGAGTTTCATGCACTCTTCCCACACAGACCCATGCCGGCAGATTATTTCGATGAATATCTTTTCACACCCACACTTTCAGCCAGCACGTTCCAGTGTTTCTCTTCAGCTGAGGAAACGGCGCCAGAGACTACCTCTCCAGAGGGATCAATCTCAGGTTTGGGCACAGACCGCTCTTATTGGTGGGAAGATCAACCGGAGGTGGGGTGGAGCAGAGAACTGCCGGGAGGGCCCTTGCACGCAACGTCACCCGAGGGAACAGGGGGAGAGGGGGACATGGACGTGTTGGGGGAGGATCCTGGGTTCGAGCACACCTGCAGAGAAATGGAAGCAGAGGAGATCGACGTCGACGAGCCCGTCACGGACTGGCAGGATCCAGCCGGCTGGCTGCACACCACAGGGGAAGAACTGTATCCTGCACTCACCCCCACAACACTGGAGCACCCGGAACCCACACCTGAAGAGGGAGAGGGGGGAAGGGGGGGCTTCGAGGGGGGGATGGATGTCAGGGGCTCAGGAGCAGAAGCACAGGGAAGGGAGGAAATGGAGAGCGAAGGGGAAGAATCTGAGGGCAGCGTAGGAGAAGATGACAGTGGCCCGAGAGATTCCATGAGCCTCTCCAGCGAATCGGAAGATTCACAGAAGGGGGCGCCGGTGGCCAGGGCAATGGGGGTCCCAAGGGGGACACTCCAGAAGCAAGGGGCCAGCGGGGACTCCCAGAGCAGCAGTTGGAGATCAGGACCAGCTTCCCCACCAGAGCATAGTCGGGGGGAAGAGTCCCAGGTATCGGGACCAGCGGATCCCCCAGCAGGGAGAGAAGATGAGTCAGGGCTGACCACGCCTCCATCAGAGAGTCAGGCAACGGAGGGGAGGTCAGGTCCAACCAGCATCCCGGAAGAGGGAAGCAGTGATAGAAGCAGTGTAACGGTCAGGAGGAAGGTCACTGGGTTGGCGCGAGAGCCAAGTTCAAATGTACAGGCGCGCGGGACAGCAGAGAATGAGGATTGGGAACCAGGTCCTAAAGCCTGCAGGAGGCAGGGGGAGGAGTCAGGCGACTCAGCGTCAGAAGAGTCCAGAAAGGGGAATGCCTCAGCGGGCAGGAGGACCCAGAGGAGGAGAGAGCAGAGGAAGAGGTGGAGCAGGGCTAGAATCTTAAACTGGTGTCAGGGGGGAGGAGATTCAGATGGAACTTCGGCGGTCTAGGGTTTAAGACGTAGAGCTGCGCGCTACGGCTTTGAAATGGAAACTGAACTTCAATAAAGACTTTTGTATATAACGACGACCTGGCGTTGGTCCTCTGTGAGCTGGGACCTCGGGGCAGCTCTGACACGTACGCTTCCTAGTCTCCAGATGCTGGGTTGAACGGCGAGAAGCTGCTGTCGGCTGCCATTCTGAGTTCCTTGTGTCCCGGAGCTGAAGCCTGGATACACGGTGCGAGGCAGCGGTGCGGCAGGTGGCGGTGCTGCGGTGCTGTGTGTGGCCGTCAGCTCAGCGGGATCCCACCTTCGTCGCCAGTGAAATATACTCAGAGTCGCAAAGTGATTTCATGCTCTTTATTCAGCTCATAGTGGTGAGGAGGAATGAATGAAAGTCCCCTCACAGTATCTGCTTTATATACATTCTATCTGGAGCATGATTGGGTGGTTCCTGCCAACCAATCATACTGCTGCATTGTTCTAGGACCAATCAGACTGCTGCATTCTGAATCCTATTGTTCTAGGATCAAGCAGAGTGCTGCAGTTTGGATGCTATTCAACTCAGTACATAACACCATCTGTCTTTGGATGGGTTCAAAATCATTCTTTTTAACTACCTTCAAGAGGGTCCCACGTAACACAGACTGAGAACCCTCAGTGCCAAGCCCTGAACAGTATCTCTTTTTCACTGAAAGATCAATATGAAGCAATCAACTTTTGAAGAGCAAATTGCTGTTTAATCCAAGCACAATTTTCAAGTATCAGCCTAGATAGGAGAGTGCAAACAAAGAATCATAGAATGTTGGAGAGGTTGTTAACAGTTATTCATGCAGACATTTGTTTGTTTGCTTATTTCATAAAATTTATACACCGCTTCATTGTACAAAATCTCAAATCAGTTTATGAAAAGCTGAAATAGTAAAACTGAGAAAAATTCATAACCATATTGTTAAACATACAAAAGTTAAAATAATAAAATAGATTAAGATTACCTCAATTTGAAGTTACTTCCACTGTGGACCTGAACCTCCCAAATAAATATTTGTCCTAAGAACACATAGTGTTATATATTAATGGGCTCGCACTCCAGGACCTTCTGGAAAGCCCCTTGCAGAAACAGGAAACTGAGATGCATGTCCATTGAGATCTGACATATTAATGTGCCTGAGCAAATCTGCACTTCTCGTTTCCCAAGATTTCCAGGGCCAAGCCAAGCCAGATTTGTTACTGCGTTTATCACAGCAGGCATGTTGCAGATGACACCAAACTGGGAGGGGTGGCTAACACCCCAGAGGACAGGATCACACTTCAAAACGACCTTGACAGATTAGAGAACTGGGCCAAAACAAACAAGATGAATTTTAATAGGGAGAAATGTAAAGTATTGCACTTGGGCAAAAAAAATGAGAGGCACAAATACAAGATGGGTGACACCTGGCTTGAGAGCAGTACATGTGAAAAGGATCTAGGAGTCTTGGTTGACCACAAACTTGACATGAGCCAACAGTGTGACGCGGCAGCTAAAAAAGCCAATGCAATTCTGGGCTGCATCAATAGGAGTATTGCATCTAGATCAAGGGAAGTAATAGTGCCACTGTATTCTGCTCTGGTCAGACCTCACCTGGAGTACTGTGTCCAGTTCTGGGCACCACAGTTCAAGAAAGACACTGACAAACTGGAACGTGTCCAGAGGAGGGCAACCAAAATGGTCAAAGGCCTGGAAACGATGCCTTATGAAGAACGGCTAAGGGAGCTGGGCATGTTTAGCCTGGAGAAGAGGAGGTTAAGGGGTGATATGATAGCCATGTTCAAATATATAAAAGGATGTCACATAGAGGAGGGAGAAAGGTTGTTTTCTGCTGCTCCAGAGAAGCGGACACGGAGCAATGGTTCCAAACTACAAGAAAAAAGATTCCACCTAAACATTAGGAAGAACTTCCTGACAGTAAGAGCTGTTCGACAGTGGAATTTGCTGCCAAGGTGTGTGGTGGAGTCTCCTTCTTTGGAGGTCTTTAAGCAGAGGCTTGACAACCATATGTCAGGAGTGCTCTGATGGTGTTTCCTGCTTGGCAGGGGGTTGGACTCGATGGCCCTTGTGGTCTCTTCCAACTCTATGATTCTATGATTCTATGATTCTATCTCCACCCAGATCGGCGCTGCGCCAATTGGGCAACCAGCATCGCTGGCTTGCCAGCCTTCGTCTCAGTCTCCGTCCTCCCTACCTGGGTTCACCTTCTCTGGCTTGCTCCCAAAGCGTCAGTCCAGCCAGCCAGCAGCCGCTCTCTCTTCCGGCTGTAACCTCAGCTCACCCCTGCAAGAGAGGTGTCAGTTTGCAATTGCAGCAGCAGCAACTGACAAGCGCTGCGTCTTTGCTTCAGCTGGGAAAGTTGAAAAAAGAAAAAACAACAACAAAGCAAAACAAAAGAGAAATAAAATAATTCTAATGCTGCTTTCTGCTTGTTTGTATCGTATTGTAAGGAAACAAAGTACTTGAAAATCGAAAGTAAATTTCCCTTTGTTGGATACATTTTAAAGATGGACGTTAAATAGTAACTGTGTCCCCTAGAGGGAGCTTGCCAGCATGTTTGCTGTAATTCACAGGGAAAATATAACAGCTGTGGAAATCAGACCGTGGGACCAGCTATCTGACCTTGAACAGAAATGAACAGGGAGGAAGTTTTACTTTCTGCCCTTGGCAAAATAAATGCTATGCTGCAGCAGATGGATGAGAAAGTGACTTTGATGAATGAAAAGTTGGATTTTATATCTGCTGCAGCTAGCAAATATGAACTAACAGGAAACCAAGTTAAAGAAATCTTACAACAACCAATCCAAGAAACTGGTTTAATAAGGCAAGTCCAAGGGCAGAGGAAGATGGAAGAGGTTGCGATTGCACCTCAAAAGATGCAGAGACTCAAAATCCCGCACTACCAAAAGCTGCAACATTGGAAGATTGAACTTGGAGAATATTTGCAAGACTCTGGAGTTAAGGAAGTCCTTAGCTCTGGTGGGACTGTGAAACAAGTTGATGATTATTTTTGGAACAACTACCTTTTGGATTATAAATTAAACATAGGGGAGTGGATTAACGGGGAATGGGACAACGTGATGAAAGAAAATGGAGAATACTACTGTTTGGAATTCCCCGGAGACTCACTCCCCAAGGAGAAAGGGAAGAAACTACGTAAGAACCCAACAAGGGACAAGGATGTGTGCAAGTATAAACAGGAACAAGAAAACCTGCAGAGGGGGCATAGAAGGGACCTGAGAGCCTCAGATATTAGAACACCAGATTGATGGACAGGATATAATGGTGAAAGGACTGACATTACCCGAAACCAGGAAGAAGGGATAAAACTAGAATGAGAATTTCTTTTTATATATCTTTTTATTTTTGGAATTAGTGTAATACTAATGAAATACTAGAATGTGCTGGAAAGGAATTAATTGGCTTTAGCAGAAAGGTTTGAAGGAGTTAAGTTTAAATATGGTTTAAATTTTGAAATTTTATTGTTTTGAAGGTAAGATAAGGTTACAGAAATTAACGGTAAATTGAACTGTAAAATTTTTGAATGTTAATGATGTTGAAATGAAATGAAGCGGTTCTAGTAATAAGGTAAAATAAGAATTTGCAAGAATGGATTGATATTAGATGAAAATCTGAAGTTATAATATGTGAGGATAAACAATTAAGGGTAAATTAAGAGGGTATGAATTTGCTGAACCAACTTTTAAATGGAATACAAAAAAGGGAGGTGTGAGGAAGTCAGGAAAATAAGTAAATGAACGGTAAGAAATTAAAAAGAGGGATTTTTATTTTTATTTTTAATTTTTCTTTCTATGTTAAATTTTGGTTTTTGTATTTTTCTTGTGTTTTTTGTTTATCGTTTTGTAACTTTTTTCTTGTTAAAATTTAATAAAATATCATTTAAAAAAAAGAAAACAAAGCGGACTAGCGCCTTGACTTCTGCTTTTCCCCAGGTGGGGTACGTTGAACTGGAGAAGCCAGGGCCGACCAGTTCGTCTCTCGCACACCATTGACAATGCACTTGCTTAGGAGCGCCTCGCTAGTGCCCCGACGGCCTAAGAGATGTCGCTGTCCGAAGCTGGTAGAAAAGCCCGGTTCCCGCAGCTGACACCACGCCCAGTCGAGGTGTCTCTAGAACCTACCTGGAGCCAGAGAAAAACACAGAGGGCTGTCCCCCACACCCATTTCCGTCCAGCCATAGGAGAGGTCATGGAGGTGCCCGTCGATCTGGGCAGAGTCTATCCTCGGCCACCGGCAAAGGCTTTTCAAGGCGCCTTACAGAACGCCCACGAAGCGTTCCAGAGCCCCGGACCCATGCGGGAGGAGGCTCGCCCCAGTCACCAGGCGTCGGTCTCCGCGACGGCAGGGTCGTCTTCCTTGGGGTCCTACTTTCAAGAGCCCAGCGCGCACCAGCAAGACCTGGCTTCGCCCTCTTACCTGCCGTTGGAGGAGCAGCCCCGGGTGAGCAAAATGCTGCAGCCCCCTGACAAGCGGAACGTGCCCGCCGCGTCCTTGTCCGCCCCGTCCTCTCTGGCCCTACTGGGAGGCCCTTCTTTCCAGAGTTGCCCGGGGGACTTCAAATACATGCTGGGCGAGAGCAGTCTTTTGCAGGCGGCAGAAGGAGGCGAGCCCCGCGGAGGAGGCAAGGAAGCCCTATGCGACAAAAGTGACTACCTGGGGGAGAGCTCAAAGGAGCTGGGCAAAGCCGTCTCCGCCTCCATGGGCTTGGCGGTGGAAGCGCTCGACGAGCCCAGGGGGGGCGAGATGGCGGCGACCCGCGGCGAATGCATGTTCGCTGGCGCGAACGCTGGGCCCCCGTCTCTGGGCTGCTGCAAGATCTTGGAAGCCGAAGAGGGAGGCGGCGGCGGCGGAACGCTGGCCATGGAAGGGCCGGGATACCTGAGCCGCCACAAAGGCTCTCAGAAGCTGGAGGAGCTGTCGAGGGCCTTCCCGAATCGCGACTACTACAACTTCCAGCTGGACCTGTCCTCCCGTGGGCACATCAAGCGGGAGAGCCCCTTGGAGTCCGCACCCAGCGGTGCTGTTTGGAGGCCGCAGTGCCGGCGCGCCCGGGATGTGCCTGCTGCCTTGGCGCCCCACTATGCCAGCCCTCCCGGCCCAGGCTGGCACCCCTTCTTCACCGCGAAAGGGCAGCTCTACGAAGGCGCACCCCTGGCCTCCTGCGGCTACGCCAGGAGCCAGGACCCGCAGTCTGGACAAGAGGGCGCAGAGTTCCCACCGTCCAAGGTGTGGTACCCCGGGGTTGTGGTGGACAGGATGCCCTTTGCCCCAGCTTCCGGCTGCATCAAGACGGAGCTCACCCCGCGAATGGAAGGCTACCCGGGGGCCTACGGAGACATGAGGTAAAGGGCTAACACGCGCTCAGACAGTCCTCACCAAGGGCCT
The DNA here is from genome assembly GCF_964252035.2 of Podarcis erhardii. Classification (NCBI taxonomy): domain Eukaryota; kingdom Metazoa; phylum Chordata; class Lepidosauria; order Squamata; family Lacertidae; genus Podarcis; species Podarcis erhardii. The sequence goes on from NC_138513.1 coordinate 50,009, forward strand.
CCTGCAATTTCCTTGGGCATGAATTGGTGCAGGGCAGGGGTCCAAAGGAGGGCTTTGACCCAATGGTTGCTGGTTCAAGCCACGCTCTGCTCTGGAGCTTGTTTAGTCGTTTAGTCGTGTCCGACTCTTCGTGACCCCATGGACCAGAGCACGCCAGGCACTCCTGTCTTCCACTGCCTCCTGCAGTTTGATCAGATTCATGTTTGTAGCTTCGAGAACACTGTCCAGCCACCTCGTCCTCTGTCGTCCCCTTCTCCTTGTGCCCTCCATCTTTCCTAGCATCAGGGTCTTTTCCAGGGAGTCTTCTCTTCTCATGAGGTGGCCAAAGTATTGGAGCCTCAGCTTCATGATCTGTCCTTCCAGTGAGCACTCAGGGCTGATTTCCTTCAGAATGGAGAGGTTGGATCTTCTTGCACTCCATGGGTCTCTCAAGAGTCTCCTCCAGCACCATAATTCAAAAGCATCCATTCTTCGGCGATCAGCTTTCTTTATAGTCCAGCTCTCACTTCCATACATCACTACTGGGAAAACCATGGCTTTCACTATACGGACCTTTGTTGGCAAGGTGATGTCTCTGCTTTTTAAGATGCTGTCTAGGTTTGCCATCGCCTTTCTCCCAAGGAACAGGCGTCTTTTAATTTCGTGGCTGCTGTCACCATCTGCAGTGATCATGGAGCCCAAGAAAGTAAAATCTCTCACTGCCTCCATTTCTTCCCCTTCTATTTGCCAGGAGGTGATGGGACCAGTGGCCATGATCTTCTTTTTTTGATGTTGAGCTTCAGATCATATTTTGTGCTCTCCTCTTTCACCCTCATTAAAAGGTTCTTTAATTCCTCCTCACTTTCTGCCATCAAGGTTGTGTCATCTGCATATCTGAGGTTCCGGCAATTTTGAACCAATCAGTTGATACATATCCAGTTCTAACTGTAGCTTCTTGTCCCACATAGAGATTTCTCAGGAGACAGATGAGGTGATCAGGCACTCCCATTTCTTTAAGAACTTGCCATAGTTTGCTGTGGTCGACACAGTCAAAGGCTTTTGCATAGTCAATGAAGCAGAAGTAAATGTCTTTCTGGAACTCTCTAGCATTCTCCATAATCGAGCGCATGTTTGCAATTTGGTCTCTGGTTCCTCTGCCCCTTCAAAATCCAGCTTGCACTTCTGGGAGTTCTCGGTCCACATACTGCTTAAGCCTGCCTTGTAGAATTTTAAGCATAACCTTGCTAGCGTGTGAAATGAGTGCAATTGTGCGGTAGTTGGAGCAGTCTTTGGCACTGCCCTTCTTTCTAGGATGTAGACTGATCTTCTCCAATCCTCTGGCCACTGCTGAGTTTTCCAAATTTGCTGGCATATTGAGTGTAGCACCTTACCAGCATCATCTTTTAAAATTTTAAATAGTTCAGCTGGAATACCATCACTTCCACTGGCCTTGTTATTAGCAGTGCTTTCTAAGGCCCATTTGACTTCACTCTCCAGGATGTCTGGCTCAAGGTCAGCAACCACACTACCTGGGGTATCTTTGTCCATGGAGTTTTCTTGGCAGGGATACTGGAGTGGCTTGCCGGTTCCTGCTCCAGGTGGATCACGTTTGGTCAAAACTCTCCACTATGACCTGTCCATCTTGGGTGGCCCTGCACGGCATAGCTCATAGCTTCTCTGAGTTATTCAAGCCCCTTCGCCATGGCAAGGCAAGTGATCCATGAAGGGGGCTCTGGAGCTACTCACAGGTAAATACCATCAGGTTTGCAACCTGCCTTCTGAGCTTGCCGATCAAGTATAGATAAAGCAAAAATTATATTCACCCTTCCCCTCAAAAAACCCAAAAAACCTTACCCCAGTTTAATCGGGTAAATTGTCAATTTGTTCAGTCCTGACCATGATGCATCTGTCTTCAGTCTGACTGAATGTTAGGATTTGGGGGTATCGTTTAGAAATGTTGATTTCATTGGCTTTAGTAGCATTCGGGATTCCTAATACAGTTGGAGTCCTCTGCCTGAATGTAGCATTATTTTGTTTTGAGCGAGGTTCTGGCAGAGTTCACTGTCTTTGCTTCTCTCATGACTCACTGGGGAAGGTGCTTGCGGCAGAATTTCTATACTCTGAAATCTAGGACTTTGAAAGATGATTTAGCGATCCATTAGAGATATGGAGTTATGATGATTCATATATAAATGTGTTATTATCCCCCCTTCCCCCACACACTTTGAATAACTCTTGATAATGATATATTAAATATATATTCAGGCCCAGACAGAGGGGGGAGCCATATGGGCCACTTGGCTCTGGCCTCCAATTCCAAAGAGGGCCTCGGTCAGCATATTTATCTATATTTTCCATTTTGTCATTATATGCATATACAGTTCAAAGCCTTGAAATAAAATTATTTGTCAGCATAACTTTTGTGGAAATTGTTTATATACTTACTTATTTATAAGACTTCATTTATCCCCAGGGTAAGAAAAGGGGGGGGGGGCACATTATCTACCTGGCCCTGGCCTCTGCCTGGCTCTGCAAGGCCCTGTATTTATTTAAAGTTTGTATTCTGGATGCCCCAGGGAGTTTCTAGAAATGCATGGGAAAATTAAGCTGAGTAAATTTGTGCCCATAAATGTGGATGAACTCTCACTTCTGAAGTGAGACTGCATTTTTAGTTAAGCTGTGCTGCAAATATTTTTTACCGGCAAGAGAGATCTCATAGTTCGTTGACAAATATAGCAAGCAGTTAATAACTTTTGCAAGCTTTAACTGTACTTCTTTCTAAATGGAAGATTAGAAAATGCAACTGATATAAAAAATATAAAAACAGAATAGATCAGTATGTGCCTTTATGCATGTGCATTTTTTAAAATGCTGCTTTTCTCTTTGCTTAGCAAGGGGCACTGTCCAGATCTTGCTATAAATCATTGGTGAGGAATGCAAGTGGTACCTGTGTGGTGCTTGCAAGCATATCTCTCTCTCTCTCTCTCTCTCTCTCTCTCTCGTGTGTGTGTGTGTGTGTGTGTGTGTGTGTATAAAGGGAGTTTTGTTTTGTTTTTTGTTTGTTTTTATTGCTTTATAAATAAAATAAAGAAATATTTATTTCAATGCAAGCTTGTGGACGTCTGATGAAGCTGAATGCTAGAAGATTCAGGACAGGTAAAAGGAAGGACTTCTCCATACAGCACTCTGTTAAACTTCTGGAGCTTACTCCCACTGGAGGCAGTGATGGCCGTCAACCTGAATGGCTTTAGAAATTCATAGAGGAGAGGGTTGTCATTGGCTGCTGGCCCCAGTGGCTGTGCTTAGCCTTCCATGGTCGGAAGCAGCAGTTGCTTGGATCTGCAGAAGGGTAGAGGGCTCTCGTGCTCAAATTCTGCTTGTGAGTATTCCATTGGGGCAGCTGGCTGTGAGAAGAAGAGGATGCTGGACTAGATGGGCCACTGGCCTGATCCAGCAAACTCTTCTTAAAAGAAAAGACTTAAAAGATCCCCAGGCATCATCCCACCCAACCCTCCACAATGCAGGGATCATGTTGAAAAAAATCCTGGCAGATGGTCACCCAACCTATGCTTAGAAACCTCCAATGAAGGAGAGTCTACCATCTTCCGAGGGACTCTTATACACTGTCAAATGGCTCTTACCCTCAGAAGGTTCTGCCTAATCTTTAGTCAGAATTTCCTTTCTGGTTGCTTGAATCTCCTGACCTCTGGGGCAGCCAGAAGCAAGCTTGCTCCATCTTCCTTGTGACAGCCCTTTAGATATTTGAGGATGACTGTCATGTCTCCTCTCAGTCTCCTCTTCTGCAGGCTAAACATACCAACTCCCTCCAGAACCTCCCTTTCTGGAGGTAATGCATGCTTCCTAGAGGCCACCAAGTGACCAGCTGTTTACCAGTCTAGTAAATCCATAATCTAGTACAGGCAAAGTATGGGGGGAGGGCTGAGAATCACCCTCTACTTTCTCCTCCACATTTTTTAGAACAAAAGCTTTTGAGGCTTTTGGGAGAAGCCTGGCTAATATTCTTCTTACTAACTTTTCTTTTCCACTTTCTAAAAATACATCCTGGTGGTGACCATTTTACCTGACCTCCGTGCACATTGGTGGAGCACACATAAGCCCATCCTGCGTAAGCCCACTGTCAAACAATAACTAAGTTTGTACATGAAATGATTTGCATCAGTTTCATAGAATCATAGAATCATAGAGTTGGAAGAGACCACAAGGGCCATCGAGTCCAACCCCCTGCCAAGCAGGAAACACCACCAGAGCACTCCTGACATATGGTTGTCAAGCCTCTGCTTAAAGACCTCCAAAGAAGGAGACTCCACCACACTCCTTGGCAGCAAATTCCACTGTCAAACAGCTCTTACTGTCAGGAAGTTCTTCCTAATGTTTAGGTGGAATCTTTTTTCTTGTAGTTTGGAACCATTGCTCCGTGTCCGCTTCTCTGGAGCAGCAGAAAACAACCTTTCTCCCTCCTCTATGTGACATCCTTTTATATATTTGAACATGGCTATCATATCACCCCTTAACCTCCTCTTCTCCAGGCTAAACACGCCCAGCTCCCTTAGCCGTTCCTCATAAGGCATCGTTTCCAGGCCTTTGACCATTTTGGTTGCCCTCCTCTGGACACGTTCCAGTTTGTCAGTGTCCTTCTTGAACTGTGGTGCCCAGAACTGGACACAGTACTCCAGGTGAGGTCTGACCAGAGCAGAATACAGTGGCACTATTACTTCCCTTGATCTAGATGCAATACTCCTATTGATGCAGCCCAGAATTGCATTGGCTTTTTTAGCTGCCGCGTCACACTGTTGGCTCATGTCAAGTTTGTGGTCAACCAAGACTCCTAGATCCTTTTCACATGTACTGCTCTCAAGCCAGGTGTCACCCATCTTGTATTTGTGCCTCTCATTTTTTTTGCCCAAGTGCAATACTTTACATTTCTCCCTGTTAAAATTCATCTTGTTTGTTTTGGCCCAGTTCTCTAATCTGTCAAGGTCAGTTTAAGGGTCTTCTGTTCTGCATCGTAACAGATTGTCCTAGAGTGAGCTATGGGTGGAATTCGTGAGGAGAGCTTTATCCATTGCACTGAATAAACACATGCCAAAGAGTACTGAAATCATAAGAAAAGCCTGTGCAGTCAGGCTAGGGGCCCATCTAGCACAGCATCCTCATCTCACAGTGACTGAACAGTTGCCTATGGCAGGAATGTCCAAAGTTCGTTTTGGGGGCCTAATCCAGCCTGCCAGCCCCCACAGGCAGGTCCTTCCCATGGGTCTAGAAAAAGGCCACAACTTTTTTTGGGGGGGGAATCCCCCTAAAAGGTCAACAACTTCAATCCTAAAAAGTTGGCCCTCACGCATGTTCACTTCATCAAATCTGGCTCTCTTTTGAAAAAGTGTGGGCACCCCTGGCCTATGGAAAGCCAGCAAGCGGGACTTGAGCATGAGCAGCCCTCTCCTGTCCTTTGGTTTCCCGCAACTGGTATTCAGAAACATAACTGCCTCCAGTTGTGGAGGCAGAGCAGAGCTATCCTGGCTAGCAGCTGTCAATAGCCCTCTGCTCCATGAATTTGCCCTCTTTTAAAGCCACCCAAGATTGTGACACTCACTGTCTCCTGCAGGAGTAAGTTCCATAGCTTGAATATGTGCTGCATGAAGAAGTATTTTCTTTTCTCCACCCTGAATCTTCCAACATTAAGCTGCATTGAATGTCCACAAGTTCTCATGCTATGCATTATTTTATGCCATGCAGCATTTTATAAACTTCTATCACCTCTTCCTTGCCTTTTCTGTAAACTAAAAAGTTCCAAACTCTGCAACCTTTCTTCTTAGGGAAGTCACTCCATCACCTTGGTCATTTTGGTTGCCCTTTTCTGAACCTTTTCCAACTCTACAATATCCTTTTTGAGGTCAGGCAAGAGCAATCCAATAGGCTCCCTTACTTTCTCCACATTGGCTGTATAGACTATCCCGCCACTCCTCCGGGGTTAAGTTAGGACTTACCTTTCCAGGCATAGGTCCACAATTTAAAGATCGGTGTCCATGTTTTTCTGGGTTTTTGCCACAGAGCTCCCTGCGAAAGCCCAGTCTTTAAACTGAAGCACAACTTTAAAGTGCAGACTGTGAATGGAAAGCTCTAAGGAAAGGGAAGTATGGCTAAGCCCTTAATAGTCATTTTCCAGTATACAGTGGTACCTCGGGTTAAGTACTTAATTCGTTCCGGAGGTCCGTTCTTAACCTGAAACTGTTCTTAACCTGAAGCACCACTTTAGCTAATGGGGCCTCCTGCTGCTGCCATGCTGCTGGAGCACAATTTCTGTTCTCATCCTGAAGCATATTTCTTAACCCATGGTACTATTTCTGGGTTAGCGGAGTCTGTAACCTGAAGCGTATGTAACCTGAGCGTATGTAACCCAAGGTACTACTGTATCTAGTGCACAAGATGAGAGGCTGGAAATATTTGTTGATGCAGACTGGGAAAGCTATGCAGCTACCAGAAAATCCACAAGTGGAATGGTAATGATGTTTGCCAATTCCATAATAGGATGGAGGTCAAAGAAACAGGGATTTGTCACAACCTCATTCTGTGAGGCAGAATACGGGCACAGTGGCAGCAGGAGGCCCCATTAGCTAAAGTAGTGCTTCAGGTTAAGAACAGTTTCAGGATAAGAATGGACCTCTGGAACGAATTAAGTGCTTAACCCAAGGTACCACTGTATCTTTTTTTTAAAAAAATATTTTATTAAATTTTCAAATACATAATACAAGATCCCTGCACCAAAAAGCCAGAACAAATACACCAAGAAACCATATAGAAAGAAAGAAATAAAAAAGAAAAAGAAAAAAGAGAAAAATATAACCAACCGTTCAGTACAATTTTTCTTATATAACTAACTGGGCTTCCTCACATCTCCTTACCCTGCATTATTTATAATAAGAATGTCAGCAAATTATTACCTTGTTTCATACCTTATTTTGTACTTTCCAAATATTGTACTTCTAAATTTAAAATGTTTTTTATCAATTACTCATACCTTAAAATTAAACATAGTGTTGCCTTAAATTTCGACCTTTTCTTGCTTATAACTTAATTTTCTATTTTACAAAATCTATTTGCTGGAGCTGATATTTTCTAAATCGTGCAAATACTTAACATTCATACAACTTATAATGTTTTTGTAAATAGTCTTTAAACTTCTTCCATTCCTCTTCCATTGTTTCTTCTCCCAAGTCTCGGATTCTGCCAGTCATTTCAGCCAATTCCATATAGTCCATCAATTGCGTCTGCCACTCTTCCAGTGTGGGCAAGTCTTGTGTCTTCCAATACCTTGCAATAAGTATTCTTGCTGCTGTTGTCGCATACATAAAGAAACTTCTGTCCTTCTTTAACACTTTCTGGCCGACAATGCCCAAGAGGAAGGCCTCCGGTTTCTTAACAAAGGTATATTTAAATACCTTTTTTAGTTCATTATAGATCATTTCCCAGAAGGCTTTCACTTTAGGGCATGTCCACCAGAGGTGAAAGAATGTCCCCTCAGCCTCTCTACATTTCCAACATTTATTATCAGACAGGTGATATATTTTTGCAAGCTTGACTGGGGTCATGTACCACCTATATATCATTTTCATAATATTCTCCTTCAAGGCATTACATGCCGTGAATTTTATTCCGGTGGTCCATAACCTTTCCCAGTCCTCAAACATAATGTTATACCCTATATCCTGGGCCCATTTTATCATGGCTGATTTAACAGTCTCATCCTGTGTGTTCCATTTAAGCAGCAAGTTATACATTCTCGAAAGTACCTTAGTCTTTGGTTCCAACAGTTATGTCTCTAATTTCGACTTCTCCACCTGGAATCCTATCTTTTTATCCAATTTAAAAACCTCTTGGATTTGGGCATAATGTAACCAATCTTGCACCTTATTCTTTAATTTCTCCAAGCTCTGCAACCTCCATTTTTCTCCAATTTTTTCTATTAATTCCCAATATTTCGGCCAGCTGGCCTCCATATTGAGTCTCTTCCGGGCCTTAGCCTCCATTGGTGATAACCATCTCGGGGTCTTACTTTCTAATAAGTCTTTATATTTTGTCCAAACAATAAATATTGCTTTTCTGACAATATGGTTTTTGAACATTTTATGAATCTTTACCTTATCATACCACAAGTATGCATGCCAACCAAAAGCATTGTTAAACCCTTCCAGATCTAGGACATCAGTGTTCTCAAGAAGTAACCAATCTTTCATCCAGCAGAAAGCTGCAGCTTCATAATATAACTTTAAATCTGGCAGGGCAAACCCCCCTCTTTCTTTTGCATCAGTTAATATTTTAAATTTTATTCGGGGCTTTTTGCCCTGCCAGATAAACTTAGAGATATCTTTCTGCCATTTTCCAAAACATTCCACTCTGTCCACAATCTGTAGAGCCTGGAACAAGAACAACATCTTTGGCAATACATTCATTTTTATAGCTGCGATTCGACCCAATAAGGAAAGTTTCAATCTTGACCAAATTTCTAAATCCTTTTTAATTTCTGACCAACATTTTTCATAATTATCTTTAAATAAATTCAAATTTTTAGCAGTCAAATTAACCCCTAGGTACTTCATTTTTTTAACCACGTTTAACTCTGTCTCTTTCTGAAACCTTTCTGATTCTGAAGATGTCAGATTTTTTACCAAAACCTTAGTTTTTTGCTTATTCAATTTGAATCCCGCCACCCGACCAAACTCATATATCAGTTCCAAAACTCTTTTCGTACTAGATTCTGGCTCCTGTAATGTAATTACCAAGTCATCTGCAAAAGCTTTCAATTTATACTGTTTCACTCCGACCTGTATTCCTTGCACCAACCGGTCCTCCCTAATCATATTCAAGAGCACCTCTAGGACTGAAATAAATAACAGAGGGGATAAGGGGCAACCTTGTCATGTTCCTTTTTCAATTTTAAATTCTTCTGTCTTCCACTGTATCTTTAAACATACACTTAATGTCCCCTTTAGATATTTGATAAGACTTTTCATAGCAAACCGATTGGCAGTACTGGGTTTAGACACATGTTGGCTCAGAACATTTGTAGCACACGCAATGTCTGGCCTTGACCACTGGCTCAAATACAACAGTGAGCCTATTTTAGAGTGGTACAGCTCAGGCTGATCAAATTCATCATCGCACACTGTCTTTGGGAAATCTGGTGTCATGGGAGTCTGAACTGGCTTGCAGTTTCCCATGCCAAGCTGCTCTAGTAAACGAAGAATTTTCTCCTTCTGGCTCAATAGGAAGCTTCCACCAGCTTCTTGCTTTACTTCTACTCCCAAATAGTTGCTTACAGGTCCTAGGGCTTTAAGCTTAAACCTCTTTCCCATCTGACTTGTGAGCTTATTGATTTCATCTGTGATCTTTCCTGCTACTAGCAAGTCATCAAGGAGCATCAGATATTTGTCACCTGTTCCTCCTTTGGTGTAGAGGCATGGATCAGCCACACTCCTTTTAAAACCAAGTTTTACAAGGGCTTCATTCAAACACTGGTTTCAACACCTTCCACTTTGTTTGAGGCCATAGACAGCCTTTTTCAAATGCCAGACTGCACCATTCCCCTCTTGAAACCCAGGAGGTTGTCTCATTAACACTTTGTGATCTAAATTTGCATGCAGCGTCAACATCAAAATGGTGCACTACTAATTGTCTTACAGCAGCAATATAGAGCATTAAACAGAAAGTTTCACTCTTTACAGAGGGAGAAAACACTTCATCATAACTCTCCCCTTTAAACTGAGTGAATCCTTAGCATGTTGGGATGCTAAGGTTGTGAGCCCCTCTGTCCTATGCTCAGGTTGTGTATATGTGCAAATAAAACCACATACCCTAAAGGCCTCACAATGTCCACTTACCTACATTCCAAGGAAACTGAAACCTGGGTAAGCGTTGGGGACCCCTGGAATCTCTCAGTGCTCAGACATAGGGGTAGCATCTAAAAATACCCACTTCAGAGAAGCCTCCCTGCTGCATCTCTACGTGATTTGATGTCCTCATCTTGCTCAGCTAACTTCATTGAGGACTGGTTGTTCTGCTGTGTTTTATCAGGCATGTATTATCAGATCAATCAGTTGCACCCAGTGCACAAACAGCTTTTGGAGGAAGGCTGTCTCTTTCTTCCCTGCAAGAGTTCTTGCTGTATGTAGGCTTTCATCTTCCAGTCTAGTTGCTGAAAACCACTGGAGGAGAGAGTGCACTTGTGGTCAGATCCTGTTCGCTGGTTTTCCATGGACAACTGATCAGCCCCTGTGATAACTGGATGCTGGACAAGATGGACCATTGGCCTGATCCAGCTGGCTGTTCTTATGTGCTTATGCTCTTAAGAAACAGCTGGTGCAATGACTATTTTAGTTCTGTGTATATTTGGTACCCAGAGCTTCCAGGTTCATTCCTTTCCATCTCAGGTCAGGCTGGGAAGGCTCTTTTGTGAAACCCTAGAATCACAGAATTGGAAGGCTTCCCAATGGTCACTGAGTCCAACTTCCTGCACTGCAGGAATTATAGCTAAAGCATCCATGACAGATGGTCATCCAATCTCTGCTTAAAAACCTCCAAGGAAGGAGAATCGACTGCCTTTGCGTTCCACTGTTGAATGGCTCTTGCCATCAGAAAGTTCTTCCTGACATTTAGTTGCAATCTTCTTTCTTGTCATTTGAACCCATTGGTTTGGGTTCTGCCTCCTGGAGCAGAACACAAGCTTGCACCGTTTTCCAAGGGACGGCCCTTCAGATAAGGTGGATAGCAGACCGTCTCTCAATCTTCTCCCTAGAGAGCTTCTGCCAGTCATTGAGCTTGATGAAGCCATGGTGTGAAGGCAGCACCCTACATTCCTAGGTACACCCCCCCACTTTTTCATTTAAAGAAATGTGTGTCCCAGTTTTCAGTTGATTGGGGAATCCTGATGTGTACACATGCATTGATGAATAAGGGAATTATTTGCCCATTGCCTACCAAATAGTAAATTTCTGCTCCAAATCCAGCAACCTCCCTTCTGGACTGCTGTAATGCCCGCTACATGGGGCTGCCTTTGAAAAGTGCTCAGAAACCCCAACTGGCTCAGAGAGCTGCAGCCAGACTGTTGACTTGGGCTGGTTATAGGGAGCAGACTACTTCCTTGCTGCAACAGCTCCAATGGCTACCAGTTTGTTTCCAGGCACAAATTAAAGTCTTGGTTATGACCTCAAAAGCCTTATATGGCTTAGGCCAGGCTATCTAGAAGACCATCTTCCCTTATATGAATCTGCCTGTGCTTTGAGATCTTTGGAGGAGGCCTTTCCCTCGGTCCCAACCCCCTGTGTGATTGGTGGGGATGTGGGACATGGCCTTCTTGGTGGCTGCTCCCTGGCAACTTAGGAATTCCCATCCCTGAAGAAGCCAGACTTGTCCCTTCCTGGCTGTCCTTGCTCCAGCAGGAGAAGACCATTTTATTCTGACAGGACTTTGGGAATAGGCTGCTTTTAATGAAAGGGCTGGTGCTGTGATGTTTGAGCTTCCCATTCTAGTTCCCATTCAGAGGTAATTATGGAGTTAATTAAAAGATTTCCTCCAGCAAAGCATTCTACTGCTCTCCCTTCAACTTGGTGTATGCTGGTGTGCATGCCTCAGTGACGAAGGGTAACACTGAGCCAGCCTGAAGGAACCTCCAACTCCCTTCCCCTGCTGAGATCTTACCTGATCCTCCATTGCAGCTCATTTGTTCTATTACAATTATACCCCACCTTTGTCTCCAAGGAGCTCAAGAATATGTGGAATATGTGGTTCTCCCCTTTTTGTTTAGTTCCCACAGCACCCCTGCTCTGAGGATTTGAAACCTTGTCTGTAGGATCCTTTTTTAAAAAAAATGTTTTTATTGATTTTCCAGCACATATTAAACACATTACATTATACAAAAACAAACAAAACACATAAACACACACAAATATAATTTCAAAACCTTCTTTTCATAAACCTTACTTCTCCGCCTTCCCCATACCTCTCCTTTCTGCATCCCTATTTCCAAATTTCCTTCAGCAAATCCTCACTTAATTTAACTAATTACTCTTTTTCTCCCTTCTCTCTTACCTAATCATTTACAGCTGTAATCCTCTTTTTTCTCTAACCTCGACATTTTAGCACTCATTAATTTTATAGTCATTCTTAAGATACACTTTAAATTTCTTCCAATCTTCCTCGACCGTCTCTTTTCCTTGGTCACGGATTCTGCCAGTCATCTCGGCCAGTCCCATGTAGTCGATCACCTTCGTCTGCCATTCTTCCAGAGTGGGTAGTTCTTGTGTCTTCCAATACTTTGCTATAAGTACCCTTGCTGCTGTGGTAGCGTACATAAAGAAAGTCCTGTCTCTCTTTGGCACCAATTGGCTGACCATGCCCAGGAGAAACGCCTCTGGTTTCTTATGAAAGGTACATTTAAGTACCTTCTTCATTTCATTATAGATCATTTCCCAAAAGGCCTTAATCCTCGGGCATGTCCACCAAAGGTGATAGAAAGTACCTTCAGTTGCATTGCATTTCCAACATTTATTATTGGGCAGATGATAAATTTTAGCAAGCTTGACTGGGGTCATGTACCACCTGTAAATCATTTTCATAATATTCTCTCTTAAGGCATTACATGCCGTAATCTTTATACCGGTGGTCCACAACCTTTCCCAGTCCGCAAACATAATATTATGACCAATGTCTTGTGCCCACTTAATCATAGCTGATTTAACCGTTTCATCCTGCGTATTCCATTTCAACAGCAAGTTATACATCTTTGACAAATTCTTAGTATTGGAATCTAACAATTCTGTTTCTAGTTTTGATCTCTCCACCTGGAAGCCAATTTTCCTGTCTTGTTTATATACCTCCATTATTTGATAATAATGGAGCCAATCTCATACTTTAGACTTCAGTTTCTCATAACTCTGTAGTTTCACTTTTTCACCCTCTTGTTCTAAGTTTTCACAGTATTTTGGCCATTTGGATTCCATATTAAGTTTTTTCACCTCCTTGGCTTCCATTGGCGACAGCCACCTTGGGGTTTTATTTTCCAACAGATCTTTATAGCGAGTCCAAACATTATATAGAGCTTTCCTAACAATATGATTTTTAAAACCTTTATGAACTTTTACCTTGTCATACCATATGTATGCATGCCAACCAAATCTAGTATTGAACCCTTCTAGATCTAAAATGTCTGTGTTCTCAAGAAGAAGCGAGTCTTTCAGCCAGCAGAAAGCTGATTCATAGTACAATTTTAAGTCCGGCAGGGCAAAACCCCCTCTTTCTTTTGCATCTGTTAATATCTTCAATTTTATTCTGGGCTTTTTGCCCTGCCAGACAAATTTAGATATATCTTTCTGCCACTTCTTGAAACAGTCCATTTTATCCACAATCTGTAATGTTTGAAACAAAAACAGCATTCTAGGCAAAACATTCATCTTGATAACAGCAATTCGGCCTAACAAGGAAAGCTTCAAATTTGACCATATTTCTAGATCTCTCTTTACTTCTGTCCAGCATTTCTCATAATTATCTTTAAATAAGTTCACATTCTTAGATGTCATATTAATCCCCAAGTATTTCACTTTCTTGGCTACAGTTAATCCAGTTTCATTCTGAAACCACTCCCTCTCATTAACTGTTAATTTTTTCTCCAGTACTTTAGTTTTTTGTTTATTTAACTTAAATCCTGCTACTTGACCAAATACTTGAATTAATTCTAAAACTCTTTTCGTACTAGTGTCTGGCTCTTGTAGGGTGAGTACTAGATCATCTGCAAAAGCCCTCAATTTGTATTGTTTAGCTCCGACCTGAACCCCTTTAACCAGCTGGTCCCCTCTTATCATATTTAACAAAACCTCCAGAACCGATATAAAAAGTAATGGATCCTAGTCCTCATTTAATCTCCACAACCACCCTGGGAGGTAGGTTAGGCTGAGAGGCAGTGACCAGCCCAAGGTGACCCAGGGAGCTCCATGGATGAATCAGGATTCTCTCTCAGATCCTAGTCTGGCACTCAAACCACTACACCACACTTTCTCTCTTTTGTGGCTTTATTCCAAATATTGGGTGGGAGAGAACTCTGTCGGGTTTACTCAAGCTTCTCATAGCAGAAGGGCCCTGAAATTGCCTATCTAGCAAACAAGTGAAAACCAGTCAGTTATATAAGGCAAGTGTGAGCGTGCAATTATTTCAATTAACTTGTTACTTTACATGTCATTAAGGATGGAATGCTCACTTTTATTTATTTTCTTCAAAAAAAAAATATTTTATTGATTTTCCCAAAAAAAAATTTTAAACAAACAAACATAAATCTCAGCCATAATTAAACCAATCTTAGTAACATAGTCAAAACAAAAAAATTCCTTCCAGTAGCACCTTAAAGACCAACTAAGTCAGTTCTTGGTATGAGCTTTCGTGTGCATGCACACTTCTTCAGATACACTGAAACAGAAGTTTCCAGACCTTTCTATATAGTGAGAAGGTGGGGAGGGGTATTACTCAGAAGGGTGGTAGGAATGGGTGATTGGCAGATAGCTGTGATGAGCCTGTTGACGACTCTTAACGACTGCAATAGGTCTTACAGGAGGAAGCAAGGGGTGAAAAGGTGAAAAATGGCTTTGTCATGTATAATGAGATAAGAATCCTAGGTCTTTGTTCAGGCCAGGTTTTTCCATTGTTTTAAGTTTGGTGATAAGTTGTAATTCAGCAGCTTCTCTTTCCAGTCTATTTCTGAAATTCCTTTGTAGTAAAACAGCTACTTTGAGATCTTGTATAGAATGTCCTGGGAGATTGAAGTGTTCTCCTACTGGTTTCTCTGTCTTGTGATTCCTGATGTCCGATTTATGTCCGTTTATTCTTTGGCGTAAGGTCTGGCCTGTTTGTCCAATATAGAGAGCTGAAGGACACTGTTGGCATTTTATGGCATACACAATGTTAGACGATGAGCAATTAAATAGTCCCGAAATGGTATGTGTGATGTTGTTGGGGCCAGTAATGGTGTTGTCCGGGTGTATGTGGCAGCAAAGTTGGCATCTGGGTTTATTACAGGCTCTGGTGCCAGTGTCTGTGTTAGGTCTGATTGTAGTATTATTGTGGGTTAGGAGTTGTTTAAGACTGGGTGGCTGTCTGTAGGCAATGAAAGGTCTTCCTCCCAGAGCTTGAGAAAGAGAACTGTCATTGTCCAGGAGAGGTTGTAGATCTCTGATGATGCGTTGTACTGTTTTAACTTGGGAGCTGTATGTGATGACTAGAGGTGTTCTGTTATTTTCTTTTTTGGGTCTGTCTTGCAGAGAGAACTTGCTGCAAGACAGACCCAAAAAAGAAAATAACAGAACACCTCTAGTCATCACATACAGCTCCCAAGTTAAAACAGTACAACGCATCATCAGAGATCTACAACCTCTCCTGGACAATGACAGTTCTCTTTCTCAAGCTCTGGGAGGAAGACCTTTCATTGCCTACAGACAGCCACCCAGTCTTAAACAACTCCTAACCCACAATAATACTACAACCAGACCTAACACAGACACTGGCACCAGAGCCTGTAATAAACCCAGATGCCAACTTTGCTGCCACATACACCCGGACAACACCATTACTGGCCCCAACAACATCACACATACCATTTCGGGACTATTTAATTGCTCATCGTCTAACATTGTGTATGCCATAAAATGCCAACAGTGTCCTTCAGCTCTCTATATTGGACAAACAGGCCAGACCTTACGCCAAAGAATAAACGGACATAAATCGGACATCAGGAATCACAAGACAGAGAAACCAGTAGGAGAACACTTCAATCTCCCAGGACATTCTATACAAGATCTCAAAGTAGCTGTTTTACTACAAAGGAATTTCAGAAATAGACTGGAAAGAGAAGCTGCTGAATTACAACTTATCACCAAACTTAAAACAATGGAAAAACCTGGCCTGAACAAAGACCTAGGATTCTTATCTCATTATACATGACAAAGCCATTTTTCACCTTTTCACCCCTTGCTTCCTCCTGTAAGACCTATTGCAGTCGTTAAGAGTCGTCAACAGGCTCATCACAGCTATCTGCCAATCACCCATTCCTACCACCCTTCTGAGTAATACCCCTCCCCACCTTCTCACTATATAGAAAGGTCTGGAAACTTCTGTTTCAGTGTATCTGAAGAAGTGTGCATGCACACGAAAGCTCATACCAAGAACTGACTTAGTTGGTCTTTAAGGTGCTACTGGAAGGAATTTTTTTGTTTTGACTATGGCAGACCAACACGGCTACCTATCTGTAACTTAGTAACATAGTTGTGACTTCCTCGTATCCCCCTGGTTGAATTTCAGTGTATATCTGTCAGGGGTTCAGCTCTGACAATATCATTTTGACAGTTTTCCCAAACCAATATTCTTATAAAATTAACTTAATCACTTAACATCTGTCTTTCTTTCCAATTTGGCATTAAACATATTGATTCGTCACATTACATATTTAAATCCTAAGCCTATCCAATATTTGCAAACTTTTCCAATTAAGTTAACTTAACATATTTAACTAAATAGTCTTTAAATTTCGCCCATTCCTCCTGGTAATCCTCCTCCTTCTGGTCACGGACTCTTCCAGTCAGGTCGGCTAGCTCCGAAAAATCCATCATCTACATCTGCCAATCTTCCACTGTTGGCACTTCTTGTGTTTTCCAATTCTTGGCTAATAAAACTCGAGCAGCAGTTGTGGCATACAAAAATAATTTAACATCTTTTAGGAATGCTCACTTTTAAACAGGAGCAAATCTCTCTTTCTCTCTTAATTTTTTATTTATCCTTTTCAGGTTTATACATTTCACTAATTTTACAATCATTTTGACATTTCAAAACTTGACTTCCTTCCTCCTCTTCCTTTTCCTTCTCTCCTCTTTCCTTAAATTTATTTTTAATATCTTCTGCATAAATTAACTTACTTTGCTCATTCATTCATCTTCTTTATATATACTGTATATTCTTCTGAAACTGCAAGTTATTGCAATAATCCTGCCAATGTTTTTTATCTGTTTACAATTTATCTGTAAATATTCAATAAACCATTTCCATTCTTTTATAAAAAGTTTGTTATTTTGAGTTCTTGTTCTTCTGGTAAGTTTCATCATTTCTACATATTCCATAAGTTTTTGCATCCATTCTTCCTTTTCTGGGAATTCTGCTTCTTTCCATTTTGGGGCAAGGGACATTTTTGCTGCTATAGTCCCACACACGAATAAGTTTCAAACAGGAGCAAATCTCAACAATGAGATGGGAAAGGGAGGCAATATACAGATGCCTCATCATTAACATTATTATTTTTAGTAGCATTAACTTATTTATTGCCTGTCCTTCATTGTAAGTTCCCAGGGCGAGTTACAGCATTAAAACAAAATATTAAAAACTATTTAGAACAACCAACATTCACTAAAATAAAGTGGGCCTAAAAAACAAACACCTCAAATGTCAAAGGCCAGGAAAAAGAGGTGTATCTTCAACATTCTCGGGAAGCTGTGGAGTGAAAGTATACACTTCTATAGGGAGGAAGTTCCCCAGCTCTGGGGCCACCACAGATAAGGCCCCTCCCCCTGGGACACTGAGAGTGGAGGTCTACAACGAGCCCCCCCCCCCGCTGATCTCTGCACCCGAGGGGGTCTGTAGGGAAGGAGGCAGCCTTTCTGATATTTGGGGCCTGAGCTGTTTGGGGCTTTGAACACCAATGTGAGCAATTCCCTTTGGGCACAGAAACAAATTGGCAACAAGTGCAGCTGTTTCAAAACAGGGCATGGGGATTAAAAGACATCTAAATGGAGCTCCAGTCAGGAATTCGGCTGCTCCCTTGGGGCCAACTGAAGTTTCTGAGTCATCTTCTGAGTTTCCTCAACTGGAGGTTTTCAAGCAGAGTCATAGAATCATAGAGTTGGAAGAGACCACAAGGGCCATCAAGTCCAACCCCCTGCCAAGCAGGAAACACCATGAGAGCAATCCTGACATATGGTTGTCAAGCCTCTGCTTAAAGACCTCCAAAGAAGGAGACTCCACCACACTCCTTGGCAGCAAATTCCACTGTCAAACAGCTCTTATTGTCAGGAAGTTCTTCCTAATGCTTAGGTGGAATCTTCTTTCTTGTAGTTTGGATCCATTGCTCTGTGTCCGCTTCTCTGGAGCAGCAGAAAACAACCTTTCTCCCTCCTCTATGTGACATCCTTTTATATATTTGAACATGGCTATCATATCACCCCTTAACCTCCTCTTCTCCAGGCTAAACATGCCCAGCTCCCGTAGCCGTTCCTCATAAGTCATCGTTTCCAGGCCTTTGACCATTTTGGTTGCCCTCCTCTGGACACGTTCCAGTTTGTCAGTGTCCTTCTTGAACTGTGGTGCCCAGAACTGGACACAGTACTCCAGGTGAGGTCTGACCAGAGCAGAATACAGTGGCACTATTACTTCCCTTGATCTAGATGCTATACTCCTATTGATGCAGCCCAGAATTGCATTGGCTTTTTTAGCTGCCGCGTCACACTGTTGGCTCATGTCAAGTTTGTGGTCAACCAAGACTCCTAGATCCTTTTCACATGTACTGCTCTCAAGCCAGGTGTCACCCATCTTGTATTTGTGCCTCTCATTTTTTTTGCCCAAGTGCAATACTTTACATTTCTCCCTGTTAAAATTCATCTTGTTTGTTTTGGCCCAGTTCTCTAATCTGTCAAGGTCGTTTTGAAGTGTGATCCTGTCCTCCGGGGTGTTAGCCACCCCTCCCAGTTTGGTGTCATCTGCAAATTTGATCAGGATGCCCTTGAGTCCATCATCCAAGTCGTTGATAAAGATGTTGAATAAGACCGGGCCCAAGACAGAACCCTGTGGCACCCCACTAGTCACTCTTCTCCAGGATGAAGAGGAACCATTGATGAGCACCCTTTGGGTTCGGTCAGTCAGCCAGTTACAAATCCACTGAGTGGTAGCATAGTCAAGTCCGCATTTTACCAGCTTCTTTACAAAATATCATGGGGCACCTTGTCAAATGCCTTGCTGAAATCAAGGTAGACTACATCCACTGCATTCCCTTCATCTACCAAGCTTGTAATTCTGTCAAAAAACGAGATCAGGTTAGTCTGACATGACTTATTTTTCAGAAATCCATGCTGACTATTGGTAGGAGAGTGCAAACAAAGAATCATAGAATGTAGAGTTCTTGGAAGGGACACAAAGGGCCATTAATGTTGGAGAGGTTGTTAACAGTTATTCATGCAGACATTTGTTTGTTTGCTTATTTCATAAAATTTATACACCGCTTCATTGTACAAAATCTCAAATCAGTTTATGAAAAGCTGAAACAGTAAAACTGAGAAAAATTCATAACCATATTGTTAAACATACAAAAGTTAAAATAATAAAATAGATTAAGATTACCTCAATTTGAAGTTACTTCCACTGTGGACCTCCCAAATAAATATTTGTCCTAAGAACACATAGTGTTATATATTAATGGGCTCGCACTCCAGGACCTTCTGGAAAGCCCCTTGCAGAAACAGGAAACTGAGATGCATGTCCATTGAGATCTGACATATTAATGTGCCTGAGCAAATCTGCACTTCTCGTTTCCCAAGACTTCCAGGGCCAAGCCAAGCCAGATTTGTTACTGCGTTTATCACAGCAGGCATGTTGAACATTTGGACAGGTGTGACCTATTCCAGCAGAAAGTACATTTAACAATCTGCCTTTAAGCTACTTAGGAAAAGGACCTTAACATTAGTATTGAAGACTCCCTGTTGGGTCACATAAGCCACTCAAGTCTGTCTCTATTTACATACATGAAAGGTCTTTGAAAGTTAAACACAGATGGCATTGTACGCCAGTTCCGTTTTCACACATAAATTCTCAATCTTTCCAACTTTGTTGAAGGGGTTGCTCCCGTAATGGCACTCCCCCCCCCCCAATTTATGGTGGGATTGCAGAAAGGGTTTGCAGAAATATCACAAATATTTAAACATGCAATTCAGGCATCACCACAACTTGCATTATTAAATATTAAATAATGATACGGCAAAATGATTCTCTTTGAAGGAATTGCTAAGTTGGTTTCTAGTAGCAGCTAGATTTTCCATTGCACAAAAATGGAAGAACTTAAAGGATCTGTTTCTTGAGTTGTGGCATAAAGTTACGGAACCTCACAGCTGCTGAAAGGATGACACACAATATTATACATGGAGTTAAGTACCAGTGGGATATTTTCTTAAGATATTTCTCTTGCAAGTTCACACTAATAAACATTTCTGGAATATTCTTTAATATCCTGTAGTTTTTATGCATTTGCCACATTTGCTGATGGTTTGCCTTTTTCTCCTTTTTGCTTCCTAAGGCTGGAGTCTGCAAGGGACCATGTTCTGCCCAGTGACTGTTACTTCCCACCACAGAAGACATGCTTGATCTGTGGGGATGAAGCTTCTGGGTGCCACTATGGAGCACTCACCTGCGGGAGCTGCAAAGTCTTTTTCAAGAGGGCAGCTGACGGTAATTCATCTTTTTCTGTGTTTGTGATGTGTGTGACTGAATGCAAATCACAAGGTGGCTGTAGATGTCATTCTCAACGCACAAATATAGGATGGGGTACCCCTGGCTTCACAACAGGACATGTCAAAAGGGATCTAGGGGTCTTGGAGGACCACAAGAACAACTTGAGTCAATGGTGTGATGCAACAGCAAAAAAATCTAATGCTATTCTCTGCTGCATTAATAGATGTCAAGGGAAAATAATAATTTCACTCCATTCTGCCTTGGTCAGACCCCACTGGGAGTCTTGGGTCCATTTCTCAGTGTCACACTTTAAGAAGTATATTGGCAAGCTAGGATGTGCAGAAGAGGAGGATGTTCAATATGACCAAGGACCTGGAAACTAAGCCCTAAGAGGAATGGCCAAGGGAGTTAGGGATGTTTATCATGGAGAAGAAAAGATGGAGGGGTGACATGATAGCCATCATCAAATATCTTAAGGGTTGTAACATGAGTGCTGCACCCCAAAGTCGCCTTTGACTGGACTTAACCACCCAGGGGTCCTTTACTTTTACCTTTTTACCTCTATGATTCTATGATCTTATTGGGTCAAGCAGCCTAGATTACATTTCATTTCCTTTTCAAAAACTGTTGTATTTGCCAGCACAGATTACTTTAGAAGGCTGAAATCTTAGTGTTTGCCTGCTCAGGGTGAGGCCTTCCAGTCTTGTCTTTAAAGACAGTTTTCCTTTGATTCCACCCGCCCAACCCCGGAAAACAGTGCCGGGTTAGGAAGGATAGTGGCAATTTCATTGTCTGCCAGATTTCCACCTCCAAATTACTTCCGCTCCAAATCTGTTTCTTTAAGGAGCATAATCGTTAAGGAGCATCTTGTTGAGCAAGTTCTATTTCATTAGTTTGTGGTTTAGGGCTCAGGGTTATGCTTAAAATTCTACAAGGCAGGCTTAAGCAACAACCTCACATATGATGAATTCTGCATATAAGTTAAATAAGCAGGGAGACAATATACAGCCTTGTCGTACTCCTTTCCCAATTTTGAACCCATCAGTTGTTCCATATCAAGTTCTAACTGTAGCTTCTTGTCCCACATAGAGATTTCTCAGGAGACAGATGAGGTGATCAGGCACTCCCATTTCTTTAAGAACAGCCTAGATTACACTTCATTTCCTTTTCAAAAACTGTTGTATTTGCCAGCACAGATTACTTTAGAAGGCTGAAATCTTAGTGTTTGCCTGCTCAGGGTGAGGCCTTCCAGTCTTGTCTTTAAAGAGAGTTTTCCTTTGATTCCACCCACCTACCCCCAGAAAACAGTGCTGGCTTAGGAAGTATCGTGGCAATTTCATTATCTGCCAGATTTCCACCTCCTAATTACTTCCCCTCCAAATCTGTTTCTTTTGGGGAGGGGGTATCTTGTTAGAGAAATTAAATTATTGAAGGAGAAATAGGGTTATGGAGGAAAGGACTGAAACTCTCCTTGCAGCATGGTATGGTGGATAGATGATCAGACCAGGACCTGGGAAACCTCCCCAGATGGCTATGAAGCTCCCTGGGAGACAATGCTGCTCAGCCTGGACTCACAGGGTTTTTGTGAGAATTAAATGAGGAGCAGATGGTCTCAATCCCTGACGGCATCTCCGGGTAGGGTTGGGAATCATCCTTGCCTGAAAGGATCAATTCGGGGGCAGGAATAAAACCCCCACTTAGCAAGGACTACTTTTTTTTTTTCATCTTTGGATGAAATTGAGAGCTTGCCAGCTTGGCTCTTGAAGCACTTCTCAATCTTGTCTTCACCAAGGGGCAAAGCACACGTCCTGCCAGAGAGTTCCCAAATGTTCTCTGTAAGGAAAAAAGACATCCAGTTTGCACAGCTGAATAGGACTTGTCAGATTTGAAAGTGGAAGAGAAGCAAAAGATACATATCACTGGGTTTGGAGGGACATTGGCAGAGATGTCACACAGAGGAATTCCAGAGTGGAGATATCAAAAGACAAGGAGGGTCAGGCCTCGAAGGATATGCAGGAGTGAAGAGGAGGAGGATTCAGAAAGAAGGACTCTTTTACACTTTGAAATGCCTGGGCAACACAGGGCCTGCTAGCAAAGGGCAAGTTTGCAGGGGATGGGGGTTTTTTGGCATTTGCATCGCTGCATTGCACACCCCATGCATAAAATGTGCCTCTCACAAACCCTGGAGATGTTTGTGAATGTTTGCAGGTCATAATCAAAATATTCTGCAAGTATGTCTGTTTTGTTTGTGAAATATACTCAGAGTCGCAAAGTGATTTCATGCTCTTTATTCAGCTCATAGTGGTGAGGAGGAATGAATGAATGTCCCCTCAAAGTATCTGCTTTATATACATTATTTACACAATGGGCTGCACATGATTGGCTAATTCCAGGATTCTACTGTAGGCCAATCAGGTTGTGGATTCACTTCTATCTGGAGCATGATTGGGTGGTTCCTGCTAACCAATCATACTGCTGCATTGTTCTAGGACCAATCAGACTGCTGCATTCTGAATCCTATTGTTCTAGGACCAATCAGACTGCTGCCTTTTGGAGCCTATTGTTCTAGGACCAATCAGACTGCTGCAGTTTGGATCCTATTCAACTCAGTACATAACACCCCTCCCCTCTAAGTTCCAGTCCTGCCCGGAAGGTCGCATTCATAGTCCTCAAGGTACGCCGGTGGCCTACGTGTGCGTTGCGGCCTGGGGTGTTCCCTGGTCCGGGGTTCAGGTTCTGGCTCGTGTTCCAAGGATGGGGCTGTTTGGTCTGGCGCAACCGGCTCGCTCAGTCGTGGTTCTGGTTCCGGTGTCCTTTCGGCCTCGCGGGTCCTCTCTGTATTTACTGATTCTGCCTCTCCTGCTTGCCCCTGCTGCTCTATGGGCCTCACTGCCCCACTGTTCCCTTGGGACTCCTCTGACCTGTCCTCCTCCTCCTGGTTTTCTCCCGGGAATCGTCGCCGTATCTGGTCGCAGTGGCGGCGCCAGCATTGCCCCCCATCTGTTAGCACCTCGTACGACACGGGGCCCGTGACCCTGGTGACTGTGGCAGGTACCCATGCAGGGCCTGCCCCAAAATTCTTTGCGTACACTGGGTCCTGGGCCTCGAAGGTCCGGGGGTTCCTGCCTTCCCCCACCACTACCTCATCCTGAGCTCTATCGGGGTGAAGGCGGTCCAATCTGATTGCAAGGCGCCGACCCATTAGTAGTTCAGCGGGGCTCCGGCCAGTCGTTGAGCTGGGGGTGCTGTGCTGTGCTAGAAGGAATGTGGCAAGGCGGTACTCCCAATCCCCTTGCGTCATGCGGCGAAGGGTGTCCTTGGTGGTCCGCACCATGCGTTCTGCTTGGCCATTGGTGGCAGGGTGGAATGGCGCCGAACGGATGTGGCGGATGGCGTTCTGCACTGTGAAGGTTTGAAATTCTCCTGATGTAAATGCAGTCCCGTTGTCTGAGACGAGAGTGTCAGGGAGCCCGTGGGTTGCAAACAGCCTGCGTAGTACCCGGATGGCTGCGGACGTAGAAGTGGACGGTACCAGTGCGACTTCCAGCCATTTGGTGTAGGAGTCCACCACTATGAAGAATGTTTTCCCCTGAAAGGGGCCAGCGAAGTCCACATGCAGGCGTGACCATGGTGCTCGGGCGGACTCCCAGGACTGGACTGGGGCCCTTGGGGGATCTGGGCGGGATTCCTGGCAGGCCTGGCAGTGTTTGACCCAGGCCTCTATCTCTCCGTCGATCCCCGGCCACCACACATAACTCCTGGCAAGGGCCTTCATTCTTACTACCCCTGGGTGTGTCTCGTGTAGGGCTGTGAGGACCCTTTTGCGGAGGGGCTGGGGAACAACGACCCTGCTTCCCCATAACAGGCACCCCTTGTGGGCTGACAGTTCATGTTTGCGGGTTGTGTAGCCGGCGAATTCTGGCCCGGGGCTGCGGCTGGGCCATCCCCTCCACACCCAGTCCAGGACCCGGGAGATGACCCTATCTTTCTTGGAATGGTGTGCAACTTCTTGTGCCTGAATGGGGCGGTCAGGAAGCAGCTCCAGGCTCATAACCTCTTGTGCAGGTGCTGGGTCGGGGCCTGTTTCCGGTAGTGGTAGCCTGCTGAGGGCGTCTGCATGGCCCATCGCCTTTCCAGGGCGGTGAATCAGTGCATACTGGTAGCTGGCAAGGAAAATTGACCACCTGAGGACGCGAGGAGACAGCACTTGGGGGGTCTGCTTTTCGGGGGCAAACAAGCCAAGCAACGGCTTGTGGTCAGTCACCACGGTGAAGGGCCGCCCGTACAAGAAATCATGGAATTTTTTTACTCCCTTCACGATTGCCAGACCCTCCTTGTCGATTTGCGAGTAGTTCCGCTCGGTTTCGTTGAGTGTCTGGGAAAAGTATGCTACCGGTACCTCTCTTCCATCCGGGAGTTGGTGTCCCAGGACAGCGCCGATGCCATAGGGCGAGGCGTCGCATGCTAGCACCACCGGCAGCCTCTCGTCGAAGTGTGCCAAGACCGAGTTTGAGACAAGCAAGTCCTTGACTGCCTGGAATGCGGCCTCCTGGCGCTGGCCCCACACCCAAGGGGCCCGCTTGTCCAGGAGTCTGTGTAGGGGCTCCGCTACCGCCGCCTTGTGGGGAAGGAAGGAATGGTAAAAGTTCAATAATCCCAAGAAGGCCTGAAGTTCAGTCTTGTTCTTGGGCGCTGGGGCATCACAAATGGCCCGTACCTTGTCCCCAGTCGGGTGAACCCCTTCTGCATCCACCATAAATCCCAGAAAGTCCACTTGAGGCACTCCTAGTAGACATTTTTCCCGCTTCACCTTGAGACCCGCCATCTGGAAACGGTGCAGAACAGTGCGGAGGCGGTCCTCAAACTCCTCTGGTGTGGGCCCGGCAATCAACACATCATCAAAGAAGGGGGTGACACCAGGAATCCCTTTAAGGAGAGAGTCCATTAGATTCTGGAATATGCCTGGTGCCACGCTGACCCCGAATTGCAGCCGCTTTACCCTGAACGCTCCTCTGTGCGTCACAATCGTCTGTGCCTCTGCTGTGGCCTCATCTACTGGCAGCTGTTGATATGCTTGGGCCAAGTCCAGCTTGCCAAAAAATTTCGACCCAGCCAGGGTGGCAAGGACATGGCTGACCACTGGCACTGGGTATGCATGGGCCATGAGGGCCTTGTTTATGGTACATTTGTAGTCTGCGCAGATGCGGACCGAACCATTAGGCTTGATGGGTGTGACGATTGGGGTTTCCCAGGGGGCATTAGGCACCGGCTCCAGCACTCCTTGCTCCACGAGTCGGTCCAATTCCTCGTCTATACGGGGTTTCAGGGCGAATGGGACCCGGCGGGCCTTGAGCCTGACTGGTCGTACTGCGGGGTCAAGCTGTAGAGCAATGGGGGGGCCCGTATACTGTCCCAATTTCCCATCGAAAACCCCCGGAAACTCCTTGCATATGGCGTCCACGTCCACTTGTAAGCTCATGTGGTTCACCCCGGTGATGGCTAGTCCCAGTGGTCCAAACCATGCCAACCCCAGTAAGCTAATGTAGGGGCCCTTGACCACAAGCAAGTCCAGTTGCCGCGTCCGCCCTCGGTATTGCACCCTGAAGGTCCCCACCCCCATTGTGGGGACCTTACGTTTCTGGAAGTCCCGGAGGGTGAATGGGGCCGGCCTGAGTTTGGGACCCCCAGTAGGACACAGTTTCCTTAAGGTCCTTGCCGAGATTATGGATAGAGTTGAACCCGTTTCAAGCTCCATGCGGCATGGGGCCCCCTCTATCTGTACCTCTACATAAATTTTCTCTACGTTGGGGTGGGGCAACTGGTATACCTGGAAGTCTGTGAGCTCCGTCGAGTTGCCTTGGTGCGTTGGGCCCCGGGACCTGGGGCTCTTGGATTGGTCATCTGATGCCTGGCTTCGGGTGGGCCGAGCCCGACACACCCGGGCGATGTGTCCCAATTTTCTGCACTGCCTGCACTCTGCGTTGCGGAAACGGCAGGTCCTCCTCTCGTGACTTTCTCCACAGCTTGCGCAGTTCCCTCCTTCTCGTCGAGGCAGCTGTGGTATGTGGGCTGCTTGAGTGCGCTGCTGTACTCGGTGCACCTCCTCCCTGTCGGATCCCGAGTCGTTGGTGAGGTCTTCGTGGTGGACCCTCGGTTGGGACAGCTGGCTCAGCCGTGCCTCTTGCGTCGACCTCTCAGCAGCTTCCGTTGCCAGGGCCTCCTCCAGAGCGACCTGGAACGTTAGGTTCTTCTTAGCGTAGAGGCGTCGTTGCAGCTTCTCATCCTTCAGGCCACCGACGAAGCGGTCACGAAGCATGTTCTCCAGCTCTGAGAAGTTGCAGAACCGGGCAGCTTGGCGGAGAGAGGTCACAAACCCAGTTATGGTTTCCCCAGGGGCTTGCCGCTTTGCGTAGAAGGCATTTCGACGAGCCACCACTGAGGGCTGTGGCGAAAAGTGCCCCTTCAGCTGTTCCATTATTGTTTTGTATGGAACAGTAGCGACGTCTTCAGGCGCAAGGAGAGCCCGGGCGATTTCAAATGTCTCCTCTCCGCAGACGCTGAAGAATATTGCCCTCTTCTTGGCGTCTTCTTCATCGGTGACCCCTTTGGCTTCTAGGAGGAAGGTGAAACGGGAGGCGTACGCTTCCCAGTCTCCAGATGCTGGGTTGAATGGCGAGAAGCTGCTGTCAGTTGCCATTCTGAGTTCCTTGTGTCCCGGAGCTGAAGCCTGGATACACGGTGCGAGGCAGCGGTGCGGCAGGTGGCGGTGCTGCGGTGCTGTGTGTGGCAGTCAGCTCAGCGGGATCCCACCTTCGTCGCCAGTGAAATATACTCAGAGTCGCAAAGTGATTTCATGCTCTTTATTCAGCTCATAGTGGTGAGGAGGAATGAATGAATGTCCCCTCAAAGTATCTGCTTTATATACATTATTTACACAATGGGCTGCACATGATTGGCTAATTCCAGGATTCTACTGTAGGCCAATCAGGTTGTGGATTCACTTCTATCTGGAGCATGATTGGGTGGTTCCTGCTAACCAATCATACTGCTGCATTGTTCTAGGACCAATCAGACTGCTGCATTCTGAATCCTATTGTTCTAGGACCAATCAGACTGCTGCCTTTTGGAGCCTATTGTTCTAGGACCAATCAGACTGCTGCAGTTTGGATCCTATTCAACTCAGTACATAACAGTTTGCAAACTCACTTCTGTCCTTCCCTTGCAAGAGTGAGACCAGGAGTCCCCACACAGTGGATAGTGGTTCAGAGTTAGAAGACCTTTGGGACAGTCTATTTTCAGCACCCCAGTGGTGGCTCCTCTATATTTAGTGGCTGAGGGACATAACATTAATCTTTTGGGATGCTGGCCTTGAATTCTCCTCCATTTTGCTCTGCAAGGAAAAATGGAGATATTCTGCAAGCCCTGGAACTTATTTTTCATCTTCCTCATACAAAGCAATAGCAATTTGGGTAACTTTTATTGAAGCAGTACATATTCTTATTGTTGCTGTTGTTGTTGTTAGAATTATTTTTATTTCACAAAATTTATACACCATTCAGTTGTTTAAAAAGAGCACCTCAAAGTGGTTTACAAAAAATCAGTAAAATTATCACTGGAAACAACTCTTTAAAACATTCAAAAAATAAAATCATCAGTAAACTAAAAATAGCTTAAAACATTCACCAGTGTTCTACATGCCTGGAGAAGCTTATTTAAGGGAAAAGGTTCTTAGCAGGTGCCAAAAAGAGCACAGCGAAGGTGCCTGACTCATGTGTCCATAGGCAGGGAGTTCCAAAGTGTAGGTGCTGCCACTCTAAATGATTGACGGTGTAATGGGGATTATATGGCACCTGCAACAGCTCCAGTTCTGCAGATGGAAGCAGTTGGGTGGGGGTGGGGGTGTAAGGTGATTTCACAGGTAAATTGATCTGAAGTTGTTAAGGGCTTTGTTGACTAATAGTAACCCCTTGAACTTGGCCCAGTAGCAAAACAGCAACCATCCCAGATCTCTGAGCGCACTTGTTGTATCCTGATAGGGTCTTAGGCCTAATAAAAGTCAGTATGCTGGCCAAGAGCACAAAGCAGATGCCCCCTTTAAATGTGTTGTGGGAGGGGGCTTTAATGGTTTGTGTCCTTTTTTTGTTCTTGCTTTTATCTTGTATTTTGCACCCAGTTGGTTTTTGGACTGTATCGCCCCCTGTCAGCCCAAGCAAGCATGGCCAGTGGTCAGGGCTGAAGGGAATTCAATTCCAACTACATTTGGAGATCCGAGACTGGGGAAGTCTTTATGGACCATACTGTCCAGATCAGTGGTTGCCAAACTTTCTGGACACTGCCCACTTGGTTCTATAAACTTATCCCCAGAGCCTGCTACCTGTTATTCTGAATGGGGGTTTACACAACCCACTAAGGAAGCTAACAACACAGTAAAATTCAAAACTATAACAACTAATTGCATATTCATTCAAAATCCAATTTGTTTAGTTTGATTAATTCAGCAAAATCGATGAGCTTGATCCAGTGATACCTGTTTTCCAATGCCTGATGGTCATTTCCACCTCCACCCCTTTGATCCCCTTGCTTCTTAGTGTCCCCCCGGGGGGAATGTGCTACCAACCACTTTGGGAAACACTGGTCTTAGATGGTTGAAATAGTCCTGGTATGGGGCAGTTTCATCAGGTTCCAGCCCTAGGACAGGATCCCAAGCCCAGTTCTCACTGCAGATGATGCAGATGCCTGTCTAGGCATTGTGCAACTGAAGTCCATGATTAGTCTCTCCTCTGATACAACTTGCTCAGTATCCTAAGAATGTAATAAGAGACCAGCTGCAGGATCACACAGTGGCCCATCTAGTCCAGCCGTCTTTTCTCACAGCAGCTGACCAGGCGCTTGTGGGAAGCTGGCAAGCAGGACCTGAGTGCAATAATTATGCTCACATGTGATTCCCAGCAACTGTTCGTACAAGTTGTCTTTCTTCAACATCCCATAATCTTTAAGGAGCATCCTGTTGAGCAAGTTCTATTTCATTAGTTTGTGGTTTAGGGCTCATCCACACATCCTTTGGTGTGGCGCTTCTAACCACCAAACTGGGAGGGGTGGCTAACACCCCGGAGGACAGGATCACACTTCAGAATGACCTTGACAGATTAGAGAACTGGGCCAAAACAAACAAGATGAATTTTAACAGGGAGAAATGTAAAGTATTGCACTTGGGCAAAAAAAATGAGAGGCACAAATACAAAATGGGTGACACCTGGCTTGAGAGCAGTACATGTGAAAAGGATCTAGGAGTCTTGGTTGACCACAAACTTGACATGAGCCAACAGTGTGATGCGGCAGCTAAAAAAGCCAATGCAATTCTGGGCTGCATCAATAGGAGTATTGCATCTAGATCAAGGGAAGTAATAGTGCCACTGTATTCTGCTCTGGTCAGACCTCACCTGGAGTACTGTGTCCAGTTCTGGGCACCACAGTTCAAGAAGGACACTGACAAACTGGAACGTGTCCAGAGGAGGGCAACCAAAATGGTTAAAGGCCTGGAAACGATGCCTTATGAAGAACGGCTAAGGGAGCTGGGCGTGTTTAGCCTGGAGAAGAGGAGGTTAAGGGGCGATATGATAGCCATGTTCAAATATATAAAAGGATGTCACATAGAGGAGGGAGAAAGGTTGTTTTCTGCTGCTCCAGAGAAGCGGACACGGAGCAATGGATCCAAACTACAAGAAAGAAGATTCCACCTAAGCATTAGGAAGAACTTCCTGACAGTAAGAGCTGTTCGACAGTGGAATTTGCTGCCAAGGAGTGTGGTGGAGTCTCCTTCTTTGGAGGTCTTTAAGCAGAGGTTTGACAACCATATGTCAGGAGTGCTCTGATGGTGTTTCCTGCTTGGCAGGGGGTTGGACTCGATGGCCCTTGTGGTCTCTTCCAACTCTATGATTCTATGATTCTATGATTCTATGAACACAGGTTAAGGCTTTCCAGGTTCGTATCCAAGCGTCATTTTTTGTGTTGTTTTTTGCTTTGGTCCCAGTACATTCTCTGGGGAAAGCTGCCTTGAGCAAATGGCAATTGAGTTTTGCTAGGGAAAGTGTGGAGCAAAGTTAAGTGTAGATGAGCCCTTCTTTTATTGGTTTCCGTTAGAGACAGTATTGTAAGAACATAAGAAGAGCCGGCAGGATCAGGATTTTTTTAGCGGCAGCTAAAAAAGCCAATGCAATTTTGGGCTGCATCAATAGGAGTATAGCATCTAGATCAAGGGAAGTAATAGTGCTACTGTATTCTGCTCTGGTCAGACCTCACCTGGAGTACTGTGTCCAGTTCTGGGCACCACAGTTCAAGAAGGACACTGACAAACTGGAACGTGTCCAGAGGAGGGCAACCAAAATGGTCAAAGGCCTGGAAACGATGCCTTATGAGGAACAGCTAAGGGAGCTGGGCATGTTTAGCCTGGAGAAGAGGAGGTTAAGGGGTGATATGATAGCCATGTTCAAATATATAAAAGGATGTCACATAGAGGAGGGAGAAAGGTTGTTTTCTGCTGCTCCAGAGAAGCGGACACGGAGCAATGGTTCCAAACTACAAGAAAAAAGATTCCACCTAAACATTAGGAGGAACTTCCTGACAGTGAGAGCTGTTTGACAGTGGAATTTGCTGCCAAGGAGTGTGGTGGAGTCTCCTTCTTTGGAGGTCTTTAAGCAGAGGCTTGACGACCATATGTCAGGAGTACTCTGATGGCGTTTCCTGCTTGGCAGGGGGTTGGACTCGATGGCCCTTGTGGTCTCTTCCAATTCTATGATTCTATGATTCTATGATCAGGCCAGTGGCCCATATAGTCCAACATCATCTTCTCACTGTGGCCAAAATGATTCTTTCTTTTTTTTCATTTTATTAAATTTGCTTAGTAACATAACATTATTATATATATTCTATAAAACAAAGAATACAGAACAAAATTCATTCATACTACAATGCCTAACTACATAACATTAATATATATGGTTTCTGGGGAAAAAGGCTTACATAACAAAATCAATTCAAAATACCATCCGGTTTACTTCCCTCCCTCCCTCCCCACTCCAGCCCTCCCCTCCCCCCCGTCAGGCCTTCCTTCTTCATATCTTTATCCTTGTACACAGTCTGTTCATTTGAGCTTGTATGTTAGGGTTGGCTTCCCCCCTTTCTATCCAGTTCCTGTAAAATGCCCATTTATTTGTGATTCTTTGGCATTTATTTTCCCATCTATCCTCTGCCACTATCTGTGCAAATATTTCTGATTGTACGTGTCAGGGGCTCAGGAGCAGAGGCACAGGAGAGGGAGGAAATGGAGAGCGAGGGGGAGGAATCCGAGGGGAGCGTAGGAGGTGACAGTGGTCCGAGGGATTCCATGAGCCTCGCCAGCGAATCGGAAGATTCACAGAAGGGAGCGCCGATGGCCAGGGCAAGGGGGGTGCCAAGGGGGAAACACCAGAAGGAAGGGGCCAGCGGGGACTCCCAGAGCAGCAGTTGGAAATCAGGACCAGCTTCCCCACCAGAGCGCAGTGGGGGGGAGGAGTCCCAGGTATCAGGGCCAGCGTATTCACCACCAGCGAGAGAAGATGAGTCAGGGTTGACCACGCCTCCATCGGAGAGCGGGGAAACGGTCAAGAGGAAAGTTACCGGCTGGGCGCGCCCGCCAAGTTCAAATGTACAGGCGAGCGGCACAGCAGGTAGCCCGGATAGGGAGCCAGGTCCTAAAGCCCGCCAGAAGGAGGGGCAAGACTCAGGGGGGTCAGCGTCAGAAGAGTCCAGAAAGGAGGAAACCCCAGGGGGCAGAAGGACCCAGAGGAGGAAAGAAGAACGGAAGAGGTGGAGTAAGGCTAGAGTCTTAAACTGGTGTCTAGGAGGCGGAGACTCAGATGGAGCTTCGCCGGTCTAGGTTCTAAGACGTGGAGTTGCACGCTGCGGTTTGGAAATGGAAACTAATCTTCAATAAAGACTTTTATAAGTTATTACTGACTAGCGTTGGTCCTCTGTGAGCTGGGACCTAGAGGCAACTCTGACAGTAAGCTCCATCTCAGAAAAAGAAAACCTCGCAACGTGAGTGGACGCAGCGAGGGGCGAAGATTGGTGCTTCGGGGGCTCACGAAGGCAGGACAAGATGACTACCGAACAACAAATAACAGCCCTACAAAACGCAGTGGCACAACTTAACTTGGAAATACTGGCATCCAGGAAGAGGGAAGAAGAATCCGCTGCTGCCTGCAAGGATCTGCAAATCAGGTTGGAAATATTGGCTAAACAGGGGGCGCCGGGAACCAGACCAGAGGGGTTGGGCTGGGAAAGAGAGGAGGCAGCCTTGTGTCGCATTTCGATGGGAATCTGCAGCAGTATCCTAACTTCAGAGCAGACGTGGTTTTCGCCCTAGAATTGCTGGAGAAGGACTTTAGGGATGAGCAGGAGAAAGTAGGCTTCATACTGACGCATCGCCACGGAGACGCCAAAGCGTGGCTGCGGAATCTGTACCAAGATAAAGACCCAGCCCTCCAAAATGCGAAAGCCTTCCTTAAGGCGATGGATGCGTGCTTTTTATCAGAGATTGATGTAGATATTGCCAGAAAAGAGGTACATGGATTGAAACAAGGCAGAGCCACTGTCAGGCAATATCACTCCCGCTTTTTTGCATTGGTCAACGCGCTGGGATGGGAAAAAGATTCAGCTGCCGTCAGGGACCTGTTCTGGGAGGGGTTGAACGGGGCTGTGAAAGACGAAATTGCGAGGGGAGAGCGACCCCAGACCACTAAAGACGTGATCCAGAGAGCGCTGACGATTGGGGTGAGGCTGGAGGAACGTTCCTGGAGCAAGGACGAAGGGTGTTGGGGACGCACACCAGCAAGAGCACCTCCTTTCTTTCCCAGGGAAACAGCGCGCGCTCAATCCACGCCCCCAATGGGAGGGGGAGAGGAGCCGATGGAGTTAGGTGGTGCCAAGGCTCAGTCAGCAGCCAGAGCCCTAACGCCGGGAGCAGTCAGACCGAAGCCTCCTAGAGGGAATAGGAAGTGTTACATCTGCGACAGTGCACAGCATATGGCGAAAGAGTGTCCCCAGAGGATTTGCAAGCACACTGCAGCCTCAGCGACAGTTACGGAAATAGTTCAGCAGAGTGAGCCACAGCAGGGAAACGACGGAGTCTGGCTGGAATCATAGGCACTGGGGCCCAGCCAGACAAGTCAGTGAAGCAGTCCCCAGGGATCTTACAGCCCACAGACCCCCTCCCACCCAACCCAGTGGTGCAGCTCACCGCATCCCTCCAGCTTCCCAATGGGCTCACCATGGAAATCCCTATCACCATTGACTCTGGTAGCAATGCGGACTTTATAGGAGTGGATTTCATCAAGCAACAAGGCATAGCGCTCCTGCCTGCCACGATGCCCCTGAAAGTAGTGACAGTCGACGGCAGAGACTTGCTGGGGGGACAGGTGGTACAGCAAACGCCGCCAATGGTTATGCAAATTGGAAATCACCACAAAGTCATCAGCTTCAACGTCACCCAACTGTCGGACACGCCCATAGTACTGGGCATGAGTTGGCTGGACAGGCACAGCCCGGCATTAGCATGGTACCAGCGTCAATTGACTTTCTGCTCCTCCTACTGCGCAGAACACTGCATCCTCGCTAACCAGGAAGATGAGGGGCACGAAGATGGACCACAGCTACACTTAGGCATGTTGCAAGCGGTACCCAACAAGTACAAAGACTTTTTGGAGGTCTTCTGCGAGAAGGAAGCGGACAAGCTGCCTCCCCACAGGCCCTACGACTGCAAGATTGACCTCCTGCCGGGGGCGACGCTGCCGACGGGGAAACTGTATTCCATGTCTGAGGATGAACTGCAGGAACTCAGGGAGTTCATAGATCACAACTTGAAGCGGGGATTCATCCGAGAATCCAAGGCAGTGGGGGGCAGTCCCGTGTTTTTTGTGAAGAAGCGGGACACGCCCCAAAAGAGGCTTGTAGTTGATTACAGAATTTTGAATTCGAAGACCAAGCCCACAGCCTTCCCCATGCCCAAGATCGATGACCTGCTGGCGACGTTGAGGAAGGGTCGCATCTTTACCAAGTTGGATCTACGCGGAGCGTACAATCTCATACGCGTGCGGGAGGACGACGAGTGGAAGACGGCCATGTTTACGCCGCTAGGCACCTATGAATATAGAGTTATGCCGTTTGGATTACAAAATGGTTCCCACTGTTTTCAAGCCTTCATGCACCACGTCTTAGCGGGTCTCCTCTACTAGAAGTACGTCTGCTTCCTGGACAACATCCTGATCTTCTCGGAGTCGCAGGAGGCCCACGAGAGAGATGTCAAGGAAGTCCTGCAGAGGCTGAGGGAGCACAGGCTTTATGCCAAGCTGGAGAAGTGCCAGTTCGACATGACGGAGGTGGATTTCCTGGGCTACAAGCTGTCCGACAAGGGGCTCGCCATGGACAGCGCCAAGGTCCGCTCGGTGCTGGACTGGAAAAGCCCGCGCAATCGGAAGGAGGTCCAGAAGTTTGTCGGATTTGCCAACTTTTATCGCAAGTTTATCAAGGGTTTCGCTATGCAGACGGCGGCCATCACGGACACCCTCAGCTCCAAGAAGAAGAAGTTCATCTGGACGGAGCAGGCGGAGCAGTCCTTTCAGAAGCTCAAGCGTCTCTTCGCGTCCGAGGAGCAGCTGCTGCACGTGAACCCCAGCAAACCCATGAGGGTTGAGACGGATGCCTCCGACCGAGCCGTGGGGGCGGTCCTGTTGCAGCAAGATCCGCAAGGGGACTCCAGGAAACTTAGCAAGTCGGAGCAGAACTACACCATCTGGGACAGAGAGTTGCTGGCCATTCATGCCGCATTCAAGGCGTGGCAGCACTTCCTCATCGGAGCCAAACACACAGTGCAGGTCCGCACGGACCATAAGAACCTGGAGTATTGGCGCACGGCGAGGTTCCTGAACCAGAGACACATCCGCTGGGCGGAGTTCTTTGCAGATTTTGACTTCAGGATAGAATACATCCCGGGAGACAACAACATCATGGCGGATGCGCTATCCAGGAAACCGCAGTATCTCGAGGATGAGGCACCGGTGGCAGCCAAGCACATTTTCGCACCGAAGGCGTGGGCATGCGCCTCAGCCACGGTGGACCTGGACGCAGTTAGTCGCGCGCTGCAGACGGACTCCTTCGCACGAGCCAAGATGGAGGAGGTGCGAAGCGGCAAGGCGAAGGACGACGAGTTTCAGATACGCGACGGACTGCTCATCCGCAAAGGGGCCCTCTATGTGCCGGGAGACGATCTCCGCGCGAAGGTACTGCAGCAGTTACACGACGCACCCAGCGCTGGGCACTTCGGCAAAGAGAAGACTGTGGAATTAGTAGCCAGAGACTTTTGGTGGCCCAAGATGCAGGGAGAAGTCGCGGATTACGTCAATAGGTGTGACACCTGCCAAAGGGCCAAGCCAGTACACAGGCCGCCGGTGGGACTGTTGGAACCGCTACAGACCCCGCTCGAACCGTGGGAGAGGGTGGCCCTGGACTTTGTCACTGATCTGCCCAGCTCGAGGGGCAAAACAGCAGTACTCGTGGTGGTAGACTTGTTCACCAAGATGGCCCACTTCATTCCTTGCGCGAAGGTGGCCACAGCGGAGCAGACTGCCAAGCTGTTCATAGACCACGTGTTCAAGGTGCATGGCCTACCGCGGTCTATCCTGTCCGACCAGGGGTGCCAGTTCATCTCCAGCTTCTGGCAGAAGCTGATGGGCATCCTGAATGTCAAGGTCAACCTAGCGTCGGCAAGACACCCGCAGACCAACGGACAAGCGGAGAGGGTCAACACCATCATGCAGCAGTACCTGAGATGCTACGCGAATCAACAGCCCTCGACCTGGGTGGACTACCTACCGCTGGCCGAGTTTGCCTACAACACGAAGCACGTGTCCACGGGGGTGACACCGTTCTTCTCCAACAATGGGCGGCATCACAGAACCTTCCCGGGATTAGAGAGAGTGGGGGAGGGGGAGCCACAGGGAGCAGAGGCCTTGGCAGTGGAGTTACAGGAGCTCCACGAGCAACTCCGAAGGCAATTGGAGCTAGCAAAACACGCATACAAAATGCAGGCAGACAGACACAGGAGAGTTGGGGAAGTCATACAGTGGGGGACTGCGTCTGGTTAGCAGCCCAGGCAGTGCCAGCCTGATCATTAGCTAAGAAGAAGCTCGGACACAAGCAGCTAGGGCCTTACCAAGATCAATCCAGTGGCCTTCAGGTTGACACTCCTGGAGGGATCCAGAATGCACCCGGTCTTTCATAGATCAGTGCTTACACCCTACAAGGAACCCCACAGGTTTCAGGCGCCAGGGAACGCACCAGACCCACCCAGCAAATCCCCAACAAGGGGGGGGGGGTCACAGAGGGCGGCGCCACTTAACGAAGCCACAGAGATTTTAGACTCGAGATGGGGGGAAGAGGGGGTTGAATATCTCCTAGCCATGGAAGGTACCCCGGCCAGCGCCAATAGGTGGGTACCGTACTGTGCGGTGGAGGAGCGCTACCTCATAGACGAGTTCCATGCACTCTTCCCACACAGACCCATGCCGGCAGATTATTTCGATGAATATCTTTTCACACCCACACTCTCAGCCAGCACGTTCCAGGGGTTCTCATCAGCTGAGGAAACGGCGCCAGAGACCACCTCTTCAGAGGGATCAATCTCAGGTTTTGGCACAGACCGCTCTTATTGGTGGGACAATCAACCGGAGGTGGGGTGGAGCAGGGGACTGCCGGGAGGGCCCTTGCATGCAACGTCACCCGAGGCGACAGGGGGAGAGGGGGACATGGACATGTTGGGGGAGGATCCAGGGTTCGAGCACACCTGCAAAGAAATGGAAGCAGAGGAGATCGACGTCGACGAGCCCGTCACGGACTGGCAGGATCCAGCTGGCTGGCTGCACAACAGGGGGGAAGAACTGTATCCTGCACTCACCCCCACAGCACTGGAACACCCGGAACCCACACCTGAAGAAGGAGAGGGGGGAAGGGGGGGCTTCGAGGGGGGGATGGATGTCAGGGGCTCAGGAGCAGAAGCACAGGGAAGGGAGGAGATGGAGAGCGAAGGGGAAGAATCCGAGGGGAGCGTAGGAGAAGATGACAGTGGCCCGAGAGATTCCATGAGCCTCTCCAGCGAATCAGAAGATTCACAGAAGGGGGCGCCGGTGGCCAGGGCAAGGGGGGTCCCAAGGGGGACACTCCAGAAGCAAGGGGCCAGCGGGGACTCCCAGAGCAGCAGTTGGAGATCAGGACCAGCTTCCCCACCAGAGCAGAGTGGGGGGGAAGAGTCCCAGGTATCGGGGCCAGCGTATCCCCCAGCAGGGAGAGAAGATGAGTCAGGGCTGACCACGCCTCCATCGGAGAGTCAGGCAAAGGAGGGGAGGTCAAGTCCAGCCAGCATCCAGGAAGAGGGAAGCAGTGATAGAAGCAGTGTAACGGTCAGGAGGAAGGTCACTGGGTTGGCGCGAGAGACAAGTTCAAATGTACAGGAGCGCGGGACAGCAGAGAACGAGGATTGGGAACCAGGTCCTAAAGCCCGCCGGAGGCAGGGGGAGGAGTCAGGCGACTCAGCATCAGAAGAGTCCAGAAAGGGGAATGCCTCAGCTGGCAGGAGGACCCAGAGGAGGAGAGAGCAGAGGAAGAGGTGGAGCAGGGCTAGAATCTTAAACTGGTGTCAGGGGGGAGGAGATTCAGACGGAACTTCGGCGGTCTAGGGTTTAAGACGTAGAGCTGCACGCTGTGGCTTTGAAATGGAAACTGAACTTCAATAAAGACTTTTGTACCTAACGACGACCTGGTGTTGGTCCTCTGTGAGCTGGGACCTAGGGCCAGCTCTGACAAATCCCATCCTTATATCCAATATCTATTAGATTTTTCAATTGGAATGTTTCATAATAAAATTTGGTATTCCTCATCCCATCTCTTCTTGAGATGAATAATTTACTATGTCTGGGGTTCTAACTCTTTTACTTCCAAAAATCCAATTTTTAAATACCTTATTCCATGTTTTGAACCATATTTTCCTAATGGGTAGTGTAATTACTTGAAATAAATATAATAATTTCGGTACCAAAAACATTTTAACTGCTCTAATCCTACCTAGAATAGATAAATTCTTATTTTTCCATGATTTTATGTTGTCAGGGGTTCAGGAGCAGAGACACAGGAGATGGAGCAAATGGAGAGCGAGGAGGAGGAATACTGGGGGGGTGTAGGCAGTGACAGTGGTCAGAGAGATTCCATGAGTCTCTCCAGCGAATCGGAAGATTCACAGAAAGGAGCGCCGATAGCCAGGGCAAGGGGGGTGCCAAGGGGGAAACCCCAGAAGGAAGGGGCCAGCGGGGACTCCCTGAGCAGCAGTTGGAAATCAGGACCAGCTTCCCCACCAGAGCGCAGTGGGGGGGAGGAGTCCCAGGCATCGGGACCAGTGTTCTCACCACCAGAGAGAGGAGATGAGTCAGGATTGACCACGCCTCCATCGGAGAGCGGGGAAACGGTCAAGAGGAAAGTCACCGGCTGGGCGCGCGCGCCAAGTTCAAATGTACAGGCGAGCGGCACAGCAGGTAGCCCGGATAGGGAGCCAGGTCCTAAAGCCCGCCGGAAGGAAGGGCAAGACTCAGGGGGGTCAGCGTCAGAAGAGTCCAGGAAGGAGGAAACCCCAGGGGGCAGAAGGACCCAGAGGAGGAATGAACAGCGCAGGAGGTGGAGGCGGGCTAGGATCTTAAACTGGTGCGGAAGGGGTAGTGACTCAGAGGGGACTTCGCCGATCTGGAGCCAAGACGTAGGGCTGCACGCTCTGGGGTTTGAAATGGAAACTAAACTTCAATAAAGACTTTTGTACATTATATCAACCGGGCGTTGGTCCTCTGTGAGCTGGGACCTAGAGGCAGCTCTGACATATGTCCTTCTTGATCTTCCTCCACGCTTCTTTGTAATTTACATCTGGAATCCTAGCAATATTTTAAATAATATTTGCCCCCAGGTATTTAATTTTTTCCCATCTTTGTCATTTTTGCAATTTCCTTCTTCTCCTCTTTATTTACATCCCAAAATAAAATTTCAGACTTCTCCAGATTTACTCCCAATCCCGACTCCTCTTTAAAGTCCTTCAAGATTATCATAAGTTCTCTTACACCCTCTAAGGGGTTTGTAAATAATAATAGGATATCATCTGCATACATGTTTAACTTGATTTCTTCCTTTCCTTTCTTATATCCTTTTATCCTTACTGAGTTTCGTATTCTGTCTGCCAAGTACTCCATACCCAATACAAATAGTAGTGGTGAGAGTGAACATCCTTGTTTAACTCCTTTTTGTATATTGAATTGATCTGAAACCCCTTCATTCACTCTGACCACAGCCTTCCCTTCTCTATGCAATTCCTGGATTGCTTCCACAAAGTTCTCTCCTAATCCTACATCCCGCATAATATTCCATAAGAACTTTTGTCTAATCATGTCGAAGGCCTTATACACATCCAACTTTAAGACCACCAATTTTCCTTTTACCCTGCTTATTAATACGTTTAACACATTTCTTATAGGATAGCCTATGTATCTTCCCTTAACAAATCCATATTGATCTTCCTTGATTATTTTAGGTAGTACCTTTTCCAGTTGCCTTGCCAGGATCTTTGTAAATATCTTATAGTCTTGATTTAATAGGCTAATTGGTCTGTATGACCCCACCTCTGTAGGGTCCTTTTGTGGTTTTTCAATCACTACTATTTCCGCTAGTTTCCAAGTGTCTGGGGCTTTCCCGCCTTCTAAAATATTATTAAATACTTTTTAAAGTTCTGAACCCAGAATATCAATTGTTTCTTTATAAAAGTCTGCCGTAATTCCATCTAATCCTGGGGATTTCTTACTTTTAAATGATTTAACTACATTCTCTCTTTCTTCCAAAGAAATTTCCTCCTTCAGTCTTAATCTATCACTTTCTTTGATTTTAAACCCAAACTTTCCCTACTAGTATTTTTATTTTCTTCTTTATATAAAGATTGATAGAATTCTGCAAATTCTTTCCTTATTTCTCTAGAGCTTTGTGTAAGTATTTTCCTTCTGGTCTTAATGGCCTTCACCCTCTGTTTATCCCTTCTTTTCTTTAAATAGTTTGCCAGTCTCTTATATGATCCTATTGAGGTTCTCTGAAAATCATTTTTGATCATATTATCTCTCTTCCACACAGCAACTATATCCAACTCATTCAATTCCTGTTTTAACTTTCTTAACTGCTCCTGTCTGCTCCTTAGAAATTTAACCTGTTGCTGTTGTTGCAAGATTTCAATCTCTTTAATTTTTTCCTGTCTCCCTGAGTACCAATCCTTCTTAATCGCAATCTCTTTCAGTATACAATGTCCTCTTATAACAGCTTTGAAAGCGTCCCATACTACTGGGATCTCGGCTGAACTATTGTTTTCTTTAAAATACCAACCAATTTGTTTTCTAATATATTCCCTGTCAATCTCTTTTGCCATTATTAGGTTATTGTACCGCCATCTCCTGCTTTTTCCATCCTCTTCCAGTCCCAGCTCCACAAATAGTGGAGCATGGTCTGAAATCCATATTCCCATAGTCTTTGCTGTTCTAACACTGATTTCATTCCCTTCTTAAATTAGCATGTAGTCAATATAAGAGAAAGTCTTACGTCTGTTGGAGAAGAAGGTAGGTTTGGTGTTGGGGTTTCCCCTCTCAAAAACATCCTTTAATCCCCATTTAGATAATCTGAAAGTACTATCGTCCTTTATATTCCAATTAAAGTCTGCTGTAACGATAACTCCCCCTTCAGCGTAAAGCGGCAGTTTATTCAAGGTTTTCTTTATAATTTTTTTCTGTCTTGTGTTAGGTTTGTATATATTAGCTATTGTAAAGATTTTTTGTGACACTTTAATTTTTAAGAATATAAATCTACCATCATTATCTTTTTTCTGGCTCAGAACCTCCGGCCTAAGATTTGAATTACATAGTAGTAGGGGAGTTGGACTCGATGGCCCTTGTGGTCTCTTCCAAGTCTATGATTCTATGTGTTGTGTATTGAGTCAAAGGATTTTATATCTGTATTATTATTGTCTGTATTTGCATTAGGGTAAAGTAACTGCCTTTTGGTTCCAGAGGGTACAGCTACTATTGGTTCATTTAAGCTGCTGTATTTGGATCCTCTGTCTTATTGGTTCCCTCCAAAAGGCAGGACTGTGATTGCCTGATATTGTTCCCTCCAAAATTGTATCCTTTCTAGCTGGTTCCCTGTCCCTATAAATGTAGCTCTCCCCTCCATCAGGTCCCAGTCTTGTTGCTATAATAAAGAAGTGTTACTAGAGAACTGTCTCCAGCATATTATGTCAAGAGAGCTGAAATCACAAACCCCACGTGACAACAACTGGCGACGAAGGTAGGATCCGGAATGCTGAGGAGCGGTTAAACGCAGCCCTGCCTCAGAGTCCGGATTGTAGCCAAGAACAAGACTCACTGGCCAGCTGAGAAGACGACCCTACCCACAGGACAATGGAGAGTCCAAGGGTATTGGAGCCCTTCCAGCCATCAGAGCCCCACACGTGGGAAGACTACGTCGAACGCTTCGAGTTCTTCGCAGAGGCTCAAGGAATCACCGATGCCAGCAAAAGAAGGGCCACATTCCTGAGCTACTTGTGAGAGTTCAGAACTTAACTGGTTAAGTGTTCTGAGGTGTGCGTCACTTTCTGATGTCAGCTTTGGAAGCTGGGAGGAGTCTGGGAGGAGTCTGTTCTTTCTGTTCTCTCTGTGTTTGAGAGAGACGGACATGTTCTCTCTGTGTGTTTGAGAGAGAGACATGGCTGCAAGCAGCGATGGGCTGAAATGTTCCAATAAAGAGCTGTAAATAGACGAACCTGTCTGTGTATGCTTGCATGGAGAAAAGGAGAAAAAGACTGCTTTACACCGCTGTATGCTACTCTGCTAAGCCGTGGCTAAAGAGACAGCAGAATTTGTTGCGCAGCACGGAAGGAAGTGTGCTGGACGCTGTAAACGACTGATTGGGATCGTAAAGCTATCAGAGGCCACGGCTCAACGATCGAGCTCCAAAGATCGTTATCTCTCAGAGGTTATGGAGGTCAGTAAACGCTCGTAAAGCAGTTGGCTTTGAGCCACTGGAATGCTTTGAAGTCGGCACGGAAGCTAGCCGGAGGTTGGAAGCTGTATTCCGTGAGTCTAGCCTGATGCCGGAAAGCAGAGGGAGTTTTTGCCTGCTTCCGAGAGGCAAGAGAGCTGCTGAGAGACAGAGCTAAACGCTGAGAGCAGCTGAAATCGTTCTTCCACGGAAGGGAGAGCCGGAGCAGCTGGGCCGTTTCTCCACGGACAGGAGCCGGAATCAGCTGGTACAGAGTGAGTACAGCTTGTGGGGCACCTTGGGAGAACGGGAGAAGATGGCAGACAGCCATGAATCATGGTCCGTCCCATTCGAAAAATTAAACGCCCAGAACTGGGAAGAATGGTCCAGGAGGCTGAAGGCATGGCTGGTGGCGAAGGGGCTGTGGGAGGCTGTGCAGGCGCCCCCTTTACCCACACCGGGACCTCAAGCCACAGCGGCTGATATCCAAAATGCCCACGCCTCACAGAGACGCAATCACAAAGCTCTAGGGGCTATTGTGCTGAGCTTGGATGGCTCACAGCTGCCTTTGGTAGAGGGGCTGGAGAATGCGTGTGAAGCCTATCAAGCGTTGGAAAGGGTGCACCACAGAACCACTGCTGGGGCAAAGATACACACCACCAGACGCTTGTTTGAGATGAAGTTACGTCCTGGGGATAGCATCAGAAAGCACGTAACTGATATGATAGCTGTTTTTAATCAGCTGAGACTGTTACAAGTCAACTTTTCAGAGGAGCTGAAGGTGTACATTCTGCTCAGCTCTCTGGACAAGAGTTATGACAATCTGTGTCTAACTCTGGAGTCAATGGATCCCCAGAATTTGACTCTGAATTACGTGGCAGGACGTTTGCAGGATGAAGAATTACGACGCCAGAAAGAGGGCAAAGCTGGCACCGGGAGCTCTGGGAGCAAGGGCAGAGCCAGGCCAGCGGAATGCACGGTCCAGGCCTTGTTTGTTCGTCGTTGCTACATCTGTAATTCACCAGACCATCTGCGTCGCAGTTGCCCCCACCGGAGCACACAGGCACGACAGGATGTTGTGAAGGACACTTCTCATGGGAATCAGGCGGGTTTCCATGGCAACCAGCCTGCAAAGACAGGCAGGCGTGGGATTGAGTCCGGCCGACGTGGTAAACAACAGGAAGAGTCTTATCAAGTCACTGCTAGCATGGCTTTGTTTGAGAACAGCCGTGTGGAAAATTCCGAGCTGAGTTTTGTCATTGACTCTGCAGCTAACCGCAACATGGTTCCAGAGACCCCTGCAGTCGAGATGTGGAATTGCACGGCAGTTCCAAAAGGACAGGGACAGACTGTTAAGTTTGCAAATGGACAAAGAACTAAAATTTCTAAGTTTGCTAATGTTTATCTTTCTGTTTTGCAGGAACAGATGGATTTTTGTGTTGTCCCAGAGGTGCATCACTGTTTGTTATCTGTGCCTTATTTGTTGAAAAAAGGGTTTCAGGTTTGTTTCCAGGATGATGTCTGCACAATCTCCAAAGGGGAGAGGGTACTTGCCAAGGTTAAGAAGGGGCAGAATGATCTTTTCATTCTTAAAACGTCTCTTGGGGGTGAGGGGAAGGTTGAGAGAGCACAGGCGCAGCGTGCTACAGTTCCCACTCATGTTCAATGTGTTTGCGCATGGCATCAGAGGACCATTCATAGTCCTGTAGAGGATTTGCAAGTGCTTCCTGAGGTTACCAGAGGGTGTAAGATTAAAAATTGTAAAAGTGCCGTTAATTGCGCCACTTGCAAGCAGGCGAAGGTGAAAGAGTGCAGTTACCCAAAGGTGGAACGGGTAACCACTAAACCTTTTGAGCTGGTACACATAGATCTGTTCGATTCTGTCAAGGAACAGAGTCTAGGGGGGGCCAGGTATCTGCTAACGTTTCAGGATGATTTTTCGCAGAACACCTGGACTCATGGTCTCAAATCCAGGGAGGATGCAGCACAGCTGATCAGGAGCTGGATTGAGGGGGTAGAACAGAGGTTCTCCACCAAGGTGAAAGCAATCGTCAGTGACAGAAATGCTAGGTACACTGGTTCTGCTTTGCAGCAGTTCTTTCACAAGACAGGGATACGTTACACAGTTACTTCACCCAGTAAGAGGGGGGTGGCAGAGCTGAGGAGTGAAGCTCTGGTTAAGGCTGCACAGGTAATGCTGACAGAAGCTAGGTTACCTCC
The DNA here is from genome assembly GCF_964252035.2 of Podarcis erhardii. Classification (NCBI taxonomy): domain Eukaryota; kingdom Metazoa; phylum Chordata; class Lepidosauria; order Squamata; family Lacertidae; genus Podarcis; species Podarcis erhardii. The sequence continues at coordinate 94,874 of NC_138513.1, forward strand.
AAAGTTTTGGCTGGAGGCAGTCCGATGTGCATGTTTCACCTGGAATCGTGTCTACAACTCACTGGTAGGTGACACACCGTACTCTTTGTTGAATGGCAGAAAACCCCAGGTTCACTTTCTGCGCAAGTTTGGATCTCCTGCGGTTGTCCCTGTGCCTACGGCTTTGCAAGGGCCAGATGGAGCCAAAGTCCAGAAAATGATCTTCTGTGGGTATGAGCCAGAAGCTCGTGCATGGAGGTTTGCTTACCCGTCAGGTGATCAGAGTAAGGTGCTGATCAGTAAACACGCTGAGTTCTTTGAGCAGGATGAAAGGCCAAAGATTTCTGCACAGCGTGATGTTCTTTCAGAATGTCTTTCTGATTCAGAGCAGGAAGGTTCTGATGAGGAGGAAGAAGAGGCTGAGTCTGCTGATGACGATCAGGTCACTGACCAAGGTCAGGAGCAGGATGGGGCGTCTCCACGAGTTGTTAGAAAAGGACAGCCCAAGAGTGAGCCTAGTTCTCCTGTGAGTGTAATGGAGAGGATTCGAAGACGCTTTAAGTCAGAGGGGGAATCCCGTGATGCAGAGGACACACCTGCTGGTGACAGTGAGCCAGAGGAAACACCAGAGTTTGTGCCTAGGCGATCCAGTCGCACAACCAAAGGTATTCCACCTGAGAGGTACCAGGCCACAGGTGCGTGGGTAAGTTTCGCACAGTGCGATTCTGAGAATTGTGAGGTGATTCCACAGATGCCTAACAGGTACTCCAAGGGAGGGCGCAAGGCATTGGGGAAGGGATTGATCTCACAGGGTGTTGCTGAAGATGTTACACAGGTCGTGTCAGAAAGCAACGCAAGAGGGGGTGTGAGAGTTCAGAACTTAACTGGTTAAGTGTTCTGAGGTGTGCGTCACTTTCTGATGTCAGCTTTGGAAGCTGGGAGGAGTCTGGGAGGAGTCTGTTCTTTCTGTTCTCTCTGTGTTTGAGAGAGACGGACATGTTCTCTCTGTGTGTTTGAGAGAGAGACATGGCTGCAAGCAGCGATGGGCTGAAATGTTCCAATAAAGAGCTGTAAATAGACGAACCTGTCTGTGTATGCTTGCATGGAGAAAAGGAGAAAAAGACTGCTTTACACCGCTGTATGCTACTCTGCTAAGCCGTGGCTAAAGAGACAGCAGAATTTGTTGCGCAGCACGGAAGGAAGTGTGCTGGACGCTGTAAACGACTGATTGGGATCGTAAAGCTATCAGAGGCCACGGCTCAACGATCGAGCTCCAAAGATCGTTATCTCTCAGACTACTGTGGGCCTGAGATCTTCCAGCTGGCCAAGGCATTGCTTGCCCCAGCGAAGCTAAGTGAGACATCTCTCAAAGATATTCTTGCCTGCCTAACAAGTCATTTAGCGCCTACTGAGACCAAGATGGCCCGGCGGATGGAGTTTCATAAGAGGCAGCAGCATGCTGGGGAGTCTGTATCTGCATTTCTAGCGGAACTGCGGAAGCTCGCTCAGCACTGCGACTTCAAAGATCTGGAAGAGACTCTCCTGGATCGGTTTATCGGTGGTCTGAGCAGCAAGAGAGCCAGAAGACGCATCGTGGCCAAAGAAGAGGTTACCCTTGCTTCAGCCTTGAAGGAGGCCACCGCCACGGAGAATTATGAAAGAGAGGAGCTTGATGCCAGTCGCAGGGTCCCTAAGCCACAGATAGAAGTTGCGCATGCCATGGACGAGCTAGAGGCTACTCCGAGCCAGAGCCCAGTCCGTGGGGTCGAGTCAGTGCATCAGGCCTGCACAGTGCACAAAGATCACCGAGGCAGGTGCCCTGGTTGTGGCGGAAACCATGAGCGGAAGAGTTATCGTTTCCGGGATGCTATGTGCCGGACGTGCGGAAAGACAGGTCACATCGCCAGGGTCTGTAGATCGGCGGCGTTGGGAGCGACAGGAGCACCTAGACTGGAGCATCGCAGATCGGCCACAGCAAACCATGTTCTAAAGGACTGCCACTACGTAGCGGAGATCAACGGGAGGGTCGTGCAGTTTCCAGCGCAAGGCAAGACACACGTCAAGGTGAAGATTGAGGGTCAGCTGTGCGACATGGAGGTGGACTCCGGATCTGGATTCACTATCATGTCGGACCAGACCGCGAGGACATTCTTTCCCAGGGGTAAGTTGCCCCCTCTGGAACCCTTCCCGGCAACTTTGCAGTCATACTCAGCGGGCCGCATCCATGTCATGGGAATGTGTGCCGTGAGAGTACAGTTCCGGGACAAACAGGCGGTACTCAAACTGGTGATTGCGAAGGGCAGTCGCCCCAGTCTCCTGGGCACTGACTGGTTCCCCGCCCTGGGACTGAGTATATCAGGGCTTAATTCAATCCAAACCTGCCCTGCGATGAGCGAGGTATTATGCAAAGAATTTGCTGGTCTCTTTAATGGAAAACTGGGTTGTTATAAAGGGCCCCCAGTTGACTTCGAATTGGACTCTGGGGTGGCCCCAATCCGACTCAAACCAAGGCGAGTGCCATTTGCACTGCAACCCAAGATCGAAGCAGAGCTGGATAAATTGGTCAAGCAGGGAGTTCTCTCACCCGTGGACTCCGCTAAGTGGGAAACTCCAATCGTCACGCCCCTTAAAGCAAATGGGGAAGTCAGGATCTGTGCTGATTACAAATGTACTATCAATAAGGCACTCAGGGGAAACTCATACCCCATTCCAGTCGTATCACATCTGTTGGCTAAACTGGGTGGGGGCAAGGTGTTCGCCAAACTTGACCTGGCACAAGCTTACCAACAGCTGCCAGTAACCCCACAATCAGCGGAAGCACAGACTATTGTCACACATAAAGGGGCGTTCAGAGTTAACAGATTACAATTTGGAGTTTGTGTGGCCCCAGGGATTTTTCAAGGGCTCATGGAACACCTGTTAAGAGGTCTGCCGGGGGTCTTGCCATTTTTTGATGACGTTTTGATTGCTGGAAAAGACCCACAGGAACTGGTTGCGCGTGTCCGTGCAGTGTTGCTCAAGTTCAAGGAGGTGGGGTTGCAACTAAAAAAGGAAAAATGCAGTTTTGGGGTGCCAACTGTGGAATTCTTGGGGTTTAAAATTGATGCATCAGGCATCCACCCCACAGATGCTAAGGTTAAGGCCATCATCGAGGCACCACGACCACAGAACAAGACGGAGTTGCAGTCATTCCTGGGACTTATTAACTTTTATCATTCGTTCTTACCCCAGAAAGCTTCGGTAGCTGAACCATTACATAGACTGTTGCAGAAAAAGAATGTGTGGCGATGGGGGCAGGAGCAGCAGAAGGCTTTTGACTCCTTGCGAGGAATGCTGAGTAGCAAGAGCGTCCTTGCTCATTATGATGAATCGAAGCTGCTGGTCCTGGCATGTGATGCCTCTCAATACGGCCTGGGGGCGGTGCTGAGTCATAGGGAACCGGATGGGTCGGAAAAGCCCATCTCTTTCTATTACCGTACGTTGTCGCCCACGGAGCGCAACTATGCTCAAATTGACAAAGAGGCGCTTGCAATTGTGGCAGGAATCAAAAAGTTCCATGATTATGTGTACGGTCGCCATTTCTCCATTGAAACGGACCACAAACCTCTGTTGGGGTTGTTCAACCCGAACAAACAAACGCCACAAATTCTCTCCCCCAGAATGTTGCGTTGGTCTATATTCCTGAACGGGTTCCAGTACACCTTGACCCATGTGCCGGGAAAACGGTTGTGCCACGCTGATGCGCTGAGTCGATTGCCCCTTCCTGGCGGGAGCAATGAGGATCCTGCTCCAGCGGAGCACATAATGATGCTGGAAACACTTCCGGGGGCTCCTGTAACGGCTACTGATATTGCTGAGAAAACGAGGAAAGATGCTGTTCTCTCCCGTGTGCTCACTTGGGTGGGGAGGGGGTGGCCAGGTGGTCCGCATGAAGACAAATTCAGGCCTTATGCGACAAGGCAGCACGAGTTATCCATGCATAAGGGTTGTCTCCTGTGGGGAGATAGGGTGATCATCCCAGCACCACTGAGAAACAGGGTTCTTGAGACGCTTCACATGGGACACCCGGGAATGGTCAGGATGAAGTCGCTAGCCCGATGTTATGTGTGGTGGCCTGGAATGGACCAGAACATAGAACAATGGGTACGAACATGCAAGGCATGCCAAGAGGTGCGGCCAGAAGTGGCCAGAGCACCAGTTCACTGGTGGGAGCAGTCCAGATCTCCCTGGAGCCGGCTGCACTTAGATTTTGCTGGGCCATTCCAGGGGAAGGTCTTTTTGGTTATCGTCGATGCATATTCCAAATGGTTAGAAGTGGCGATGGTCCCTAGCATGGCATCAGCTGCCGTAATCAAGGTGTTGAGGCAGCTGTTTGCAACCCACGGGTTACCTGAGACCATTGTATCAGATAATGGGGCAGCTTTTGTATCCCAAGAATTCAGGGCATTCTTGGCTGATAACTTCATAAGGGGGGTCACATCCGCGCCCTTTCACCCATCCTCCAATGGGCAGGCGGAGCGCATGGTAAGAACAGCCAAAGAATCCATTGCGCGCTTAATGGAGGGTAACTGGTCAGCTCGCATCGCGCGAATGTTATTTTTGCAGCATGCGACGCCGTGTACTGCGACGGGCAAGTCGCGAGCTGAGCTGCTCTTGGGTAGAAGATTGGTAACGGTGCTGGATTATGTCCACCCGGATAAAATGACAAACCGTAATTCAAGAGCAAACCCCCAGGCTGAGACTGACACAACAAGGTATCTCGCCCCTGAAGATCTGGTCTGGGTGAGGAACTATTCACGAGGTTCACGGTGGGTGGCTGGCGTGGTCACCCGGGCTAGTGGACCTGTGTCCTATTATGTGACCTTGGAAAATGGGCAAGTTTGGAAGAGACATATAGATCAGCTGAGGCGCCGGGCGCTCAGCAGGGAGGAGTCTGATAATTCATCCCTGGCTAACGACGCAGAGCTGCAAGACCAGTGTGAAAATGGCCCAGAGGTGCAATCACCAGGGGCTTCAGCAAATGAACCAGGGTCTGCTAGTCCTCAGGATGATGAGGTACAGGTAGGGGACCCTGAGATGTCTGGGACTCCATCTGTTCCTGACGAAACCCCTATAGCAGCCCCCCTACCACAGGTGACACCGAATCCAGAACCGGCAACACCTGTTGTCAGGAGATCAAGTAGAAGTTGTAGGACCCCACAGTACCTGAGAGATTACGTCTGCTGTGCTCACTAAGGGGGGAGGGGTGTTGTGTATTGAGTCAAAGGATTTTATATCTGTATTATTATTGTCTGTATTTGCATTAGGGTAAAGTAACTGCCTTTTGGTTCCAGAGGGTACAGCTACTATTGGTTCATTTAAGCTGTTGTATTTGGATCCTCTGTCTTATTGGTTCCCTCTAAAAGGCAGGACTGTGATTGCCTGATATTGTTCCCTCCAAAATTGTATCCTTTCTAGCTGGTTCCCTGTCCCTATAAATGTAGCTCTCCCCTCCATCAGGTCCCAGTCTTGTTGCTATAATAAAGAAGTGTTACTAGAGAACTGTCTCCAGCATATTGTGTCAAGAGAGCTGAAATCACAAACCCCACGTCACAACACTATGATTCTATGACTCTATGATTCTAGTATAGCGACCCCTCTAGCCTTATTCATCGCGTTTGATTCTGCTATTAGGACCCATTGCTGAGAGCATAACAAAGGTCTATTGTTTGCTTTGGCTCTATGAGTCTCCTGAAGGCATAGTATATCCACTTTCATTTTCTTTGCCAGTGTCAGTACCCTGTAGCGTTTGATGTTTGAGGCCAGCCCATTAACATTTAAAGATAAAACCTTTAAAGATCTATCCATTATCCCGACTAATGTTTATTTTTTGAATCCCTCTGTGTACATATATTATATTTTCAATTCTGGCCCATTCATCCCCCCTCCCCCTTCTTCCCTGAGACTCAGTTAGGGATCTCCATGATCCCTGTCTCATGGTGTCTTGGGGAACCACACTCCTCTCCCTTTGTTCTTGGAAAGTTTATATCAGAAAATATATATGTGTGTATTTACAAAAGCCCATTTTAGATGTCTCTAGTATATATTATTTTTTTCTGTTTCCTTCCCCTCTTGACTTCCGTCTTCTTTTATTCTCTTGTCCCTGCACTGGAGATTCTTGAGATTCTTCACTCGACTCTCCCTGCTGGTCTACCTGTAATTCTTCCAAACTTGAGAGTTCTTGCTCAGTCTGTCCTTGTATTCCAACTCCAAAATCAGCTAGCATTTTTTTTGCTTCACCAGGGTTCTTAGCGGAATATTTCCTGCCGTCTCTAAAACCCAGCAATGTAGCAGGGTAGGCCCAAGTAAAGAGGATTTTATGATTGTAGAGAGCTTGTGCAAACTGCTGCATACATTTCCTGTCTTGAAGTGTTTCCTGAGAAAAGTCTTGTCTCACTATGACCTTTCGCTGTTTAAACTGCAGGTCTGCTTTCTGCCGTAGTGATTTATAAATTTGATCTCTTAACTTCTCTCTTGTGAATGCCATGATTACATCCCTGGGAAGTCCAGAGACTCCTTGTGATGTGAACACCCGGTGCACTCTCTCAATTTCATTCTGCTCAGTTTCAATTCCTTGTTCTTTGAGCCATTCTAACATCTCCTTTTCCAGGACCTTATTCCCAATATCTTCAGAAATACCAGAGAATTTTAAATTCCTTCTGCGCTGTCTGTCGTTCATTTGTGAAATTCTTTTTGTCAGAGATTCTATTTTGTTTACGTTTGCATCAGCTGAATCATTTCACCCAGCTCTTTCAAAGACTTGGCCATCTTGTTAAGTCCTTCTCAAGTCTTTCTCAAATAAATAGATAAACCACCGTTTTAAACACTAACTCATCCCAATCCAGGACTTGGACCTGAGCCCTGTTTTCAGTGAGTTATCTCAGCTATCAGTTTGCAGAGAGTTATTTGCTTTTCAGGCTCTTAATTATAATAATAATAATAATAATAATAATAATAATAATAATAATAATAATAATTTATTATTTATTATTTATACCCCACCCATCTGGTTGGGCCTCCCCAGCCACTCTGGGCAGCTTCCAAAAGAATATTAAAATACTATGATACATCAAACATTAAAAGCATCCCTAAACAGGGCTGCCTTCAGATGTCTTCTAAAAGTCTGGTAGTTGTTGTTCTCCTTGACATCTGGTGGGAGGGCGTTCCACAGGGAGGGCGCCACTACCGAGAAGGCCCTCTGCCTGGTTCCCTGTAACTTGGCTTCTCGCAGTGAAGGAACTGCCAGAAGGCCCTCAGTGCTGGACCTCAGTGTCCGGGCAGAACGATGGGGGTGGAGACGCTCCTTCAGGTATACTGGACCGAGGCCGTTTAGGGCTTTAAAGGTCAGCACCAACACTTTGAATTGTGCTCGGAAACATACTGGGAGCCAATGTAGGTCTTTCAAGACCGGTGTTATATGGTCTCGGCGGCCGCTCCCTGTCACCAGTCTGGCTGCTGCGTTCTGGATTAGTTGTAGTTTCCGGGTCACCTTCAAAGGTAGCCCCACGTAGAGCGCATTGCAGTAGTCCAAGCGGGAGATAACCAGAGCATGCACCACTCTGGCGAGGCAGTCCACAGGCAGATAGGGAGATAGGGTCTCAGCCTGCGTACCAGATGGAGCTGGTACACAGCTGCCCTGGACACGGATTTAACCTGTGCCTCCATGGACAGCTGTGAGTCCAAAATGACTCCCAGGCTGCACACCTGGTCCTTCAGGGGCACAGGTACCCCATTCAGGACCAGGGAGTCCTCCACACCTGCCCGCCTCCTGTCCCCCAAAAACAGTACTTCTGTCTTGTCAGGATTCAATCTCAATCTGTTAGCCGCCATCCATCCTCCAACCGCCTCCAGACACTCACACAGGACCTTCACCGCCTTCACTGGTTCTGATTTGAAAGAGAGGTAGAGCTGGGTATCATCCGCATACTGATGAACACCCAGCCCAAACCCCCTGATGATCTCTCCCAGCGGCTGCATGTAGATGTTGAAAAGCATGGGGGAGAGGACAGAACCCTGAGGCACCCCACAAGTGAGAGCCCAGGGGTCTGAACACTCATCCCCCACCACCACTTTCTGAACACGGCCCAGGAGGAAGGAGCGGAACCACTGTATAACAGTGCCCCCAGCTCCCAGCCCCTCAAGACGGTCCAGAAGGATGTTATGGTCGATGGTATCAAACGCCGCTGAGAGATCCAGCAGAACTAGGAAACAGCTCTCACCTTTGTCCCTAGCCCGCTGGAGATCATCAACCAGTGCGACCAAGGCAGTTTCAGTCCCATGATGAGGCCTGAATCCCGACTGGAAGGGATCCAAATGGTCCGCTTCTTCCAGGCGTGCCTGGAGTTGTTCAGCAACCACTCGCTCAATCACCTTGCCCAAGAATGGAAGATTTGAGACTGGGCCATTGTTGGCCATCGTGGCCGCATCTAAAGATGGTTTTTTAAGAAGTGGTTTGATAACCGCCTCTTTCAGCGGGTCTGGGAAGGCTCCCTCACGGAGGGAAGCATTCACCACCCCACGAAGCCCATCGCCCAGTCCTTCCCGGCTAGCTTTTATAAGCCAGGATGGGCAAGGATCAAGGAGACAGGTGGTTGGTTTCACTCGTCCAAGCAGCCTGTCCACATCCTCGGTGGTAACAGATTGGAATTGATCCCATGCAATTTGACTAGACAGGACTCTAGCACTCTCCCGCCCCGGCCCTGCTCCCACGGTGGCGTCTACCTCTTCCCGAATCTGAGCGACTTTATCTGCAAAAAACTTTGCAAAATCATTGCAGGAGATCATGTGGCCCGTACTGGGCCCCAATGTAGCAGGTGGTTCCGCTAAATTGCGGACCACCTGAAAAAGTCTCCTGCTGCTGTTTTCTGCAGATGCAATAGAGGCGGCGAAGAAAGTCTTCTTCGCCGTCGCTATCGCCACTTGGTAGGCTCGACGTTGAGCTCTAACCTGTGTCCGGTCAGATTCAGAATGAGTTATCCGCCACCGGCGCTCTAGCCGTCTCAACGATTGTTTCCTTGCCCTCAGATCCGTGGAAAACCACGGGGCTCTCCGGGCTCCATGCAATCGGAGAGGGCGCTTCGGAGCCAAACAGTCAATAGCCCTGGTTAACTCCACAATCCAGCGGGCCACCAGGGAATCAGCTGAAAGGCCATCAACATGGGATAAAGCATCCCCTACCACTCTCTGGAAACCATTTGGATCCATTAAGTGGCGGGGGCGGACCATCCGAATTGGTCCCACCTCCCTGCAGAGGGGAAGGGTCGCGGAGAAGTCCAGTTGCACCAGGAAGTGATCTGACCATGGCACTTCTTTTGTTTCACTTTTAGTTAGTGTCAGGTCACCAACATCCGTAGAGGTAAACACCAGGTCCAAGGTGTTAAGTTGTGGGTTGACATAGCAGACGACACAGCGATTTCTCCAAGTAGCTCTTTATTTCGTAAGCTGGAATAGAACTGACTGCAAACAGCTCAGCCGGCCTGCTTTTATAGGCAGCCGGCTGTCAACATTGTAGCAACAACAGCCCAGAGTTCCCGCCTAAAATAACTGACGTGGACCTGAGTGAAAACTATTGACAGACCTGAGTGAAAACTATATACAGTATCCCCCTGCTGGCCCAGGGTGAAACTTCACTACATAACACCCCTCCCCACCGAGATAAGGCGTTAGTTACAATCGTAATGGTTTCCTTATATACAGCACTACGTGTAATGGTTCAATTAGGCACAAAAGCATATCGGTTACATTTCCCATACTTAGACCAACAGTGATACCTGTCCAACAACATAGTCCTTTAAATAAGTTGGGCGCTTGGGAACTCTGCCAGACCGCCGGGGACTGGTAGCCAAGTCCGGAGGGCCACACAGTTCTTGCTGAGGCTGTGGTGCGACCCTAGGTGGCGTTGGAACCAACTCCCCTGGATCCGCTGCTGTGGGTGGAGCCTCCGCAAGTGGAGTGGTCTGAGTCTGTGGTAAGTCTGGCAGACCCTCTGAAGCGGCTCGGTTCGGCTCCACGCTGGCAGTTTGCGAGGGAGGTGTAGGTGGGGCCTCGCCATCTGTACGTGTCTCTTCTGGAGCCGCAAGCGCAGTTGGGGGCACCTCGGTAGTGTCCAAGTCCCCAACCCTGCGCCTAAGCTGGTCTATGTGCCGTCGCCACAAGTGTCCGTCTTCAAGTGCCACCTGGTACAAGCGAGGTCCAGTGACTCCCACTACTGTGGCTGGCACCCAAGGAATGTCCCCCACATAGTTCCGGGCAAAGACCTGGTTTCCTGGGACAAATGACCGTGGCGCGTTGGCACAGCCTGGGGGTTCAGCCACGGCAAAGTCCGGGTGTAGCCGGTCGAGCGGTGACCTGAGGCGGCGGCCCATAAGCAGTTCAGCAGGACTCCGCCCTGTGGCCGCATGAGGGGTGATGTGTTGCACGAACAAGTATTCGGCGACCCGCTCATGCCAGTCTCCCCGGTCCAGGCGCGCCAGTGCCTCTTTTGCCGAGCGCACCATTCTCTCCGCTTGCCTGTTGCTGGATGGATGAAAGGGTGCCGTTAGGGCATGGCGGATGCCCAGTCCCAAAAGATACCGCTCAAACGTGCCTGACGTGAACTGCGGTCCGTTGTCAGAGACAAGGACATCAGGACACCCATGCGTTGCAAACAGGCCTCGCAGCACCCAGATGACAGCTTCGGTAGTGGTGGAGGGCATCAGGGCGACCTCCAGCCATTTGGAATAGGCGTCCACCACTACCATAAAAGTCCGGCCGTGAAAGGGGCCAGCCAGATCGATGTGCACCCTCGACCAGGGTGTCTTTGGCGTCTCCCAGGTGTGTCCCTTAGCTGCCGGTGGTGCAGGCCTCGACTCTTGGCACGCTTGACAGGCGGACACCCAGGCAGTGATGCCATCGTCCATATTAGGCCACCAGACGTAACACCGAGCCAACGCCTTCATTTTGACAATTCCCGGGTGGCCAACGTGCAGAGCCTTCAGGACGCGCTGACGGAGTCCCTGGGGAATCACGACGCGGTCTCCCCACAGCAGACAGCCGCGATGAGCTGAGAGTTCATGTTGTCTGGTTGCGAAGGGCTGGAACTCCGATGCAAAAGGCCCTTGTGGCCACCCCCTCCACACCCAGTTGAGCACCCGGCTGATGGTGCGATCCTGGGCAGACGCGGAGGCCACAGTGGCAGCCGATACAGGCGCTGCCGGAAGATCCTCAATCAGAAGGAGCGATGAAGCTGGAGCCGGGTCTTCCACAAATGCTGGAAGAGGGCAACGGCTGAGGGCGTCGGCATGGCCCATCGATTTCCCCGGGCGATGGATGAGCCGGTAGTGGTAGGCAGCAAGGAAAACAGTCCATCGCAGCATGCGTGGCAAGAGGACCGGTGGAGTTGGACGATCACCGACGAGGAGGCCCAGGAGTGGCTTGTGGTCAGTGATGAGGTCAAAAGTCCTGCCATAGAGGTATTCATGGAACCTCTTCACTCCAGCCACAAGTGCCAGTGCCTCCTTGTCGAGCTGGCTGTAATTCCGTTCCGTCGGAGATAGCGTCCTGGAAAAGTAGGCGAGCGGTGCTTCTCTTCCGTCTGGAAAACGGTGACTAAGGACAGCACCGATGCCAAAAGGTGAGGCGTCGCAGGCAAGGACCAGCGGCCTGGATTCACTGTACTGTACCAGCACACTGTCTGATGAAAGGAGAGCCTTGACCGCGTTGAAGGCCGCCGTCTCCCGATGACCCCAGGCCCAAGGCGTCTTAGTGCTAAGGAGTCGGTGAAGAGGCTCAGCCACTGTGGCTTTGTGGGGCAGGAACATGTTATAAAAGTTCAGCAGCCCCAGGAACGCCTGCAACTCCGTCTTGTTCTTTGGGGTGGGGGCCTGCTGGATAGCGCGGATCTTGGATGTGGTCGGGTGAAGGCCGGAGGCATCGATAAGATAGCCCAGGAACTCTACCTGTGGAACGGAGATCTGGCACTTCTCCCTCTTTACCTTGAGCCCGGCCTCTTGGAACCTGGTCAGCACGGCACGGAGGCGCTCGAACAGCTGCTGGTGTGAGTCTGCAGACACCAAGACATCATCAAAATATGGTACCACGCCCGGAAGCCCTTGCAGGAGACGCTCCATAAGGCTTTGGAAGATGCCAGGAGCCACACTCACCCCGAACTGCAACCGACGGCAACGGAATGCCCCCCGGTGGGTGACAATCGTCTGGGCTTCAGCAGTGGCATCATCGACTAGCAGTTGTTGATAGGCTTGGGCAAGGTCCAGCTTAGCGAAGACCTTACCCTCACCCAGGGAATGCAGCAGGTGTTGGACAACAGGAACCGGATAAGCATGTTGCTGAAGTGCCTTGTTGATCGTGCACTTGTAGTCAGCGCAGATTCTCACCAACCCATCTGGCTTGACAGGCGTGATGATGGGGGTTTCCCACTTGGCGTGGTCAACCGGCTCCAAAACTCCTTGGGCGATCAGTTTGTCCAGTTGTTCGTCTACCTTAGCCTTGAGAGCAAAGGGAACCCGGCGTGGCTTTAGCTTGATGGGGGCGACTTATGGATCAAGGCTAAAGGAGATGGGCGTACCTGTATATTGCCCCAAGGTGCCGTCAAAAACCTCGGCAAAGTCTTTGACCAGACCCTCAGTCTCTGTGTTAGAGATGCAGTTGATGCCGGTGACTTCCAGGCCGAGGGCATCAAACCAGTCTAGCCCCAGGAGGCTTGGCCGCTGACCTTCGACCACCACCAACCGGAGCAGGCCCGAAAAATCCTTGAAGGCGATCCGGAACCGGCCAACGCCTACCACGGGAATGTCGTTTCCCTGGTAGTCTCTCAGGTGTACGCGGTGAGAGTTGAGTTGCCTTTTGGACACTCTGGGTACCAGTCTTTTGATGGTGCTCCATGACACGATGGACAGGGCAGACCCGGTGTCGATCTCCATGTCACATGGAGCTCCTTCAATGAGCACCGTGACGTTCAGCTTGCGTTGCGTAGACGAGTCGGTTTGGCCAATCGTGGTTCCAGACGGGCAGCGGCAGTTGGTGAGAGCGAAACAACTTTCCTTGGCAGACTGGAGTGAAGACTTGGACTTGCGAGTCGATGAAGGGGGGGTGTCAGACGGAGCCGATCGGCAGACCTTAGCAATGTGGCCCCTTCTGGAACACTTCCTGCAGATGGCGTCTCTGAATCGACACTTGGCACGGGAATGGTTGCCTCCGCAGCCGGCACATTCCGGTTGGCCCTTGGACTTCTGTTGGAACTTCCTGCGCTCCTGCTTTGTCTGGTGCACGTCATCGTCTTCAGTGGAGGATGCCTCATCACTGCTGGCCTCTTCATGATGCACCGGAACTGGCTCCCTAGCAAGACGCGGGCTGCTGGACTTGCGGATCTCCTGGGCGGAGCGTTCAGCAGCTTCTGAGGCCACAGCCTCCTCAATGGCTTTCTGCAGCGTGAGGTCTGGCTTCGCAAGGAGACGCCGTTGCAGATGGATGTCCCGGACCCCGCAGACGATTCGATCCATCAGGGCATCGTCTAAGTCTCGGAACTCACAGTGCATTGCAACCTGTCGCAGGGCGGTGGTGTAGTTGTTGATTGACTCCCCCTCTGCCTGGTTCCGGTGGTAGAACGCATGGCGGGCAGCAATCTTGGACGGCTTTGGTGCGTAGTGGTTGTGGAGCTTCTCTTGGATCGTGTCCCATGGTGTTGCCTGGACTGCTTCAGGCGCAACCAATGTTCGGGCCGTCTCAAACACCTCAGGCCCACAGAGGCTGAGGAATAGGCCCCGCTTCCGATCCTTTGATACTGCTGTCAGCTCGTTGGCTTGGAGGTAGCAGTCGAACCGAGCGAGGTAGGAGTCCCATGATTCAGAGGCTGGCGCAAACGGCGGTAGAGGCACAAGTGAAGCCATGATTCCGATGCCGGCGTGAAGGGCGATGGATGGAACACAGTGCTCTAGCCAGAACAGTCAGCTCTGAATTGGTTCTGTCCAGTGATTTCGCTCAGTGATTTCGCTCTGTGATTCAGCTCAGTTCAGAGGCTGGCCGCATCTGGCTGTGCTCTGATGTCCACCCATCCCATCCTCGTCACCAGTGTTAAGTTGTGGGTTGACATAGCAGACGACACAGCGATTTCTCCAAGTAGCTCTTTATTTCGTAAGCTGGAATAGAACTGACTGCAAACAGCTCAGCCAGCCTGCTTTTATAGGCAGCCGGCTGTCAACATTGTAGCAACAACAGCCCAGAGTTCCCGCCTAAAATAACTGACGTGGACCTGAGTGAAAACTATTGACAGACCTGAGTGAAAACTATATACAGTATCCCCCTGCTGGCCCAGGGTGAAACTTCACTACATAACACAAGGCATGTCCGCAGCTATGGGTTGGGCCAAACTTATTCAGGGACAGCCCCATGGAGGCCATGCTTTCCACGAAGTCCCGAGCGGCCCCTTGTAAGGTCGTGTCGGCATGGATATTAAAATCCCCTAGGACAACCAAACTAGGCGTCTCCAGGAGAACATCCGCCACGACCTGAAGCAGCTCGGGCAGGGAATCCTTGGTGCAGCGGGGAGGTCGGTACACCAAAAGGAATCCTGTACTGCCCCTATTGCCCAACTTCCAGAACATGCACTCAGAGAACTGGGTCTTCCCAATAGGACGCCTGGTGCAAACTAATGACTTCCTAAAAAGTACTGCAACCCCCCCTCCCCGCCCACAAGGCCTGGGTTGCTGTGCGTAAGAGAAACCTGGTGGACAAGCAGCGGCAAGAACAGGCCCATCTGCTTCATTCAACCAAGTCTCTGTTACACATGCCAGGTCCAATCCTCCATCCATGATCAGGTCATGGATGGCAGTGGTCTTATGAATCATTGACCTGGCATTGCACAGCAGCACCTTCAGGTCATGTGGGTATCCCTTGCTGATTCTAGTATCCATCTGGTCAGGACCAGACCTGGAGGCAGGGATAGTCCTCAGACAACGACTAAACCTGCCTTCTCTGTAATGACATGGTCTGGTCTTAGCGTAACTCCTCCTCCTACCCGAGATCACTGAGATCGGTTGTCCCAACGCATCCCCCCCTGTGGAACATGCCGCAGCCATTTTGTTGGCTGGGACCCACTCCCCGGCAGCTGGCTGACCCCTCCCCTTAAAAACAAAATAAGGCCTTAAAACAATGAAAACAAAACAAAAAAGAAACCCCAAAAAACAAAAAACAATACAAATAAAAAACTGTAAAAATTACAAATCCATCAAATTCAAACAAATTCCCAACTAAACATCCATCCCACCCCCACCCCATCCCTGCATATACAATAATAATAATGACAATAATAATAATAATAATAATAATAATAATAATAATAATAATGAAATAAAAAGGAAAAGGAAAATTTTAAAACATTTTAAAAAGAACTCTACACACCTCCGGATCCCCCTGGCCCACAGCAGCAGTGACAGCAATCGTCCCTGTGAGGCCTGTCAGGCCCTGCCCTGGGCCAGATGGTGAGTGGCAGGAAGGAGCAGGGCCCTCAGACACCCAACAGGAGAGTCCTCCTGGGCAGCCGAGCACAACAGTCCTTATGGGGCTTCAGGCCCAGCCCCGGGCCAGATGGTGAGTGGCAGGAAGGAGCAGGGCCCTCAGACACCCAACAGGAGAGTCCTCCTGGGCAGCCGAGCACAACAGTCCTTATGGGGCTTCAGGCCCAGCCCCGGGCCAGATGGTGAGTGGCAGGAAGGAGCAGGGCCCTCAGACACCCAACAGGAGAGTCCTCCTGGGCAGCCGAGCACAGCAGTCCTTATGGGGCTTCAGGCCCAGCCCCGGGCCAGATGGTGAGTGGCAGGAAGGAGCAGGGCCCTCAGACCCCCACACAGGAGAGTCCTCCTGGGCAGCCGAGCACAGCAGTCCTTATGGGGCTTCAGGCCCCGCCCCGGGCCAGATGGTGAGTGGCAGGAAGGAGCAGGGCCCTCAGACCCCCACACAGGAGAGTCCTCCTGGGCAGCCGAGCACAGCAGTCCTTATGGGGCTTCAGGCCCAGCCCCGGGCCAGATGGTGAGTGGCAGGAAGGAGCAGGGCCCTCAGACACCCAACAGGAGAGTCCTCCTGGGCAGCAGAGCACAGCAGTCCTTATGGGGCTTCAGGCCCAGCACCGGGCCAGATGGTGAGTGGCAGGAAGGAGCAGGGCCCTCAGACCCCCACACAGGAGAGTCCTCCTGGGCAGCAGAGCACAGCAGTCCTTATGGGGCTTCAGGCCCAGCCCCGGGCCAGATGGTGAGTGGCAGGAAGGAGCAGGGCCCTCAGACCCCCACACAGGAGAGTCCTCCTGGGCAGCCGAGCACAGCAGTCTCTGTGAGGCCTGTCAGGCCCCGCCCTGGGCCAGATGGTGAGTGGCAGGAAGGGGCAGGGCCCTCAGACACCCAACAGGAGAGTCCTCCTGGGCAGCCGAGCACATCAGTCCTTATGGGCCTTCAGGCCCCGCCCCGGGCCAGATGGTGAGTGGCGGGAAGGAACAGGGCCCTCAGACCCCCACACAGGAGAGTCCTCCTTGACAGCAGTCCCTGTAAGGGCTGTCAGGCCCTGCCCTGGGCCAGATGGTGAGTGGCAGGAAGGAGCAGGGCCCTCAGACCCCCACACAGGAGAGTCCTCCTGGGCAGCAGAGCACAGCAGTCCCTGTGAGGCCTGTCAGGCCCTGCCCTGGGCCAGATGGTGAGTGGCAGGAAGGAGCAGGGCCCTCAGACCCCCACACAGGAGAGTCCTCCTGGGCAGCAGAGCACAGCAGTCCTTATGGGGCTTCAGGCCCCGCCCCTCGCCGGATGGTGAGTGGCAGGAAGGAGCAGGGCCCTCAGACCCCCACACAGGAGAGTCCTCCTGGGCAGCAGAGCACAGCAGTCCTTATGGGGCTTCAGGCCCAGCCCCGGGCCAGATGGTGTGTGGCAGGAAGGAGCAGGGCCCCCAGACCCCCACACAGGAGAGTCCTCCTGGGCAGCAGAGCACAGCAGTCCTTATGGGCCTTCAGGCCCCGCCCCTGGCCAGATGGTGAGTGGCAGGAAGGAGCAGGGCCCTCAGACACCCAACAGGAGAGTCCTCCTGGGCAGCCGAGCACAACAGTCCTTATGGGGCTTCAGGCCCAGCCCCGGGCCAGATGGTGAGTGGCAGGAAGGAGCAGGGCCCTCAGACACCCAACAGGAGAGTCCTCCTGGGCAGCCGAGCACAACAGTCCTTATGGGGCTTCAGGCCCAGCCCCGGGCCAGATGGTGAGTGGCAGGAAGGAGCAGGGCCCTCAGACCCCCACACAGGAGAGTCCTCCTGGGCAGCAGAGCACAGCAGTCCTTATGGGCCTTCAGGCCCCGCCCCTGGCCAGATGGTGAGTGGCAGGAAGGAGCAGGGCCCTCAGACCCCCACACAGGAGAGTCCTGCTGGGCAGCCGAGCACAGCAGTCCTTATGGGCCTTCAGGCCCCGCCCTGGGCCAGATGGTGAGTGGCAGGAAGGAGCAGGGCCCTCAGACCCCCACACAGGAGAGTCCTCCTGGGCAGCCGAGCACAGCAGTCCTTATGGGCCTTCAGGCCCCGCCCCGGGCCAGATGGTGAGTGGCAGGAAGGAGCAGGGCCCTCAGACCCCCACACAGGAGAGTCCTCCTGGGCAGCCGAGCACAGCAGTCCTTATGGGGCTTCAGGCCCCGCCCTGGGCCAGATGGTGAGTGGCAGGAAGGAGCAGGGCCCTCAGACCCCCACACAGGAGAGTCCTTCTTGGCAGCAGAGCACAGCAGTCCCTGTGAGGCCTGTCAGGCCCTGCCCTGGGCCAGATGGTGAGTGGCAGGAAGGAGCAGGGCCCTCAGACACCCAACAGGAGAGTCCTCCTGGGCAGCAGAGCAAAGCAGTCCTTATGGGCCTTCAGGCCCCGCCCTGGGCCAGATGGTGAGTGGCAGGAAGGAGCAGGGCCCTCAGACCCCCACACAGGAGAGTCCTCCTGGGCAGCCGAGCACAGCAGTCCCTGTGAGGCCTGTCAGGCCCCGCCCTGGGCCAGATGGTGAGTGGCAGGAAGGAGCAGGGCCCTCAGACCCCCACACAGGAGAGTCCTCCTGGGCAGCAGAGCACAGCAGTCCTTATGGGCCTTCAGGCCCCGCCCCGGGCCAGATGGTGAGTGGCAGGAAGGAGCAGGGCCCTCAGACCCCCACACAGGAGAGTCCTCCTGGGCAGCAGAGCACAGCAGTCCTTATGGGGCTTCAGGCCCCGCCCCTCGCCGGATGGTGAGTGGCAGGAAGGAGCAGGGCCCTCAGACCCCCACACAGGAGAGTCCTCCTGGGCAGCAGAGCACAGCAGTCCTTATGGGGCTTCAGGCCCAGCCCCGGGCCAGATGGTGAGTGGCAGGAAGGAGCAGGGCCCTCAGACACCCAACAGGAGAGTCCTCCTTGGCAGCCGAGCACAGCAGTCCTTATGGGGCTTCAGGCCCTGCCCCTGGCCAGATGGTGAGTGGCAGGAAGGAGCAGGGCCCTCAGACCCCCACACAGGAGAGTCCTCCTGGGCAGCAGAGCACAGCAGTCCTTATGGGCCTTCAGGCCCCGCCCCGGGCCAGATGGTGAGTGGCAGGAAGGAGCAGGGCCCTCAGACCCCCACACAGGAGAGTCCTCCTGGGCAGCAGAGCAAAGCAGTCCTTATGGGCCTTCAGGCCCCGCCCTGGGCCAGATGGTGAGTGGCAGGAAGGAGCAGGGCCCTCAGACCCCCACACAGGAGAGTCCTCCTGGGCATCCGAGCACAGCAGTCCCTGTGAGGCCTGTCAGGCCCCGCCCTGGGCCAGATGGTGAGTGGCAGGAAGGAGCAGGGCCCTCAGACCCCCACACAGGAGAGTCCTCCTGGGCAGCAGAGCACAGCAGTCCTTATGGGCCTTCAGGCCCCGCCCCGGGCCAGATGGTGAGTGGCAGGAAGGAGCAGGGCCCTCAGACCCCCACACAGGAGAGTCCTCCTGGGCAGCAGAGCACAGCAGTCCTTATGGGGCTTCAGGCCCCGCCCCTCGCCGGATGGTGAGTGGCAGGAAGGAGCAGGGCCCTCAGACCCCCACACAGGAGAGTCCTCCTGGGCAGCAGAGCACAGCAGTCCTTATGGGGCTTCAGGCCCAGCCCCGGGCCAGATGGTGAGTGGCAGGAAGGAGCAGGGCCCTCAGACACCCAACAGGAGAGTCCTCCTTGGCAGCCGAGCACAGCAGTCCTTATGGGGCTTCAGGCCCCGCCCCTGGCAAGATGGTGAGTGGCAGGAAGGAGCAGGGCCCTCAGACCCCCACACAGGAGAGTCCTCCTGGGCAGCAGAGCACAGCAGTCCTTATGGGCCTTCAGGCCCCGCCCCTGGCCAGATGGTGAGTGGCAGGAAGGAGCAGGGCCCTCAGACCCCCACACAGGAGAGTCCTCCTGGGCAGCCGAGCACAGCAGTCCTTATGGGCACTCAGGCCCCGCCCTGGGCCAGATGGTGAGTGGCAGGAAGGAGCAGGGCCCTCAGACCCCCACACAGGAGAGTCCTCCTGGGCAGCCGAGCACAGCAGTCCTTATGGGCCTTCAGGCCCCGCCCCGGGCCAGATGGTGAGTGGCAGGAAGGAGCAGGGCCCTCAGACCCCCACACAGGAGAGTCCTCCTGGGCAGCAGAGCACAGCAGTCCTTATGGGCACTCAGGCCCCGCCCTGGGCCAGATGGTGAGTGGCAGGAAGGAGCAGGGCCCTCAGACCCCCACACAGGAGAGTCCTTCTTGGCAGCAGAGCACAGCAGTCCCTGTGAGGCCTGTCAGGCTCTGCCCTGGGCCAGATGGTGAGTGGCAGGAAGGAGCAGGGCCCTCAGACCCCCACACAGGAGAGTCCTCCTGGGCAGCAGAGCACAGCAGTCCCTGTGAGGCCTGTCAGGCCCCGCCCTGGGCCAGATGGTGAGTGGCAGGAAGGAGCAGGGCCCTCAGACCCCCACACAGGAGAGTCCTCCTGGGCAGCAGAGCACAGCAGTCCTTATGGGGCTTCAGGCCCCGCCCCTCGCCGGATGGTGAGTGGCAGGAAGGAGCAGGGCCCTCAGACCCCCACACAGGAGAGTCCTCCTGGGCAGCAGAGCACAGCAGTCCTTATGGGGCTTCAGGCCCAGCCCCGGGCCAGATGGTGAGTGGCAGGAAGGAGCAGGGCCCTCAGACACCCAACAGGAGAGTCCTCCTGGGCAGCCGAGCACAGCAGTCCTTATGGGGCTTCAGGCCCCGCCCCTGGCCAGATGGTGAGTGGCAGGAAGGAGCAGGGCCCTCAGACACCCAACAGGAGAGTCCTCCTGGGCAGCAGAGCACAGCAGTCCTTATGGGCCTTCAGGCCCCGCCCCGGGCCAGATGGTGAGTGGCAGGAAGGAGCAGGGCCCTCAGACACCCACACAGGAGAGTCCTCCTTGGCAGCAGAGCACAGCAGTCCTTATGGGCCTTCAAGCCCTGCCCTGGGCCAGATGGTGAGTGGCAGGAAGGAGCAGGGCCCTCAGACCCCCACACAGGAGAGTCCTCCTGGGCAGCCGAGCACAGCAGTCCTTATGGGGCTTCAGGCCCAGCCCCGGGCCAGATGGTGAGTGGCAGGAAGGAGCAGGGCCCTCAGACCCCCACACAGGAGAGTCCTCCTGGGCAGCCGAGCACAGCAGTCCTTATGGGGCTTCAGGCCCCGCCCCTGGCCAGATTGTGAGTGGCAGGAAGGAGCAGGGCCCTCAGACCCCCACACAGGAGAGTCCTCCTGGGCAGCAGAGCACAGCAGTCCTTATGGGCTTCAGGCCCCGCCCTGGGCCAGATGGTGAGTGGCAGGAAGGAGCAGGGCCCTCAGACCCCCACACAGGAGAGTCCTCCTGGGCAGCCGAGCACAGCAGTCCTTATGGGGCTTCAGGCCCCGCCCCTGGCCAGATGGTGAGTGGCAGGAAGGAGCAGGGCCCTCAGACCCCCACACAGGAGAGTCCTCCTGGGCAGCAGAGCACAGCAGTCCTTATGGGGCTTCAGGCCCCGCCCCGGGCCAGATGGTGAGTGGCAGGAAGGAACAGGGCCCTCAGACACCCAACAGGAGAGTCCTCCTGGGCAGCCGAGCACAGCAGTCCTTATGGGGTTTCAGGCCCCGCCCTGGGACAGATGGTGAGTGGCAGGAAGGAGCAGGGCCCTCAGACACCCAACAGGAGAGTCCTCCTGGGCAGCCGAGCACAGCAGTCCTTATGGGGCTTCAGGCCCCGCCCTGGGCCAGATGGTGAGTGGCAGGAAGGGGCAGGGCCCTCAGAACCCCACACAGGAGAGTCCTCCTGGGCAGCAGAGCACAGCAGTCCTTATAGGGCTTCAGGCCCCGCCCCTGGCCAGATGGTGAGTGGCAGGAAGGAGCAGGGCCCTCAGACCCCCACACAGGAGAGTCCTCCTGGGCAGCAGAGCACAGCAGTCCTTATGGGCCTTCAGGCCCCGCCCCGGGCCAGATGGTGAGTGGCAGGAAGGAGCAGGGCCCTCAGACACCCAACAGGAGAGTCCTCCTGGGCAGCCGAGCACAGCAGTCCTTATGGGGTTTCAGGACCCGCCCTGGGTCAGATGGTGAGTGGCAGGAAGGAGCAGGGCCCTCAGACACCCAACAGGAGAGTCCTCCTGGGCAGCCGAGCACAGCAGTCCTTATGGGGCTTCAGGCCCCGCCCTGGGCCAGATGGTGAGTGGCAGGAAGGAGCAGGGCCCTCAGACACCCAACAGGAGAGTCCTCCTGGGCAGCCGAGCACAGCCGTCCTTATGGGGCTTCAGGCCCAGCCCCGGGCCAGATGGTGAGTGGCAGGAAGGAGCAGGGCCCTCAGACCCCCACACAGGAGAGTCCTCCTGGGCAGCCGAGCACAGCAGTCCTTATGGGGCTTCAGGCCCAGCCCCGGGCCAGATGGTGAGTGGCAGGAAGGAGCAGGGCCCTCAGACCCCCACACAGGAGAGTCCTCCTGGGCAGCCGAGCACAGCAGTCCTTATGGGGCTTCAGGCCCAGCCCCGGGCCAGATGGTGAGTGGCAGGAAGGAGCAGGGCCCTCAGACCCCCACACAGGAGAGTCCTCCTGGGCAGCCGAGCACAGCAGTCCTTATGGGGCTTCAGGCCCCGCCCCTGGCCAGATTGTGAGTGGCAGGAAGGAGCAGGGCCCTCAGACCCCCACACAGGAGAGTCCTCCTGGGCAGCAGAGCACAGCAGTCCTTATGGGCCTTCAGGCCCCGCCCTGGGCCAGATGGTGAGTGGCAGGAAGGAGCAGGGCCCTCAGACCCCCACACAGGAGAGTCCTTCTTGGCAGCAGAGCACAGCAGTCCCTGTGAGGCCTGTCAGGCCCTGCCCTGGGCCAGATGGTGAGTGGCAGGAAGGAGGAGGGCCCTCAGACCCCCACACAGGAGAGTCCTCCTGGGCAGCCGAGCACAGCAGTCCCTGTGAGGCCTGTCAGGCCCCGCCCTGGGCCAGATGGTGAGTGGCAGGAAGGAGCAGGGCCCTCAGACCCCCACACAGGAGAGTCCTCCTGGGCAGCAGAGCACAGCAGTCCTTATGGGGCTTCAGGCCCCGCCCCTCGCCGGATGGTGAGTGGCAGGAAGGAGCAGGGCCCTCAGACCCCCACACAGGAGAGTCCTCCTGGGCAGCAGAGCACAGCAGTCCTTATGGGGCTTCAGGCCCAGCCCCGGGCCAGATGGTGAGTGGCAGGAAGGAGCAGGGCCCTCAGACACCCAACAGGAGAGTCCTCCTGGGCAGCCGAGCACAGCAGTCCTTATGGGGCTTCAGGCCCCGCCCCTGGCCAGATGGTGAGTAGCAGGAAGGAGCAGGGCCCTCAGACACCCAACAGGAGAGTCCTCCTGGGCAGCAGAGCACAGCAGTCCTTATGGGCCTTCAGGCCCCGCCCCGGGCCAGATGGTGAGTGCCAGGAAGGAGCAGGGCCCTCAGACACCCACACAGGAGAGTCCTCCTTGGCAGCAGAGCACAGCAGTCCTTATGGGCCTTCAAGCCCTGCCCTGGGCCAGATGGTGAGTGGCAGGAAGGAGCAGGGCCCTCAGACCCCCACACAGGAGAGTCCTCCTGGGCAGCCGAGCACAGCAGTCCTTATGGGGCTTCAGGCCCAGCCCCGGGCCAGATGGTGAGTGGCAGGAAGGAGCAGGGCCCTCAGACCCCCACACAGGAGAGTCCTCCTGGGCAGCCGAGCACAGCAGTCCTTATGGGGCTTCAGGCCCCGCCCCTGGCCAGATTGTGAGTGGCAGGAAGGAGCAGGGCCCTCAGACCCCCACACAGGAGAGTCCTCTTGGACAGCAGAGCACAGCAGTCCTTATGGGCTTCAGGCCCCGCCCTGGGCCAGATGGTGAGTGGCAGGAAGGAGCAGGGCCCTCAGACCCCCACACAGGAGAGTCCTCCTGGGCAGCCGAGCACAGCAGTCCTTATGGGGTTTCAGGCCCCGCCCTGGGCCAGATGGTGAGTGGCAGGAAGGAGCAGGGCCCTCAGACACCCAACAGGAGAGTCCTCCTGGGCAGCCGAGCACAGCAGTCCTTATGGGGCTTCAGGCCCCGCCCTGGGCCAGATGGTGAGTGGCAGGAAGGAGCAGGGCCCTCAGACACCCAACAGGAGAGTCCTCCTGGGCAGCCGAGCACAGCAGTCCTTATGGGGCTTCAGGCCCCGCCCCTGGCCAGATGGTGAGTGGCAGGAAGGGGCAGGGCCCTCAGACCCCCACACAGGAGAGTCCTCCTGGGCAGCCGAGCACAGCTGTCCTTATGAGGCATCAGGGCCAGCCCCGGGCCAGATGGTGAGTGGCAGGAAGGAGCAGGGCCCTCAGACACCCAACAGGAGAGTCCTCCTGGGCAGCAGAGCACAGCAGTCCTTATGGGCCTTCAGGCCCCGCCCCGGGCCAGATGGTGAGTGGCAGGAAGGAGCAGGGCCCTCAGACACCCACACAGGAGAATCCTCCTTGGCAGCAGAGCACAGCAGTCCTTATGGGCCTTCAAGCCCTGCCCTGGGCCAGATGGTGAGTGGCAGGAAGGAGCAGGGCCCTCAGACCCCCACACAGGAGAGTCCTCCTGGGCAGCCGAGCACAGCAGTCCTTATGGGGCTTCAGGCCCAGCCCCGGGCCAGATGGTGAGTGGCAGGAAGGAGCAGGGCCCTCAGACCCCCACACAGGAGAGTCCTCCTGGGCAGCCGAGCACAGCAGTCCTTATGGGGCTTCAGGCCCCGCCCCTGGCCAGATTGTGAGTGGCAGGAAGGAGCAGGGCCCTCAGACACCCAACAGGAGAGTCCTCCTGGGCAGCCGAGCACAGCAGTCCTTATGGGGTTTCAGGCCCCGCCCTGGGCCAGATGGTGAGTGGCAGGAAGGAGCAGGGCCCTCAGACACCCAACAGGAGAGTCCTCCTGGGCAGCAGAGCACAGCAGTCCTTATGGGGCTTCAGGCCCCGCCCTGGGCCAGATGGTGAGTGGCAGGAAGGAGCAGGGCCCTCAGACACCCAACAGGAGAGTCCTCCTGGGCAGCCGAGCACTGCAGTCCTTATGGGGTTTCAGGCCCCGCCCTGGGCCAGATGGTGAGTGGCAGGAAGGAGCAGGGCCCTCAGACACCCAACATGAGAGTCCTCCTGGGCAGCCGAGCACAGCCGTCCTTATGGGGCTTCAGGCCCCGCCCTGGGCCAGATGGTGAGTGGCAGGAAGGAGCAGGGCCCTCAGACCCCCACACAGGAGAGTCCTCCTGGGCAGCCGAGCACAGCAGTCCTTATGGGGCTTCAGGCCCAGCCCCGGGCCAGATGGTGAGTGGCAGGAAGGAGCAGGGCCCTCAGACCCCCACACAGGAGAGTCCTCCTGGGCAGCCGAGCACAGCAGTCCTTATGGGGCTTCAGGCCCAGCCCCGGGCCAGATGGTGAGTGGCAGGAAGGAGCAGGGCCCTCAGACCCCCACACAGGAGAGTCCTCCTGGGCAGCCGAGCACAGCAGTCCTTATGGGGCTTCAGGCCCCGCCCTGGGCCAGATGGTGAGTGGCAGGAAGGAGCAGGGCCCTCAGACCCCCACACAGGAGAGTCCTCCTGGGCAGCCGAGCACAGCAGTCCTTATGGGGCTTCAGGCCCCGCCCTGGGCCAGATGGTGAGTGGCAGGAAGGAGCAGGGCCCTCACCCCTCTACTCTTTATATCAGTCCTGGAGGTTCTGTTAAATATGATTAGAAGGGATCAGTTGGTTAAAGGAATTCAGGTCGGAGCTAGATATTATCAATTAAGAGCATTTGCAGGTGACCTAGTTTTGACTCTGCAACAGCCAGATACCAGTACTAAAAGAGTGTTAGAACTAATTGAAATATTTGGTCAAGTAGCAGGATTTAAACTGAATAAACAGAAAACAAAGGTTTTGGAAAAAAACTTAACAATGGAAGAAAGGGAGAGGTTTCAGAGTGAAACAGGTTTGGAGATAACAAAGAAAGTGAAATACCTGGGGGTAAACTTAACATCTAAGAATGTGAACTTATTTACAGACAATTATGAAAAATGTTGGTCAGAAGTAAAGAAAGATTTAGAAACATGGTCAAGGTTGAAACTGTCCTTGTTAGGTCGAATTGCTACTATTAAGATGAATGTATTGCCTAGAATGTTATTTTTGTTTCAGACCTTACAAATTCAGGACAAGATGGATTGTTTCAAGAGGTGGCAGAAAGATATATCAAAATTTGTCTGGCAGGGCAAAAAGCCCAGAATTAAGTTTAAGATTTTAACTGATGCAAAGGATAGAGGGGGATTTGCCCTGCCGGACTTAAGATTATACTACGAAGCAGCAGCTTTCTGCTGGCTGAAAGACTGGCTACTTCTTGAGAACACAGACATCTTAGATTTGGAAGGATATGATAATTGTTTTGGTTGGCATGCATACTTATGGTATAACAAGGCAATGGTGTACAAAGGTTTTAAAAATCATATTGTTAGAAAAGCATTATATAATGTTTGGAGCAGATACAAAGACCTACTGGAAACTAAAACTCCCAGGTGGTTGTCACCAATGGAAGCCAAGGGGGTGAAGAAACTTAATATGGATTCTAAATGGCCAAAATATTGTGAAATCTTAGGATATGAAGGTGAAAGGGTTAAGCTTCAGAATTACGAAAAACTAAAGTCCAAAGTTCGAGATTGGTTGCATTACTATCAGATAAATGAGACATTTAAAGAGGACAGGAAAATAGGATTTCAGAAGGAGAGGTCAAAGTTAGAGACGGAACTGTTAGAACCCAATACTAAGAATCTGACAAAAATGTATAATTTGCTGCTTAAATGGAATACACAAGAGGAAACGGTGAAATTAGCTATGATTAAATGGGCACAGGATATCGGTCATGACATTATGTTTGCTGACTGGGAACAGTTATGGACCACTGGTGTTAAGTTCACGGCATGTAATGCCTTAAAAGAAAATATAATGAAAATGATCTACAGGTGGTACATGACCCCAGTCAAGCTTGCAAAAATTTACCATTTGCCCAATAATAAATGCTGGAAATGTAATGAGAATGAAGGTACCTTTTATCACCTATGGTGGACCTGCCCGAGGGTGAAAGCATTCTGGGAAATGATCTATAATGAAATTAAGAAAGTCCTTAAATGGACATTTACTAAGAAACCAGAGGCTTTTCTCCTGGGCATGGTTGGCCAATTGGTGCTAAAGAAGGATAGGACTTTCTTTATGTATGCTACTACTGCAGCAAGAATTCTTCTGGCAAAGTATTGGAAGATGCAAGAACTACCTACTCTTGAAGAATGGCAGAAAAAGGTGATTGACTTCATGGGACTGGCAGAGATGACCGGCAGAATTCGTGACCAGGGGAAAGAGGCAGTGGAAGAAGACTGGAAGAAATTTAAAATATATCTCAAAAACTGTTGTAAAATTGATGAGTGTTAAGATGTCAAGGGGTAAGAAGCAGAGAATTACAGCTGTAATCAACAAATTCATGGGAATGTAATGAAGTGATTTAAATGGGTAATTTGACTAAAGGGTTGCTAAAAAATTCTTTTTAAAATAAGGATGCAGCGAAAGGGAGGTATGGGGAAGTCGACTGAAAGAAGTTACAGGAAAATAAGATTATGAAGTTATATATGTTTAAATGTTTTGTATGTTTTTGTTTGTGTTTTGTTTGTTCTTATTATGTGTTTGAAAATTGAATAAAAATTATTATTATTTTTTTTAAAAAAAGGAGCAGGGCCCTCAGACCCCCACACAGGAGAGTCCTCCTGGGCAGCCGAGCACAGCAGTCCTTATGGGGCTTCAGGCCCCGCCCTGGGCCAGATGGTGAGTGGCAGGAAGGAGCAGGGCCCTCAGACCCCCACACAGGAGAGTCCTCCTGGGCAGCCGAGCACAGCAGTCCTTATGAGGCTTCAGGGCCAGCCCCGGGCCAGATGGTGAGTGGCAGGAAGGAGCAGGGCCCTCAGACTCCCACACAGGAGAGTCCTCCTGGGCAGCAGAGCGCAGCAGTCCCTGTGAGGCTTCAGGCCCCACCCCAGGCCAGATGGTGAGTGGCAGGAAGGAGCAGGGCCCTCAGACACCCAACAGGAGAGTCCTCCTGGGCAGCCGAGCACAGCAGTCCTTATGGGCCTTCAGGCCCCGCCCTGGGCCAGATGGTGAGTGGCAGGAAGGAGCAGGGCCCTCAGACCCCCACACAGGAGAGTCCTCCTGGGCAGCCGAGCACAGCAGTCCTTATGGGGCTTCAGGCCCCGCCCTGGGCCAGATGGTGAGTGGCAGGAAGGAGCAGGGCCCTCAGACACCCAACAGGAGAGTCCTCCTGGGCAGCAGAGCACAGCAGTCCTTATGGGCCTTCAGGCCCCACCCCAGGCCAGATGGTGAGTGGCAGGAAGGAGCAGGGCCCTCAGACCCCCACACAGGAGAGTCCTCCTGGGCAGCAGAGCACAGCAGTCCTTATGGGCCTTCAGGCCCCGCCCTGGGCCAGATGGTGAGTGGCAGGAAGGAGCAGGGCCCTCAGACACCCAACAGGAGAGTCCTCCTGGGCAGCCGAGCACAGCAGTCCTTATGGGGCTTCAGGCCCCGCCCTGGGCCAGATGGTGAGTGGCAGGAAGGAGCAGGGCCCTCAGACACCCAACAGGAGAGTCCTCCTGGGCAGCCGAGCACAGCAGTCCTTATGGGGCTTCAGGCCCAGCCCCGGGCCAGATGGTGAGTGGCAGGAAGGAGCAGGGCCCTCAGACCCCCACACAGGAGAGTCCTCCTGGGCAGCCGAGCACAGCAGTCCTTATGGGGCTTCAGGCCCAGCCCCGGGCCAGATGGTGAGTGGCAGGAAGGAGCAGGGCCCTCAGACCCCCACACAGGAGAGTCCTCCTGGGCAGCCGAGCACAGCAGTCCTTATGAGGCATCAGGGCCAGCCCCGGGCCAGATGGTGAGTGGCAGGAAGGGGCAGGGCCCTCAGACTCCCACACAGGAGAGTCCTCCTGGGCAGCAGAGCGCAGCAGTCCCTGTGAGGCTTCAGGCCCCACCCCAGGCCAGATGGTGAGTGGCAGGAAGGAGCAGGGCCCTCAGACACCCAACAGGAGAGTCCTCCTGGGCAGCCGAGCACAGCAGTCCTTATGGGCCTTCAGGCCCCGCCCTGGGCCAGATGGTGAGTGGCAGGAAGGAGCAGGGCCCTCAGACCCCCACACAGGAGAGTCCTCCTGGGCAGCCGAGCACAGCAGTCCTTATGGGGCTTCAGGCCCCGCCCTGGGCCAGATGGTGAGTGGCAGGAAGGAGCAGGGCCCTCAGACACCCAACAGGAGAGTCCTCCTGGGCAGCAGAGCACAGCAGTCCTTATGGGCCTTCAGGCCCCACCCCAGGCCAGATGGTGAGTGGCAGGAAGGAGCAGGGCCCTCAGACCCCCACACAGGAGAGTCCTCCTGGGCAGCAGAGCACAGCAGTCCTTATGGGCCTTCAGGCCCCGCCCTGGGCCAGATGGTGAGTGGCAGGAAGGAGCAGGGCCCTCAGACACCCAACAGGAGAGTCCTCCTGGGCAGCCGAGCACAGCAGTCCTTATGGGGCTTCAGGCCCCGCCCTGGGCCAGATGGTGAGTGGCAGGAAGGAGCAGGGCCCTCAGACACCCAACAGGAGAGTCCTCCTGGGCAGCCGAGCACAGCAGTCCTTATGGGGCTTCAGGCCCAGCCCCGGGCCAGATGGTGAGTGGCAGGAAGGAGCAGGGCCCTCAGACCCCCACACAGGAGAGTCCTCCTGGGCAGCCGAGCACAGCAGTCCTTATGGGGCTTCAGGCCCAGCCCCGGGCCAGATGGTGAGTGGCAGGAAGGAGCAGGGCCCTCAGACCCCCACACAGGAGAGTCCTCCTGGGCAGCCGAGCACAGCAGTCCTTATGAGGCATCAGGGCCAGCCCCGGGCCAAATGGTGAGTGGCAGGAAGGGGCAGGGCCCTCAGACTCCCACACAGGAGAGTCCTCCTGGGCAGCAGAGCGCAGCAGTCCCTGTGAGGCTTCAGGCCCCACCCCAGGCCAGATGGTGAGTGGCAGGAAGGAGCAGGGCCCTCAGACACCCAACAGGAGAGTCCTCCTGGGCAGCCGAGCACAGCAGTCCTTATGGGCCTTCAGGCCCCGCCCTGGGCCAGATGGTGAGTGGCAGGAAGGAGCAGGGCCCTCAGACCCCCACACAGGAGAGTCCTCCTGGGCAGCCGAGCACAGCAGTCCTTATGGGGCTTCAGGCCCCGCCCTGGGCCAGATGGTGAGTGGCAGGAAGGAGCAGGGCCCTCAGACACCCAACAGGAGAGTCCTCCTGGGCAGCAGAGCACAGCAGTCCTTATGGGCCTTCAGGCCCCACCCCAGGCCAGATGGTGAGTGGCAGGAAGGAGCAGGGCCCTCAGACCCCCACACAGGAGAGTCCTCCTGGGCAGCCGAGCACAGCAGTCCTTATGGGGCTTCAGGCCCAGCCCCGGGCCAGATGGTGAGTGGCAGGAAGGAGCAGGGCCCTCAGACCCCCACACAGGAGAGTCCTCCTGGGCAGCCGAGCACAGCAGTCCTTATGGGGCTTCAGGCCCCGCCCCTGGCCAGATTGTGAGTGGCAGGAAGGAGCAGGGCCCTCAGACACCCAACAGGAGAGTCCTCCTGGGCAGCCGAGCACAGCAGTCCTTATGGGGTTTCAGGCCCCGCCCTGGGCCAGATGGTGAGTGGCAGGAAGGAGCAGGGCCCTCAGACACCCAACAGGAGAGTCCTCCTGGGCAGCCGAGCACAGCCGTCCTTATGGGGCTTCAGGCCCCGCCCTGGGCCAGATGGTGAGTGGCAGGAAGGAGCAGGGCCCTCAGACCCCCACACAGGAGAGTCCTCCTGGGCAGCCGAGCACAGCAGTCCTTATGGGGCTTCAGGCCCAGCCCCGGGCCAGATGGTGAGTGGCAGGAAGGAGCAGGGCCCTCAGACCCCCACACAGGAGAGTCCTCCTGGGCAGCCGAGCACAGCAGTCCTTATGGGGCTTCAGGCCCAGCCCCGGGCCAGATGGTGAGTGGCAGGAAGGAGCAGGGCCCTCAGACCCCCACACAGGAGAGTCCTCCTGGGCAGCCGAGCACAGCAGTCCTTATGGGGCTTCAGGCCCCGCCCTGGGCCAGATGGTGAGTGGCAGGAAGGAGCAGGGCCCTCACCCCTCTACTCTTTATATCAGTCCTGGAGGTTCTGTTAAATATGATTAGAAGGGATCAGTTGGTTAAAGGAATTCAGGTCGGAGCTAGATATTATCAATTAAGAGCATTTGCAGATGACCTAGTTTTGACTCTGCAACAGCCAGATACCAGTACTAAAAGAGTGTTAGAACTAATTGAAATATTTGGTCAAGTAGCAGGATTTAAACTGAATAAACAGAAAACAAAGGTTTTGGAAAAAAACTTAACAATGGAAGAAAGAGAGAGGTTTCAGAGTGAAACAGGTTTGGAGATAACAAAGAAAGTGAAATACCTGGGGGTAAACTTAACATCTAAGAATGTGAACTTATTTACAGACAATTATGAAAAATGTTGGTCAGAAGTAAAGAAAGATTTAGAAACATGGTCAAGGTTGAAACTGTCCTTGTTAGGTCGAATTGCTACTATTAAGATGAATGTATTGCCTAGAATGTTATTTTTGTTTCAGACCTTACAAATTCAGGACAAGATGGATTGTTTCAAGAGGTGGCAGAAAGATATATCAAAATTTGTCTGGCAGGGCAAAAAGCCCAGAATTAAGTTTAAGATTTTAACTGATGCAAAGGATAGAGGGGGATTTGCCCTGCCGGACTTAAGATTATACTACGAAGCAGCAGCTTTCTGCTGGCTGAAAGACTGGCTACTTCTTGAGAACACAGACATCTTAGATTTGGAAGGATATGATAATTGTTTTGGTTGGCATGCATACTTATGGTATAACAAGGCAATGGTGTACAAAGGTTTTAAAAATCATATTGTTAGAAAAGCATTATATAATGTTTGGAGCAGATACAAAGACCTACTGGAAACTAAAACTCCCAGGTGGTTGTCACCAATGGAAGCCAAGGGGGTGAAGAAACTTAATATGGATTCTAAATGGCCAAAATATTGTGAAATCTTAGGATATGAAGGTGAAAGGGTTAAGCTTCAGAATTACGAAAAACTAAAGTCCAAAGTTCGAGATTGGTTGCATTACTATCAGATAAATGAGACATTTAAAGAGGACAGGAAAATAGGATTTCAGAAGGAGAGGTCAAAGTTAGAGACGGAACTGTTAGAACCCAATACTAAGAATCTGTCAAAAATGTATAATTTGCTGCTTAAATGGAATACACAAGAGGAAACGGTGAAATTAGCTATGATTAAATGGGCACAGGATATCGGTCATGACATTATGTTTGCTGACTGGGAACAGTTATGGACCACTGGTGTTAAGTTCACGGCATGTAATGCCTTAAAAGAAAATATAATGAAAATGATCTACAGGTGGTACATGACCCCAGTCAAGCTTGCAAAAATTTACCATTTGCCCAATAATAAATGCTGGAAATGTAATGAGAATGAAGGTACCTTTTATCACCTATGGTGGACCTGCCCGAGGGTGAAAGCATTCTGGGAAATGATCTATAATGAAATTAAGAAAGTCCTTAAATGGACATTTACTAAGAAACCAGAGGCTTTTCTCCTGGGCATGGTTGGCCAATTGGTGCTAAAGAAGGATAGGACTTTCTTTATGTATGCTACTACTGCAGCAAGAATTCTTCTGGCAAAGTATTGGAAGATGCAAGAACTACCTACTCTTGAAGAATGGCAGAAAAAGGTGATTGACTTCATGGGACTGGCAGAGATGACCGGCAGAATTCGTGACCAGGGGAAAGAGGCAGTGGAAGAAGACTGGAAGAAATTTAAAATATATCTCAAAAACTGTTGTAAAATTGATGAGTGTTAAGATGTCAAGGGGTAAGAAGCAGAGAATTACAGCTGTAATCAACAAATTCATGGGAATGTAATGAAGTGATTTAAATGGGTAATTTGACTAAAGGGTTGCTAAAAAATTCTTTTTAAAATAAGGATGCAGCGAAAGGGAGGTATGGGGAAGTCGACTGAAAGAAGTTACAGGAAAATAAGATTATGAAGTTATATATGTTTAAATGTTTTGTATGTTTTTGTTTGTGTTTTGTTTGTTCTTATTATGTGTTTGAAAATTGAATAAAAATTATTATTATTATTTTTTAAAAAAGGAGCAGGGCCCTCAGACCCCCACACAGGAGAGTCCTCCTGGGCAGCCGAGCACAGCAGTCCTTATGGGGCTTCAGGCCCCGCCCTGGGCCAGATGGTGAGTGGCAGGAAGGAGCAGGGCCCTCAGACCCCCACACAGGAGAGTCCTCCTGGGCAGCCGAGCACAGCAGTCCTTATGAGGCATCAGGGCCAGCCCCGGGCCAGATGGTGAGTGGCAGGAAGGGGCAGGGCCCTCAGACTCCCACACAGGAGAGTCCTCCTGGGCAGCAGAGCGCAGCAGTCCCTGTGAGGCTTCAGGCCCCACCCCAGGCCAGATGGTGAGTGGCAGGAAGGAGCAGGGCCCTCAGACACCCAACAGGAGAGTCCTCCTGGGCAGCCGAGCACAGCAGTCCTTATGGGCCTTCAGGCCCCGCCCTGGGCCAGATGGTGAGTGGCAGGAAGGAGCAGGGCCCTCAGACCCCCACACAGGAGAGTCCTCCTGGGCAGCAGAGCACAGCAGTCCCTGTGAGGCCTGTCAGGCCCTGCCCTGGGCCAGATGGTGAGTGGCAGGAAGGAGCAGGGCCCTCAGACCCCCACACAGGAGAGTCCTCCTGGGCAGCCGAGCACAGCAGTCCTTATGGGCCTTCAGGCCCCGCCCCGGGCCAGATGGTGAGTGGCAGGAAGGAGCAGGGCCCTCAGACACCCAACAGGAGAGTCCTCCTGGGCAGCCGAGCACAGCAGTCCTTATGGGGCTTCAGGCCCTGCCCCGGGCCAGATGGTGAGTGGCAGGAAGGAGCAGGGCCCTCAGACCCCCACACAGGAGAGTCCTCCTGGGCAGCCGAGCACAGCAGTCCTTATGGGGCTTCAGGCCCCGCCCCGGGCCAGATGGTGAGTGGCAGGAAGGAGCAGGGCCCTCAGACACCCAACAGGAGAGTCCTCCTGGGCAGCCGAGCACAGCAGTCCTTATGGGGCTTCAGGCCCAGCCCCTGGCCAGATGGTGAGTGGCAGGAAGGAGCAGGGCCCTCAGACACCCAACAGGAGAGTCCTCCTGGGCAGCCGAGCACAGCAGTCCTTATGGGGCTTCAGGCCCAGCCCCGGGCCAGATGGTGAGTGGCAGGAAGGAGCAGGGCCCTCAGACCCCCACACAGGAGAGTCCTCCTGGGCAGCAGAGCACAGCAGTCCTTATGGGCCTTCAGGCCCCGCCCCTGGCCAGATGGTGAGTGGCAGGAAGGAGCAGGGCCCTCAGACCCCCACACAGGAGAGTCCTCCTGGGCAGCCGAGCACAGCAGTCCTTATGGGGCTTCAGGCCCCGCCCCGGGCCAGATGGTGAGTGGCAGGAAGGAGCAGGGCCCTCAGACCCCCACACAGGAGAGTCCTCCTGGGCAGCCGAGCACAGCAGTCCTTATGGGCCTTCAGGCCCCGCCCCGGGCCAGATGGTGAGTGGCAGGAAGGAACAGGGCCCTCAGACCCCCACACAGGAGAGTCCTTCTTGGCAGCAGAGCGCAGCAGTCCCTGTGAGGCTTCAGGCCCCACCCCAGGCCAGATGGTGAGTGGCAGGAAGGAGCAGGGCCCTCAGACACCCAACAGGAGAGTCCTCCTGGGCAGCCGAGCACAGCAGTCCTTATGGGCCTTCAGGCCCCGCCCCGGGCCAGATGGTGAGTGGCAGGAAGGAGCAGGGCCCTCAGACCCCCACACAGGAGAGTCCTCCTGGGCAGCAGAGCACAGCAGTCCTTATGGGGCTTCAGGCCCCGCCCCGGGCCAGATGGTGAGTGGCAGGAAGGAGCAGGGCCCTCAGACCCCCACACAGGAGAGTCCTCCTGGGCAGCCGAGCACAGCAGTCCTTATGGGCCTTCAGGCCCCGCCCCGGGCCAGATGGTGAGTGGCAGGAAGGAGCAGGGCCCTCAGACCCCCACACAGGAGAGTCCTCCTGGGCAGCCGAGCACAGCAGTCCTTATGGGCCTTCAGGCCCCGCCCCGGGCCAGATGGTGAGTGGCAGGAAGGAGCAGGGCCCTCAGACCCCCACACAGGAGAGTCCTCCTGGGCAGCCGAGCACAGCAGTCCTTATGGGGCTTCAGGCCCCGCCCCTGGCCAGATGGTGAGTGGCAGGAAGGAGCAGGGCCCTCAGACCCCCACACAGGAGAGTCCTCCTGGGCAGCCGAGCACAGCAGTCCTTATGGGGCTTCAGGCCCCGCCCCTGGCCAGATTGTGAGTGGCAGGAAGGAGCAGGGCCCTCAGACCCCCACACAGGAGAGTCCTCCTGGGCAGCCGAGCACAGCAGTCCTTATGGGGCTTCAGGCCCCGCCCCTGGCCAGATGGTGAGTGGCAGGAAGGAGCAGGGCCCTCAGACCCCCACACAGGAGAGTCCTCCTGGGCAGCCGAGCACAGCAGTCCTTATGGGGCTTCAGGCCCCGCCCCTGGCCAGATGGTGAGTGGCAGGAAGGAGCAGGGCCCTCAGACCCCCACACAGGAGAGTCCTCCTGGGCAGCCGAGCACAGCAGTCCTTATGGGCCTTCAGGCCCCGCCCCGGGCCAGATGGTGAGTGGCAGGAAGGAGCAGGGCCCTCAGACCCCCACACAGGAGAGTCCTCCTGGGCAGCCGAGCACAGCAGTCCTTATGGGGCTTCAGGCCCCGCCCCTGGCCAGATGGTGAGTGGCAGGAAGGAGCAGGGCCCTCAGACACCCAACAGGAGAGTTCCAAGTGCGAGACGGGTGTGCGTCTACCCACACCGACGCATGTGCAGTTCTCCTGCCAAAATGATTCTCATGGGAAACAACTTGCAAGCAGGATCTGATCCCTCTTCCCTCCCATGGCTTCCAGCAACCAGTATCCAGAAGCATTACTGCTTCCAGCTGTGTAGGCAGAGCACAGCCATCCTGGCTCATAGCCATCAATAACCCTCTCCTCCTCAGTTCATTGGCCTAATGCTCTTTTCAAGCCATCTAGGTCAGTGGCCATTGCTGCCTCCTGTGAGAAGGCGTTCCATATTTGGCAGTGTGGATTTATTTTATCTGCCCTGAATCTTGCAGCATTTGGCCTCATTGGATGTCCGCAAGTTCTAGCATGTCAAGATTGCAGATGTCCCTCTCACACCAAGAACGCAGTAAGCTGGCAGTTGAATTGTGCTTAGATTTATTAGTATTTACACAGTAGTTTCCATCTGAGCTCACAGCTCAATCATCTGCCGAAGACGACGTTGAGCTCACTAAAGGGCGGGTTCTCCTCCAACAGGATATCCTCCGTTGGCTGCCCCTCCTCCTGTCGGACTGACGCCAGGCCTGGACCCTACTCCTTTGCCATGTCTGTGGTTTGTCCATCCCCCTCTGGAGCCATCTCCACTCCCCTCGGAGCAATGTCTAAAGGCTGCAGCTCCTCTGAAACTGCCTCTGTCTGCCCTATGCTATATTGGGAATTGACAGCCTGCATTCCAGGATGGGAGAGGCTTGCATCACTCTCCGTGTGGGAAGGAAGCAAGCCTC
Source organism: Podarcis erhardii (assembly GCF_964252035.2). Lineage (NCBI taxonomy): Eukaryota > Metazoa > Chordata > Lepidosauria > Squamata > Lacertidae > Podarcis > Podarcis erhardii. The sequence continues at coordinate 130,927 of NC_138513.1, forward strand.
TCTTTTCCCCAGCCTGCCTCCCCCCTCTTTGGAGTCCTTGCTGTCACTCTAGAAAGGGGCATTCCTGACATAGCGTTATGCAAAAGGGAGACAAACAACTGATTGCCAGTTCATTTCCAGACCTAATTCCTGGCTCCTGTGGGAGAGAGTTCCATGATTTGACTATGTGCTGCATCAAGAAATACTTTTTCTCCATCCTGTCCTGTTGTGCTGTATGTGGGGCTCCCCTTGAAGACAGCTCAGATGAAACATTAGTCCATGATCTCCTAATTATAGGTACTGAGATTCCAAAAGATTAGAAAAGACTTTTTTTTGTACACGACAACAGCTGCACAGATGTTACTAGCTCAAAGATGGAAGGAAGAAACAATCCCAACCAGAGAAGAAAGGAAGGCCAAGCGGCTAAACTAGGCCAAAATGGCAAAACTCAGGAGGCTCAGGAACCAAGAGGACAAGAACTTTAAAAAAAGAATGGGAAAATTTCATAATATACTTAGGAGACCATTGTAAGCAAATCAAAACTTTAGCTGGACTTTAACCTCACTTGTAAAGTAACAAAAGCTATGGACAATCTAGAAGGTAAAAAAAAATGTGGTATGCAGTTGTAAACACTGTCATTAGGACCCACTTAGGGGAAGGGGAGGTGAGAGTCTGGAGATTTAGAGAATCTCTGTAAATGGATGTATAAACAATTTTGTTATAAATTTGTATTTGTAAAAGCAAATGAAAAATATTTTCATTTTTTTTAAAAAATGTATTTACTTTAGTCACCATCTGGAAATGTGTAGAGTGCACGTTGGTTTGTGTTGTTATTTTATTACACAGCATTTTTAGTCCTGCTTCAGCATCTTAAGCTTTTGAGCACGCTTTGCATAAATGATAGTTAATATTTTGCCCTGACAAAAGAACGTTTTGCCAGAGTTTGAGTGGCCACCAGTCAATAATTCTTTAGCTGTAGTGCAGGGGCTTGGACTCGATGGCCCTTGGGGACCTTTAAAATCCTACAATTGTAAGATTCCAGCTTGTCGCTTTGAGCCCTTGATGCTCTGATTACCTAAACCTCTCACATTAAGAGCTGTACACATAACATTCACATTCTTTATTATGTCTTTCCCAACCATCTCACTTCTCCTTTTCCCTCCTTTTGTACCATTCCTGCCTGGAGATAAATCCATCCCCACCTTCCCTCCCAACTAACCCTATTGTGAGCCCTGTTCATCCACCCCCACAAAAAAGTCCAGGCAAAAACACAAGAAAATATCTGTGTGCCGCAACTCTTGCACCCGGGGTACAAACCAATACATCCTCACATTTATTTTTCTGTGTTTAATCATCACTTCCAAACCATCTATCTCCACCCACCTTCCACACATCATAACTCCCCTTACCATCCCAAACAACACAGCACACAAACAACTTTCCACACTCACTCATCCCACCAACATATACTCCCATATGGGGGGGGGGGATAAGTTGGAAGGGAGCTTGCAAGTTCCCCTAGTCTGAAAAAAGAAAAAAACAGCCCCATCGAGCCACCCCGGTACTCTTTCTTCCTGCCTTCCTTCTTCATCTTCACTTCTTATATTTAACTCTGTCTTTAAGATCCCATGACTTTTTCTCATTCTTGCTTTCCTTCTTCTTCTGCCACCCCTGAGCTTGTTCGCTTTCTTCTCTTAAGTCATTTTCTTCTTCTTCCAAGTCTGGAGTCCCCTTAAAGTCCTTTGGCAACTGCAATCCCACATGTTTAAATAACGCCACCATCTGCCGTTGATCTTTTGCAAACAATCTCTCTCCTTTATACTGCATTCTTAAAGCAAATGGTGCCATTCTCCAATTGTATTTCATATCTTTTTCTTGCAGCACCATGGTAAACACCCGTAAATTCTTTTTCCTTTTAATTGTTTCCAAAGATAAGTCCTCAAAAACCATCACTTTCTTGCCATGGTACAACAGTTTATCAAGTCTATCCAAGTCTTTCAGTGCCTTGAATACCTGCTTTCTCTGTTTATATCTCCCAAAGCACATTACCACGTCTCTCAGCCAACTTGACTCATTTCTCAGCTTCCCAACCCTATGTATGCGGTTGAGCGAGTCTTTCAAAATTCCCAATTAAGGCAGCAAATTGGCCATCCACTCAATCACTTTCTCCATATCTGGAACATTTTTTAGACGTAAATTTGACCTTCTGGCTCTATTTTCTAAGTCCATTAATTTATCATTAACATACTTATTGTGTCTCTTCAGTTTCCTAGTCTGCTCTTGCAATGCATTAATTTTTTTCTCATTGGCCTGTGCCATTTCCCATGCATCATTTACATTTTCTGCCAACCGTTCTACTGTCTCGGCCAATTTAGAGAGTTTATCTTCTACTATTTTTGTAACAGCCTTGGTGTCAGAGCTGCCCGAAGTCCCAGCTCACAGAGGACCAACGCCAGGTCGTTGTTATATACAAAAGTCTTTATTGAAGTTCAGTCTCTATTTCAAAGCCGTGGCGCGCAGCTCTACGTCTTGAACCCTAGACCGCCGAAGCTCCGTCTGAATCTCCTCCCCTCTGACACCAGTTTAAGACTCTAGCCCTGCTCCACCTCTTCCTCTGCTCTCTCCTCCTCTGGGTCCTCCTGTCCGCTGGGGCATTCCCCTTTCTGGACTCTTCTGACGCTGAGTCCCCTGACTCCTCCCCCTGCCTCCAGCAGGCTTTAGGACCTGGTTCCCAATCCGGGTTCTCTGCTGTCCCGTGCGCCTGTACATTTGAACTTGGCTCTCGCGCCAACCCAGTGACCTTCCTCCTGACCGTTACACTGCTTCTGTCACTGCTTCCCTCTTCCGGGAGGCTAGCTGGACCTGACCTCCCCTCCGTTCCCTGACTCTACGATGGAGGCGTGGTCAGCCCTGACTCTCTTCTCTCCCTGTTGGGTGAGACGCTGGCCCTGATACCTGGGACTCTTCCCCCCCACTATGCTCTGGTGGGAAAGCTGGTCCTGATCTCCAACTGCTGCTCTGGGAGTCCCCGCTGGCCCCTTGCTTTTGGAGTGTCCCCCTTGGAACCCCCCCTTGCCCTGGCCACCGGCGCCCCCTTCTGTGAATCTTCTGATTCGCTGGAGAGGCTCATGGAATCTCTCGGGACACTGTCATCTTCTCCTACGCTGCCCTCAGATTCTTCCCCTTCGCTCTCCATTTCCTCTCTTCCCTGTGCCTCTGCTCCTGAGCCCCTGACACTTGGTAATACTGTTCTTTGCTCCTTCTATGGCTTTTAAAATTTCTTTTTGAAAAGCTTTAGACTTAATAACCTTTGTTTCGGACTCCACCTCCAAATCTGAAGCTGCCATACTTTCACTCCCAAACAATGCATTTAAGAATAAATCTTTCTCATACTCCCACTTTATCCACCTTCAAAGTGTTTCCTCCAGCAATTATGCAGACTAGGTCATACACTTTCTTGGGCTTAACAAAAAATTCCTTCCAGTAGCACCTTAAGGACCAACTAAGTTAGTTCTAGGTATGAGCTTTCGTGTGCATGCACACTTCTTCATATACACACACGGCTACCTATCTGTAACTTTCTTGGGCTTGTTATTTTCCAGCTTTTTCATCAAAAGGAAGGCATTTCTTTATAGATTTCTCCACATTTCACCAGAAGTTCAGCCAAGACGCCTCTTCCCCTTCAGCCGAGCATCAGCATCTTAAGCTTTTAAGCACACTTTTCATAAATGATAGTTAATATTTTGCCCTGACAAAAGAACGTTTTGCCAGAGTTTGGGTGGCCACCAGTCAAGGATTCTTTAGCTGCAATGCAGGGGATTGGACTAGATGGCCCTTGGGGACCTTTAAAACCCTACAGTTGTACGATTCCAGCTTGTCACTTTGAGCCCTTGATGCTCTGTATCTAGTAAGGGGAGGATTGCCACTTTGCATTCATGATGTGACCTCTTGATGCTTTTAGGCAAACAGAAGTACCTCTGTGCCAGCCGAAATGACTGCAACATTGACAAGCTCCGAAGGAAAAACTGCCCCTCCTGCCGCCTTCGGAGATGCCATGAGGCCGGGATGACTCTCGGAGGTAATCCAGCTTCTGTTTACAACTCTTTGATTTTTGCAGCATACCTGATTTGCAGGGCCAGATTTAGATGAAGAGTGGCCCTTGGCTACTTGTAAGGCCCCTCCCAATGCCCCTCCATCACGACTGGAAGAAAATGGAAGAGTGTTATAAACCAACTTGAGCGAAGCCAAGGATGATGATAGGTATTTAAAATTCTGCAATTCACAATTTCTCCTCTAAAGGACATAAGATGTTATTGCTAAATACCATGGTGATTTAAAAAAGGCATAAATGTTAAAATTAACACTGAAAAACATTTGCAATAAATGAACTTTGTAAACCTTTTGTGGAATAAGCATTAATTTTTAGGAAAATGAAGTTCTTTTAAAAAAACCTTCTTTTAAAAAAAACCCTTGAGTTTACAAATTATATTGCTTGGGAAGTATGACACTTTTAGAATCTACTTTATGTTGCCATTAAACAGTCAGTTTTAAAACACATATTAAGAAGTAAACAACAACCATCAAATACAGTAAGACTAAATCCCCCCCCCCCAGCCTTCCTCATGGTAAAATCATCCAAAACTTCATCAAAAATTGTTTGTCTAAGTTTGTCACTTTCAATGTACAGAATCCTCAGTGCGGACAACCTCTCTTGAGACATCGTGGTCCTTAATTCATTTTTAATTCTTTTGAGTCTTGAAAAACTCCTCTCTCCCAAGCTAAGAAAAACCACAAGATTGCTTCCACATTAGGAAAGGCCATCTGAATTTTTTCCTTGTGTATAATTTGATAAAGGTCTGTATGAGACAGAGAGGGCTCTGCTGTAAGCCTATGGTTTTGTGTCACATATAGGTGAAAGTGCAAAAGTTCATCAATAAGGTTCAAGTCAATATCTTCTGGGGATGCTTCCATCAACCTTGCTGAATTTCTCACTTAGATGCTGTCAGATTAGCAAGAATGGAAAACAATTGTGCAACATCACTGTACACTGTAGTTCTTCTTTTTAAATTGGCTTCAAGTGCATCTCATATAGGAATAAAGGATTTTATCCTAAACTTACCTCTTGAAGAAAGTGCTTCTAAGGCATCAGGTGCACTTCTGCCATTTCTTTGCCGTTCCCTCACTCTTTGTCTCCTTGTTTTGGAGTTGACATTTGGCAAGGTGGCTTTTGCTTATTTCTCAAGCTCATCAAAATCTTCTCTAATTTTCCTTAAAAAATCCAGAAGTGAACTGTGAACAAACTTGCACAAGAACTCAATAATAGGTCTGATTTCTGAAGGGCTTTGCTGACCTTGTGAATGACCCAGCACACGGGTCCAAAAATGCAGCACACGGGTCCAATTCCATGAAGACGTACAACACCTTATAGAAATGACACCAACAAACCCTTCGATAGCTAAAGCTAAAGCAAGGTCTGGAAAGAGTTTACAAACAAAGCAATAATTTCAGCCTTTTGAGGGAGAATATACAAGCCACTCTTGGCTCTATGTTTTCCCATTTGCTTTTGTTGAATAAAAAAGAATTTTTTTGCAAAACCTAGACTGCTTTTTGTACACTTGCTTGGAATTTGAAAATGTTCCACAATGATGCACAACTTGAGAGGGACCCCTCTCTGCCCAATAGGATACTTCCTAATGTGATAATTCTGGCCACAAACCAACATCTGTTACAGTAGGCAGCATCATGGCTGCTTCCTCATAATGAGCTTGCTGAGCCTCCGGGTTGGCACCTCCGGCAATGGCGGAGTTCCTCCGATCGGGAGGAATTTGCTCCGTGGAAATCAGGGTCTGACCGCCACGGCGAAGGCGGAGACCCACTAAAATCACAGGCGGGAGAAACTTGTGAACGTGGGATTCGGCTGGCACCCTTTGCGTCTCCCCTGCTCGCGGGGAAACCCAGTTTTGGGGATCCGGAGCGACGTGGGGTGAGTGGCACGGTGCTTCGAATTGACTGCTTTTTTCACAGAGCGAAGCCGCATAGCTGCTGCCGGAGAGCGCTGACTTTTTCCTGTGGACAATTTGACTCTAAACAACTACCCGTGAGTAGAACGGAAAATTGGATTTACAAACGTCTTAATTTGGTACCGAAACGGGAAGGTTTCAAACAGGAAGTCCGCCTTCCCCTTTTGTAAATAGATTGAAGCAAAGAAGCTGCAAGCTAAGGTCTTGGAAAGCCTTATGTAAAGGATTAAACTTCCATCGATTAAAATCATTAAACCCCCCTTGGAAGCAGGAGAAGAGGGGGGGGGGATTTTGGACCGTGTAAGCCTGCAGGAGAGAGTGATAAAAATTAAATTACCACTGCTTTGAACCTGGAAACGGGCTGCCAGTAGATTGACGTTTTGGGAGAGTTCGTTGACTGTGAATAAAATGTATGTTGACAGTTAGTTAAATAAGAGAAATATATTGTTTCCATTGCCCTCTTCTGCGTTTAAAAAGGAGGAAAAGTAACTGAAAATTGAAACTAACTTTACTTTTGGAACTGTGCTTGAAAGGACTGATACAAGTGGAGACTGTTTCCTTCTAGAGGGAGCTTTTGAAACTGTTACGAGAGTGGAGCTGGGGAATCTCCAGCTGCAGGATAAGAACTGTGAGAATCAAGGATTGGCCTTGGACCATTTAAGAATGTCGACAGGAGAAGCCTTAGTGACTGCATTATGTAAGATAAGCTATTCGTTGGAACAGCTTCACAAGAAGACGGATGTTATGGCTACTAAAATTGATAACTTGGGACAAAAAGTGATTAATTTGTGACAAAAAGTGAGTACCAATACAGAAATTATTCAGGATTTGCTACAGGAATCTACTTTAGCAGAACAAAATGTGGAGAAGGAGAAAGAGAAAGTTGTTGTTGTCGAACCTAAAGTAATACAAGTGGGAGCCTCAGCCTTACAGAGGCAAATTGAGGACTATAAGTTGAGGCCCTTTATGATTGAATCTAGAAAAAGTCAGATTTTGAGGATCGAAGCCCGGCCTGAACTGGAGAAGGAAAGCTGGAAAGATCCCTCTATGCAGGGATTAATTGACTTTTGGGACATGGACTTGGGTCAGGAGGAGACTGGAGTTCTGGGGGCCTTTGGATTTGGCGGAATCTTGAAACATGTCCTGAAATACTTCATGGATTTTAGCTTTAACTATGGAAATTTGGCTGACCTGTCGAGAAGGAACAAAAGTATTGCTAGGTCGGAGTTTCCCCGAGATCTGCTCTATAGCATTAAAGAATATGAAGAAGACCTGCAGAAGGGACTTGGAAAAGAGTTAAGAGCCTCGGACATAAGATCTCCAGGTTGATGGACTGTATGGAGTTGATGGAAGTGACTGGCAGCGTCCGAGACCAGGGAGAGGAGATGGTGGAAGAAGATTGGAAAATTTAAAGTCTATATATAGAAACATTGTAAAATTAATGAGTGATAGAAAAATGTTGGAATGAAATTTTATGGCCTTAGTAGAAATGTTATAAGGAGTTAAGCTTAAATAAGTATACTAGTTTTAATGGAAATAAGATTAAAAATATATTAAGACATTTATATGGTAGAAAATAGAGAAAGATGGAAAGGAATTGCTGAAACAATTAATGGAAGTGGAACACAAAGAGGGAGGTGAGAGGAGGTTGATGAAACAAGGGAATGAAAGATAGAGTATGGAAAAGGTATGATATATGTTTTTAAATTGTTTTTGTTTTGTTTTATTTTGTTTATTGTGTTTAGTTTAATGTGTTAAGGTTGTGTTTTGTATTGTATTGTTTTTTCTCTTTTTTGTTTTCTTTCTCTTCTTTCTTTTTTGTAAGCTTTAAAAGTAATAAATATTATTTTTTTTAAAAAAAACCTAATGAGCTTGCTGTTCCACATCCTGCTTCACTGTTTCTCTTTCAGGGAAGTTTTTGTGGGGTTGCATGCTAGTGGTTGGCTCAGGCTGGGTAGCTTCACTCTTGGCTCTTGTTGCTTCAGTGAGTGGTTGATGCAAGAAAGTAGTGCTTGCTCTTAACTTCATCACCACAGCATTTTCCAGTCTTTGTCTCTTGCTCTTGCTAGCACCATTTTCAAATCTTTTACACATGCTCAGTTTAGAATCTAAAAATTAAAATTAATCTTCAGTTGGATAAAATTGGTGGGCTTCTGTCCCTCTTCAGTAGCTGCTCCCACTCACTGACTTCCCTATGCCTTTCTTGAGGGGCAGTGAGACCCCTCTGGCTGACTCCTGGGGTTGACGCAGAGGGATAAAATGGTCGCTGCTTCCTGTCTAGAATAACAAAATCTGGCTCCACAGACTTTTTCTTTTACAGCCACTAGCATTGCCAAATATTAATGCAGACACAGAGTGAATATAAATAAATAAATGCATTAAGCAGCCTATTTCAGAGAAATAGAGAGTCGTAATCACAGGTTTCCTTGTGTTTTGTTCCTGTTCCTGTGTAATATGATGCAAGGTCTGTGTGTGAAGGTTGCTGTCTGCTGGGGACAGGGTCTGCTTAGATGCCCCCTTGAAACAACTTGGCATCTTTCTGGGGCTTCTTTTGTCTGGTTCCTGTTCTCTCTCTCTTTTAGCAGAGCTTAGGCAGAAGAAATTCTGAAAATGTTCTGTTCTGTTTTGCAGGTTTTGAATGGAGAGAGGTCCAGCCTCTGTGGAAAGCCAGTGTGGTGTAGTTTCAGACTAGGACCTGGGGGAGACCAAGGTTCAAATCCCCGCACTTTGCCATCATGAAACTCACTGGGTGTGGCCTTGGGCCAGTCCCAGCCCCTCAGCCTAACCTGCCTAGCAGGGGGAGAGCTGTGTGTGCCACCATGAGCTCCAGGGAAGAAAAAGTGGCAGTGCTTTCTTTCTGGGGTACGCAGTGCCAGCACCCCCCCCAATGTTAAAAGTGTGGCACTTACTATAACAACTTCATAGTGAGTTCCAGCACCTGCACCTTTTTTCTAAAACAAAAACAATAAAACACTGAAAGGTGGGAATGAAATGCAATAGATTAATCAATTCTTTTTTTTTTTAAGATTTTTATTAAAGATTGAAAAAATCAAAGAAGAAGCAATGTACAACAGTTAACAAATATGAAGTGTTTTTTGACATTGTTTGTTGTTGTTTAGTCGTTTAGTTGTGTCCGCCTCTTCGTGACCCCCTGGACCAGAGCACGCCAGGCCCTCCCGTCTTCCGCTGCCTCCCCCAGTTTGGTCAAACTCATGCTGGTAGCTTCCAGAACGCTGTCCCACCATCTTGTCCTCTGTCCTCCCCTTCTCCTTGGGCCCTCCATCTTTCCCAACATCAGGGTCTTTTCCAGGGAGTCTTCTCTTCTCATGAGTCTTCTCTTCTCTTTTTTGACATAAAAACTAAAAAAGAAAATAAAGAGTTGTCGTTCTCCACCTATTAGCTTTGTAGATGAATGCAAAACCTTTGCTCTGTAGTAACTTCTCTTAACATAGAATTGTAGAGTTGGAAGGGACCACCACGTGGCTTGAATCCAGCATGTGACTTGAACCCATGACCCTGAGGTGAAGAGTCTTATGTTCTACCACTGGAGGATGGATCGCAGCTAATGGATTGAGGTTGAATCCAGACAAGACAGAAGTACTCTTTTTGGGGTACAGGGGGCGGGTGGGTGTGGGGGTCTCCCTGGTCCTGAATGGGGTAACTGTGCCTCTGAAGGACCAGGTGCACAGCCTGGGAGTCATTTTGGACTCACAGCTGTCCATGGAGACGCAGATCAATTCTGTGATTTATCCCCCAAATCCTGATTCTCATTTAAACACAGAATCAGTAACTTAAGCTCTGGAGGCTTGGTGACATGCTGATTTGCAATGTTGCATATCTCATTAAACATTTCTTCCCCAAAATTTACCACAATTGGGTATGTCCACTACAAGTGCTTATAGTTCCTCCTGTCCCCACACCCTTACCAGGACATAGGTGAAGTATGTTTATGCATAGAGGAAAGTTTAACTGGGGTTATGCACCATTTCTGCATTATCTTCAGTATTGTTTCCTTGATGCTGACTGAGATGGTTCTAAATTACTTTTAATATTGTTTTTAATGCTGTTACCCACACTGGGACCTTAGGGTGAAGGGTGAGTAATAAATAAATTCATCATCATCATCCTCATCATCCTCATCATCATCTATTCTGTGTTCCCAGCAGGGTATTCCAGTGGCGTGGCATGAGGGGGCACAGGGGTGGTTGCCCCAGGCCCAAAATTGTTACTTGCGCAAATGTTGAACACCTGGCGCTGCCTCAATACAGCTTCCCGCTTCCACTGCTGGACTCTGTTGAAAATGGCTTCTCCATGCAAACCAGGAAGTGACCTCTCCAGACAATGGAACTACTCTTCTTTTCTTATCTCTGTGGCTGTGAGCTCCAGGGTGACGCGGAGGCCATTAGGCAGTTGAATGCACATGCATACTCCACCCGTTTCCCTCCCTTCTCCCCTTCCATGCGGCCCTGGGTGCTGATAACCCATGCTACACCACTGGGGTATTGCAGGAATACTGCCTCTAATTTGAGATGTTCCAATTGGCTAAAGTCAGTAGGTAATACCAGTAGCTGTCATGGCTAAAAGAAATTCAGCCATATGGTAGCTGAGAAGCCCAAAGTCCAGCAGAAGCTAGGAGGTTGGCTTATCTAATAGTGTATCCACACAACAATTTCAGTGATCGCAAGAAAATCCTGCCCATGCTATCTCTTGGCCTGTTGGCTGTGCATTCAGTGAATCCTTAGAAGCTTCCAGAATTCAGCCATCACACCGCTGCCCCTGTTGCTGCTTTAGTAGGTGTTGTGGCTTGCCAATACCCACATTCATAGAATCGTAGAATTGTAGAGTTGTAAGGCACCTCCAAGGCCCACCTAGTCTCATAGGCGCCGACTCCATGGGGCCTGAGGGGGCCTGAGCCCCCTCAAAAATTCGTTTGGGGGGGCTTTGCCCCCCCAATAATTTAAGAAAATTATTACCGTAAATTTCGCTCTATAACACGCAGATTTTTTTCTCCTAAAAAGTAAGGGGAAATGTCTGTGCGTGTTATTGAGCGAATGTGTGGTCCCTGGAGCTGACTCGCCGGAGCGCAGGGGCAAAAATAGGCAAAAATCAGGCAAAAATAAGATCGGGCGGGCGGGCGGAGGGAAGGCGGAAGCTGCTGCTTTCCTTCATTCTGCCTCAGGGTCTTACTGCCCACCCGCTTCTGTTGCTCCGTTTGCTCAAACTCAACAAAGAGCAGGGAATCCCCTGCCCTCCTGGCAAGCAGAGGGTTAAGGAAAGGATCGAGTCCTAATTCTTTCCTAGTCACACTGCGTGCAGGCTCCAGCCCACCACCTCCTCCTCTCCATGCTCTAGGGACTCGCAGGTGGGAGAGAGAGAGAGGGGGCTGGCTTGGGGGGACGGGGACTTTTGCCTTCCTTTCCTCCCCCCCACCCCGTTAAACTCCTCCCCTGCATTCTTAGCCAGCTGCTTCTCCGCACACCCCTCTTGTGCTTCTTGTCCCTTCTGTGTTTTTCCTTCCCTCCCCATTTAAAACGTGGTGACAAAGCACGGATCCACATGGATCCTCAGGATTTTTGCATTGGGTCACCCCAAATTCACCATCAGATCACATTGCATGTCCATGGCTACAGTCTGTACCAAAAAAATCACGTACCCACTGTTGCCTGGGGCTGCAATGGTGCAAAAACGTGGTTACAAAGCATGGATCCACAGGATCTTTGCACTGAGTCACCCCAAATTCACCATCAGATAACATAGCATGTCCATGGCTACAGCCTGCACCAAAAAAATCACGCACCCACTGTGGCCTGGGGCCACAATGGTGCAAAAACGTGGTTACAAAGCACGGATCCACATGGATCCTCAGGATTTTTGCATTGGGTCACCCCAAATTCACCATCAGATCACATAGCATGTTCATGGCTACATCTTGCACCAAAAAAATCACGCACCCACTGTTGCCTAGGGTCACAGTGGTGCAAAAACGTGGTTACAAAGCATGGATCCACATGGATCCTCAGGATTTTTGCATTGGGCTACTCCAAACTCACTGTCAGATATTAAAAATCTTTATAAAATAGAGAATTAAATACATACATGTCAGGGCTGCCTCTAGGTCCCAGCTCACAGAGGACCAACGCCAGGCTGATATTATGTACAAAAGTCTTTATTGAAGTATAGTTTCCATTTTAAAGCCAGAGCGTGCAACCCTACGTCTAGACTCTAGATCGGCGAAGTCCTATCTGAATCACTTCCCCTTCCGCACCAGTTTAAGATCCTAGCCCTGCTCCACCTTCTGCGCTGCTCTCTCCTCCTCTGGGTCCTCCTGCCCTCTGGGGCATTGCCCTTCCTGGACTCTTCCAACGCTGAGTCGCTTAGCTCCTCCCCTTGCCTCCGGCGTGCTTTAGGACCCGGTTCCCAATCCTCACTCTCTGCTGTCCCGCGCTCCTGTACATTTGAACTTGCTTCTCGCGCCAACCCAGTGACCTTTCTCCTAACCGTTACACTGCTTCTATCACTGCTTCCCTCTTCCGTGACACTGGCCGGATCTGACCTCCCCTCCGTTGTACGACTCTCCGAGGAAGGCGTGGTCAGCTCTGCCTCGTCTTCTCTCCCTGGTGGGGGAAGTAGTGGTCCCGATGCCTGGGACCCTTCCCCCCCCACTCTGCTCTGGTGGGGAAGCTGGTCCTGATCTCCAACTACTACTCTGGGAGTCCCTGCTGCCCCCTTGCTCCTGGGGCGTTCCCCTTGGGACCCCCCTACCCCTGGCCACTGGCGCTCCCTTCTGTGAATCTTCCGATTCGCTGGAGAGGCTTATGGAATCCCTCGGACCACTGTCTCCTCCTACACTGCCCTCTGATTCCTCGCCCTCGCTCTCCATCTCCCATCTTCCCTGTGCCTCTGCTCCTGAGCCCCTGACAATACAGAATGTTAAATTTTCAGTTTCAAAATATTAGTACTAGTTTAGTACTGTATTTCTATATTACTATAGTACTGTATTAGTTATTTTCAAATACTTAAATATTTTTAGGGTGTAAGACCCAATTAAAGCCCGTTATTTACATACAGTATTACAGTATTTACATACAGTATTAGGCATACTGTATTAACTTTATTAACTGTATTAAAGCATTAACTTTGAGATATTATTTTTATTTAATAAACCCTCAGCCTTATTCAAAGTAAGCTTAAATTAGCTATTTCACTTATTAATCAAAGTGCTATTACTGTGCGACAGCAATATTTTATGTTTTATTCTTTTAATGATAGTTTAGGATTTATTTAAATATCATTTCAGTCTTTTCAGAGCTATATATTCACTGCTCTGTAATAGTCTATAAGCATAATTGTTACTGTAAATTAAATTAGCTTTTTACGAAAATACCGTGCATGTTTATGTTTTGTTTCTTTTTTCAAAGCCAAAAAGTGTTTCAGGCTTGTCGAGTTTCCCGGAGTGTGGAGTTATAGAGAGTCGAGTTTTCGGGGTTCTAATGTTGATCATATGACTCTAAAATACTTTTAAAAAACTTTAAAACTCACTAATTTTCATCTAAAATTTAGAAAACTTCCCGGGGCAGGACCCCGGTATGGGCCCCCCCAATATTTTTTATAAGTCGGCGCCCCTGCCTAGTCTGCCCCCTGCAATGCAGGAATCACAGCTAAGTGGCCATTCAGCACACTGCAGCTGGTTCTCATCAGCTGTTAAGTGGGAGCCACCATTGACGGCTTCTTATGAGCTTCTCCATCAATTGCTGTGTGCTGGTTGCTGACCTGAATGGGGGTCTCAGTTGACCCACAGAGTGAAGTTTTCTGACTAAACTTATTTACACAGCACATAGTTGAACTATGGAACTTGCTGCCACAGGAGGCTGCGATAACCAACTAAGGTGGCTTTAATAGAGGAAGAGAGGGCTATTAATGGCTACTAGCCAAGATGGGTGTGCTCTGCCTTCATGGTCAGAGACAGCAATGCTTCTGAACACCATTTGCTGGAAGCTGCAGGGAGGGAAGGTGCTCTTGTGCTCAGAACCTGCTTGTGGGTTTCCGACTGGGGCCTCTGATTGGCCACTGAAGAGTGGATGCTGGACTAGATGGGCCCCTTTAGGCCTGATCCAGCAGCACGACTCTTCGGACATTCTTATGCAACCTCCAGGTCCAGAAGCAGTATATCTAGATTCCTTGGTTCTTTGGGGTATTTGCCATTGTGACAACAGGATTCTGGACTAGATTGGACACTGGCCTGATCCAAGCAGTCTCTTCTTCTGTTCTCAGCTCTTTTGTTCTTGTTACTTGCTGCAGCCCACAAGAGAAAGAAGCTGAGAAACCTGAAGATGCAAGAAGAAGGGGAAGCAGCTGGCTCCTCCGGTCCTAAAGAGGAGCAAGCTCCGAAGATGACCATGACACACATTGGGAGCCTGGAGCACCAGCCCATCTCCCTTCATGTCCTGGAGGCTATTGAGCCAGGGGTGGTGTGTGCTGGCCATGACAGCAACCAGCCTGATCCCTTTGCTGTCCTCTTGACCAACTTGAATGAGTCAGGCGAGAGGCAGCTGGTGCATGTCTTGAAGTGGGCCAAGGCCTTGCCAGGTAAGAAGCAACTCTTGCATTCTCCCTCTCCCTCCCATGCATCTGTTCCCTATCTGAAGATCAGACATCACAGAAAACAGTGCAAAACCCCATCTCCCTTCGTGTTGTGGTGCTTATTTGGGTTGGGTCTCTCGAAGTATGATAGGTGACCATCAGTGCATTTATACTGCATCAACTATATGCCTTGTCATGCTGACTTGCATCACTCTCAGCCAGAGAAATTTGGGTTTGTCCAGCTTCTTTAATGGAAGGTCCTTCCTGCTGGGCTCTCTTATTTACAGCTTACACATGGGACTGGTTTTCATAGCATACAATTTGCACCTCTTTTGTGATCTGCATTCCATTACTGGCAATTAAAGAGATGCTCTTTCATTATCTGCAGTTAAAATGACTGTCAGGAAGATAGCAGAATGCAAAAATCACATATATTAAGAAATGCATCAGTATAAAAATATATAGAGAGAAAATGCTCCTAGATACACAGGGAAGCTTGCCTGAGCTTTTTAGATAAAGAGTGGGAGAACAACATTTAGTAAGAATTCAGAACTCAAACTATCTAGAAAAACATCCACTTCCCAGAATCTGTTCCTCAGATCGAGAACAAATTAGGTCCCAGGCTTGTCTGAGAGGAGAAAATGTTTTTGCCTCTCTGTCTACATGCCTTGGTTTGCTTGCTTGAGCTTCTGGGTGTGTGACTTTTCACCAGCACTTCTGTTCTCTGCCTCAGACACACTTTGTGAGTTGCCTTCTGGGCTCCTTGTTGGGGGACTTGCACAAAGAACTCAGGTGTTCAGAGTTGTCTCACCTTTCTGCCATCCTTTGCTCAAGTTCAGTGGGCTGGGTGTGGTTGTGTTCTCATTGTATGTCTGTAAGAATGTAGGTCGCACTTGGAGGGAGAAGGTTCACTGACGTGCTCATGCGTCTGCTTCCTTTACTGGGCAGGGAAGCAAGGCTAAGCTTGCCTTCAAGTGTCCATTCGACAGGGGGAGCTGGTGCAGTGTACTGGTTAGAGTGCTTGACTAGGTCCTGGGAGAGACCAGGGTTTGAAACCCCACTCAGCTCTACTCAAGTAACAGTCCAGTCGGCTTCTGTATGTCCCCTGGGGGAGGGCACCCTCTTGTCCTTTGTCTTAGGCAGCAAGATGTCTGGAGCCAATGATGGCTCTCTGGTGAGACAATGTGCATGACAAACATGTCTGAATTCACACATTGTATGACCAGGTGCTCTGCCTCAAACAGCAAGGAGTTGCTTGCGTTTGGCTTCCTTGGCAATGAGAGATTACTGGGCAGGTGGGCTTTTTGTAATTTCTAGTTTGTTTTGCAAATCTCCAGATAGAGCGTTGGGTGTGCCCCACTCAGGCAACAGATCTGTACCCTCACATCAGATCGCCAGGGAAAGATGCCCATCACTGCAGACACAGCTGCCCAGCAGCCGACTCTCAACTATCTCTCCCTCTCTCTCCCTTTCTCTCCGTCTTCTTGTCTGTCCCCAGACTTTCTTTCGTCCTTTCACAAATATATAAGAAGCCATAGTGGATCAAAGACCCACCTAGTCCAGCATCCTGCGGCCCAGCAGACGCCTGCAGGAAACCCACAAGCAGGATTCAGTCCTCAGAGCCGTCTCTCCTGCAGTGTCCAGCAGCTGGCATTCAGAAGTCTTACTCCTTTTGGCATCAGAGGCTCATAGCATCAATAGCCTTTTCTTCCATTTGTCTAATCTCTTTTCAAAGCCATCCAGTTGGAGGCCATCACTGCCTCCTGCGAGAGAGACTTGCACAGTCAAACTGTGCACTGTAGGGAGAAGAATTTCCTTCTATCAGCCCTGAGCCTTCTAGCATTCAGCAGCTTCACTGGAGGTCTCCGGGTTCCAGTGTTAGAAAAGAGGGAGACAAGGTTTTCTCTGCCCATTTCCTCCAGGCCATGCATAATTTAATAAAGTCCTATTATGTCCCTCTTACTCAACTTTTCTTTTTTAAACAATTACTGTATTTTTTGCTCTATAAGACTCGCTTTTTCGCTCCTAAAAAGTAAGGGGAAATGTGTGTGCATCTTATGGAGTGAATGCAGGCTTCGCAGCTATCCCAGAAGCCAGAACAGCAAGAGGGATTGCTGCTTTCACTGCGCAGCGATCCCTCTTGCTGTTCTGGTTTCTGAGATTCAGAATATTTTTTTTCTTGTTTTCCTCCAAAAACCAGGTGTGTCTTGTGGTCCAGTGCATCTTATAGAGCGAAAAATACGATATGTTTAAATTGTAAGAAACGAAAAGAAAAACAATCAGCTGTCAAAACATTGTTGTTGTTGTTGTTTAGTTGTTTAGTCGTGTCCGACTCTTCGTGACCCCCTGGACCAGAGCACGCCAGGCACTCCTGTCCTCCACTGCCTCCCGCAGTTTGGTCAAACTCATGCTGGTAGCTTCGAGAACACTGTCCTCCCGCTCTGCCCTGCCCTGGACGTAAGAGCAAGAGACGGGGCTGCAGGATCAGGCCAAAGGGAGCCCCTCTAGCCAGCCTCCTGTTCTCAGCAGGAAAAACTCTGGACCTGGAGGCTCCCTATGAAGAGAGGAAGAGCCCTGCTGAGTCAGGCCAGTGGCAGGTCTAGTGCAGGATCCTGTTCTCACAGGGGCCGACCGGGGCCCATTACGGGAAACCCACAAGAGCCGCCTTCTCCCCTCCAGCGGCTGGCAAGGGGCGGTTGTTGTTGTTTATCCTTCAGTTGTGTCCAACTCTTCATGACCAGAGCACGCCAGGCCCTCCTGTCTTCCACTGCCTCCCTCATGCTGGTAGCTTCCAGAACACTGCCCCACCATCTCGTCCTCTGTCATCCCCTTCTCCTTGTGCCCTCCATCTCCCCCAACATCAGGGTCTTTTCCAGGGAGTCTTCTCTTCTCAGGAGGTGGCCAGAGTACTGGAGCCTCAGCTTCAGGATCTGTCCTTCCAGTGAGCACTCAGGGCTGATTTCCTTCAGAATGGATAGGTTTGATCTTCTTGCAGTCCATGGGACTCTCAAGAGTCTCCTCCAGCACCAGAATTCAAAAGCATAAATTCTTCAGCGATCAGCCTTCTTGATGGTCCAGCTTTCACTTCCATCCATCACTACTGGGAACACCATAGCTTTTACTATACTGCCCTTTGTTGGCAAGGTGATGTCTCTACTTTTTAAGATGCTGTCTAGGTTTGTCATTGCTTTTCTCCCAAGAAGCAGGCATCCTTTAATTTGGTGGCTGCTTTCACCATCTGCAGTGATCATGGAGCCCAAGAAAGTAAAATCTCTCACTGCCTCCATTTCTTCCCCTTCTATTTGCCAGGAAGTGATAGGACCAGTGGCCATGATCTTAGTTTTTTTGATGTTGAGCTTCAGACCATATTTTGCACTCTCTTCTTTCACCCTCAATAAAAGGTTCTTTAATTCCTCCTCACTTTCTGCCATCAAGGTTGTGTCATCTGCATATCTGAGGTTCCGGCAATCTTAATTCCGGCTAGGGATTCATCCAGCCCAGCCTTTTGCAGGATGAATTCTGCATATAAGTTAAATAAGCAGGGAGACAATATATATCCTTGTCGTACTCCTTTCCCAATTTTGAACCAATCAGTTGTTCCAATGCGGTCTTGACTATGCTACCACTCAGTGGATTTGTAACTGGCTGACTGACCGAACCCAAAGGGTGCTCATCAATGGTTCCTCTTCATCCTATCTTAGGGACTATGTATTGTTACACCGCATCCCATCTCTGAGAAGTGAAAAACTCCAGGGATTCCTGTGCTTCCCCCAAGGTTCAGTCTCCTTGGAAT
This sequence comes from Podarcis erhardii, assembly GCF_964252035.2. NCBI lineage: Eukaryota > Metazoa > Chordata > Lepidosauria > Squamata > Lacertidae > Podarcis > Podarcis erhardii. The sequence continues at coordinate 149,299 of NC_138513.1, forward strand.
GAAGCTCAGTGGAGACTGTGGTGTCTTTAGGATATATGGTTTTATTTACACATATGTAGATAAAGGGACAGAAGAGATCACAACTTTAATACCCCAGCAGGCCCTACTCACAACTTTGGATCCATCACAGAGCAGGCAGATCTCTGTGTCTCCTGTTTCCAACGTAGCTCACACATCCCTCTTTCTTTCTTTCTTTCTTTCTTTCTTCTTCTTCTTCTTCTTCTTCTTCTTCTTCTTCTTCTTCTCCTCCTCCTCCTCCTCCTCCTCCTCTCTCTTTTTCTCTCCCTCTGCTGTTCTCCAACTTAAAAGCTAGTTGGAAAGGCCCACCCATTTGTTCTACCACACAGAGCAACTGCTTTGGTTATGTTCATCACAGTGTTTTAACTAGCCAGCCAAAGACATTACCTTGCCAAGGGGACTGGTTTGGCAAGTTTGCTCTCATACCTTCCACCCATACAGATGCAGGAACAAAGAATTGGAAGCAACTCAGGGCATCATCCAGACTGGGAGGGTCCAACACATAGTCCAAGGGCCACAAGCAGCCCTTGAGGCCTTTTTTGGGAAGGAGGCATGAGGGCTGTGGCAGGATCCTAGAGTCCCCCCGCCTCCTTCCCAAGGCCTAGTTAGTGTTTTCCCAGTTTGGGGAAGAAGGTGGGAGGGCTCTGGAGTCCTACTAGAGCCTTGTGCCTCCTTCCCAAAGCCCAGAGCCTCACTTGGTAGCTTTGATACGGTTGTGAGAGGGCTGGCTGTGTGTCAAATCTTGCCTCAATCCCCCCCCCCCATGCAACAAGGCAGTGTGCAGCCTGTGGGTTCCATGCCAAAGTACTCTTGCAGCCCACTTGGTATGGAAAGTTGGGCCACCCTGATCCAGTCTGCCCCCCTCCCCAGCTTGCAACAATTTTGATTTCCAGTGGCAGTCAATGGGCCTTTGGGGGGGTGCAACAGGAAAATAGAGGGAAAGAAAGGAAAAGCTGGATCCTGATCAGATCAGAGGAATTAAGAATGCTTGCATTACTGCAGCTGCCCTGCTTGGCCGCTTCTCATTTTTAGCACATCAGAGAGGTGGAATGTCAGCTTCCTGGAGCTTAGCAGAGAGTGACAGTTGAAGACACCTCTGTCTCTTCTTTGCTGAATAAAGACACAGGGGAGGACTTAGGTCCTGAACCACAACCCAGTGCAGCATAATTCATAATTACTGGGCACAATTAAGCTAATGAAGGGTTTTAGTGTTCTACACAGTCTGGTTAGTTTGGCTAGATGGCCACTTCCACCATTTTCATGAGCTTTCTGGCAGTGGAAGAACTTTGGAGAATACCTTTTGCCCTATAGCGGGGGCGGGGGGTGGGGAGCAAAACTCTCCAAGTCATGAAGTTAACCACTGTGGTGGGTGGGTGAGAGGGAAATTCATTCTGTCCACATTTTGATGTGAGCCTAATTTATGCTTTGCTAAACGGAAACACACCTGCCCTTCAAAATTTGCACTTCTCCACACATTGTGATATAGTTCTCAAAAATGGGGAAAGCTCACACACAAAGTGCATGCACAAATGTAATATGTAAATGTGTTATATAGGGAGGAATTTCTTGTAAAAATGTGTATACAGTACATAACAACAGTACAATTGCATCATACATACATTTAATTGTGTGATTTCAGCCATACGCAGTTGAAGGCTGAGTGCCTGAAATCGCACAGGAGGCAGAGAGCTTCAAAGCTGTTTTTGCTAGCATTTTCACAGAGTGGAAAGAGCTTTTTAACTCTCTGCCTTGCTTAGGGACTCTGGGATGCTTTTATAGAAACTTGGGCAGACCCATAAGATCTTGTGAGAATCACCCAGAGCCCAGTAAGCATGTCAGAGAGCTTAAAAAGCTCTCCATCTTGCTTGGGAACAAGGCCTCCTTGGCTCACAACCAACTTTGGAAAGGTAAGGATGGTCACTTGGGGGCAGTTCCAAGAGAATGGATCAAGTATACGAGGTTTTGCATATGCTTGCCATCCTCATATCGTACCCACAATGCAATACTGTACTAGACAAAATTGTATAAAAACAAGACTGTTATACAAAAAATGAATACAAAATGTGTGCACATTGCCATGCAAACTTTTTGCACGCTGACAGATGAATGGGGGAAACTAAACTCAAGACTGGAAAACTGAGGAAGGGAGAGAAGTCAGAATTTATGTGTCTTAGTCTGCTCCTCTGACCACTATGCCAGAAGGGTAGCATGGTCAATTGGGTGCTCTGAATGAGGTTGTACACTCTCTATCAAAAGCTGCTGAGAGATCAAGAAAGAATCACAAGGCCATCCTCTTGTCTTCTCTCAATAAAGGTCAAAGCCAATTCAGTTCCATAACTGCACATAAACCCCAACTGAGTTGTCCTAGATGGATCAGGATAATCAGTGTTTCATCCAAGTGTTTTTACAGCAACTGCATGGCAACCCTCTGCATCGCTTTCCCAAGAAGGGGGTCGTGGTGACCAGACAGTAGTTGTCAGAAACCAATGGATCCACCGGGATCGGATTCTTCAGGTGTGGTCAAGTCACAGCTTCCTTCCAGAAGGTTGGGAGCACTCCTTCCCACAAGGATGCACTGCCACATCCTGGTTCCACCAGTCATATCCCCATGGCAGGCTTCAGTCATCTAGGAGGGAAAGGCACTGAGAGAACACATGGGTGGCCGCTTCATTACAAGCAACTTGCCCAATGCCATCAAGAGGCATCAACTGAAACTCATCAACTTTGCCCTCAAAGTGCCTTGAAAACAAGTCACAATGGGATTCTGGAGGGTCTAACATTCCATTGCCTGGAGCATAGGAGCCAACTCCTAGGAGCCGAGGCCCTTTTGGCCCCCTAATAAAATATTTGAGAGGGCTTGCCCCCCAAGTTGTGTGTGCACTGAGTCATGTGATCAGTTATGTGGGGTGGGCTTACTTGCCCCCTCCCCAATGTTTTATGCAAGTTGGCACTCCTGGCCTGAAGCAGAAGTCAACAGATCCCAGACATAAGAACACAAGATGAACCTGCAGGATCAGGCCAGCAACAAACGTAGTCCAGCCTCCTGTTCTGACTGTAGCCAACCAGATGACTGCAAGCTGAATGGAAGCACTACAGCTCTCTTCCCCTCCTGTGGCTTCCAGCAGTTGGGATTCAGAAGCAACATTGCTTCCAGCCATGGGGGCAGAACATATCCATCATGGCTAGTAGATAGACATATCTGCTGTGAATTCACCCAATCCTCTTTTAGAGCCACCCACGTTGGTAGCCATCATTGTCTTCTGCGGTAGCAAGTTCCACAGTATGTCTAAGCACTGCGTGAAGAGGTTCTTCCTTTTATCTGTCCTGAATTGTCCAACATTCTAACTTCCTGTGTTATGGGAAAGGGAGAAACACTTTTCTGTAGCCAGTTTCTCCATGCCATGCATAATTCTCTAAACGCCTCTCATGTGAAAGAAACATTTGAGATGCAATGGATGCAAAGAAGTGGGCCTCCTCTTGATCTTGCTTCATATTCTTGCATGTGTACATGTAGAATTAGACATAATTCTGCAGTGCAAAAGTCACATGGGCTGCATGGACAAAGGCTTTGAATTACACTATTTGGTTACTAAAAGGCTCCAATTAGCTGCAAACCAATATGTTCTCATTATTAAAGCAAGCACTTAGGTTTCATGGTTGCTCAGGAAATACATTGAGAGAACTGATACAAATATATGATTTAAATTTACATTTTCTTTGTCATTTAAATCATGGTTTAAACAGATTATTTAAATCACCTTGATTTAAACCAATCCATTCTGGTTTGCACTGATAGTGAAAATCAATTAGAAGCATCTTCAGTATATGCTAAGTTCAGCATCACCACGATTTCAAATCAAAGCAGCCGTCCACATTCCCTTCTCTCCTACTTCTTTACACACAAAAAGCAGGTTCCTGTGACATCTGAACTATCATTTGTTCAAAGTATGATACTTTTATATCCCAGTCAGTTAACTAAATGTAGTTAGAACAATCCCCAGTTTTTCAAGCTATGACATCACAGTAAACTGTGGTTAGTTCAAAAGATATTTTCAATCTTACTTTTTAGAAGTTATGGGGGGTATTATGCTACCAAGGGTTGCCATGTTCTCTCATTTACAGAGACTGTCTTGTTCAAGTCTATTTTGTAGATAAAGAACCTTAAAAAGTTAGAGCAGGAAAGCCTTAGTAGTAGACCTGGGAGGCAGCTAGATCACCTGGTCACAGCCATCCAGACTAAGGTGAAATTCTAGTTGTATATAAAGCATTACAATTATTTCCACGTTTTTGACCATACATACATACATACATACATATAAATAAGCAGTTATATATCAGTTTGTGTCCTCTGTTTTAGTGATGCAGTTTCTCCTTTTTGTTAATGAGGACAGGGCCACCGCAGGGCAAGTCCAAGGCTCACTCCCATAATACTAACCCATGGTTTAGCGCTACATCAGAGCCAGTGATATAGCACAGCAGTCATGAAATAATCCTTTCCAAGCTCTGAGGCTGAATATTATCCATGGGGTGCCTGCATGTTTATTTAAAAATGGGAGTACTGTTGGCTGTTAAACCCTCCCCCCCCAAAAAAAAATCCCCCTGGGGGTCTCCCCTGACATGCTTCATTTTTATTTATTTTTTGCATTTTGCCTGCAGTTGTTCACTGCCAGAATGATCCATTTGCCACAAGCATATGAATGTTCGGCAACATTTCCCCAGAACCAGGGCAAGTACCCCCTTCTAGGGACAAGACTCTGTCCAGTTGCCCAGGGAGAGGGGCATGTCCACACATGATCTAGGATGTATTTCCTGTCCCATTAAATGGGCAAAACTCATCCAGTTCAGTGGCACCCTCCACAGTGAGGCTGTGAGGTTGCAGAGGCTGTTTTAATTAAGCCTTGTGCTAAAGTTTTAATTTGATTTCAATAGATCACATTGCTACAACCTGCACACACCAGCTCACCCTCTCCAGAAGCACCGATGACTCCTTGGATGCTACTAGGTTGACAGTTTGCCACCAGAGCCTTTGGGCTCAGACCCACCACACCCACATTTGCAATACCCACCACATATACCATCTTGTTTTTTGAGTTACAGGTTTTGCTCCATCGCACCCTTAACAACTTCATCACCATATTCCTGAGAAACCACCGCCTGTTGTTCTTGTCCAATCACGATTAGCCTGGATATCTACCTGCACTCCATGCCCAGACAGCAAGTGCACTTGGAAACAAACTCTTGGTTGCTGCCTCCAGCTGGAGTACTCTCTCTTGCAAAGGGACTTGCCAAGATAGAAGAACCTAAGAAGAATCCACCCAGCCAAGAACTTTACTAGAGTGACCAGCAAGAGACAGGGATGGGAAGGTCAACAATCTGCTCTTGTTCCCCTGAAACTGGTTTCTAACTCATTGCCGCTGGAAAAAGATGTGGCTTGGACCTTCCACCCAAGAGAGTTTTACTTTGATGTTGAACCAGCATCAAATGATGTCTTCCTCTATCAGTCTTAAGTTGTGGAGGGTTTTGCTTCCAAGGCCATGTTTTGAAATCCATCTGTGAACTCCACATTGGAATCTACTAACTATGCATTGGAATCTACTAACTATACATTGGAATCTACACTGGATCACTATTGAGTAGAAATTCCAATTGACAGACACCTCGGGCTTCTCTCCCTTCCTCTAATTCTAGACTTAACTGCCTTGCTATGGATGAATGTTGGTTGACAAGCAATTTTCCTTGCAATTGCGACTGGGCTTTGCAGCACAGGGTTTTCAGCTTCCTCATAGCAACGCCGCTGTTCTGCTTATACAGTTGCATAATTTGATCCTAAATGTATTTCCATGACTTCTTTTGGATCTATTGGCGGAGAAGGTACTGGGCCAGGTCCACATCAGGCATCCCTGAAAGTGGGATTCCTTTAAAGAATCTTGTGGATGTGGGTCTGATTACCACTCCATGGCTCACAGGGTTGGCATGCCTGGTGCACACTGTGGTCACAGGATAAGGACTTAAGAAGAGCCCTTCTGAATCAGGCCAAGGGCGGATCCAGCATTCTGTTCTTACACTGGCCACCCAAATGCCAGCTCAGTCTACCCAGTCAGGAGATCTTCACTTTCCCTGTAACCATTGTAATTGTCAGTTTGCATTTCTTAGTGCAGAAAGTATTGATCTGATGGGTAGAGATTTTTCCTGTTCTGATTGATTCTAGAAGTTACTGGAAGTTTTTCTTCTCTGTAGGAAAGAAGGTTCTTGTTTTGGTTATTCCTTCTGAGAAGCTGCATACAGCTGCCTTAAACTGGTTCTTCTATCTCTTCAGTCAAGGTCATGCTGACTATAAAAGTAGGGCCAGAAGGAGCCTGAGTTTCACACTTTCTCTTTTTATCTCTCTTCCTTCTGGTGTGGTGTTCTGGAGATAATGTTTAATAATAATAGTCATCACCATCATCTATTATTTATTATTTATTATTTATATCCTGTCCATCTGGCTGGGTTTCCCCAGCCACTCTGGGTGGCTTCCAACAAAAGATTAAAATACAATAGTTAAGGTTTAGTCTTATTATAAGTTATTTTAAGTTTACGTTTAGTCTGCTTCAACTGGATTTCTTATGGACAGTGCCAATCCTGAATGTATTGGATTTGTGACCATTATGCTCATTTGCCTTCAGTAGCAGTAAAGCTCTGCTGGATGAAATTGCCTCTGGTCTATTTTTGGGGAATCCTACAGTGTGTTTTAAATTTTTACTCTGCTAACTATATGTTGGAATCTACTCTGGATCAATATTGAGTAGAATTTCAATGACTGTAACCAAGAGCAGTACCCAATAAAGTTGTGGCTTTTATGACTTCATCTTGACCCATTTGTAGTTCTTTCTCCTGGAAAACTACCCTGGGTGGCAAAGACTCCTAAACCAAAATTCACAAAGGCTTAACCATTTCCCCACACATAGAAGACTCTTCAGACTCTAGCTGGCTTGGTTCTCCTTTTCCTAACTTTACAATATCCATTAGAAGATGGGACTGCCAGAATTCTAGATCCAGATCAAGGAATGCCATAGTACTGCTCTGTGTTGCCTGGGTCAGATTCCTTGTAGAGTCCTGTATCCAGTTCTCGACACCCCTGTTGAAAGAGGAAAGTAGAAGATGTGCAGAAAGGGTGCCCAAGATGATTAAGAGTCTGGAAACCAGCACAAGATGTAAGTCACAATATCATCATCAATCTTTATTACGGTCCAGAGACCCAACAAATCATTACAAACCAATACACAATTCATACAGCCTACCGCCAGGTTAACCAAGCATTTTGTTCAGACTATAGGGCTCATTTGTTCTTACAACCACCGATAAAAACTTTGCCACTGCTAACGTTCCAGCATTTGTCCGGTCCTCCAGTAGGAACCTGACATAGCCTCCGATCTTCCCGGGAAAGGTGCCAGCAAGGGTAGTATCAGTTCAGCTCTTGCCTGCTCATATTTTGCACAATGCAACAAAATATGATTTATGGAATCGATGTCTTGAGCACACGAGCAAAGTCTGTCCTGGTAGGGAACTCCTCTCATCCTACCATCCAACACTGCAGAGGGAAAGACATTTAGTCTGGCTTTAGTGAAAAGCCTTCGGTAGTTTGGTACTATCAGGTTTTTGATGTAAGATGTTAACTTAAAGACATACCCATACATCCTACTGCCAGGGGACTACAGACTGTGTGTGATCAAGATCGCAAATCACTGTGTGCATTGTCCCATAGTCTTTGCTTTAACATCTTTTGGGCGCCTTCATAACCCAGGTAATACAGTTGGGGGGGGGGGGACAGACGAATAGAGGTGGCTTTTCTAGCCCTGGTTTTCTGCCATTTGCTGACAAATTCCTCATTGGTCAGGCGTTGGTACAAACCCTTCCCTAGATTAAACACTGAAATCCTGAGCCAATATTTTAGGGCAGCCCACCATGCTTTAGTTGAAATTGGGCATTCACCAACTTCTAACAGAAGTACGGAGTTGGGGACGCAGTTAGGTACCTGCAGCAGAGATCGTAAGAATTTTGCCTGAAAACCATCTAGCTTTGGCAGGTCCCCATTATGCCAGACATTTGCTGCATACAGTTGGGAAACAGGCTTTGCGTTGAAAACCCTTAAGGCTGCTGGAACATATTTGCCGCCCTTTGTGAAGAAGAATCTATGTATGGCTAGCTTTGTAATCTCCACCTTTTGAAGGGAGGTTTGCCAATGATGCTTCCAAGATCCTGTATGATGGAATGTGAGCCCTAGGTAACTGAAGTATTTTACCTGTTCAAGGTTATGGCCATCCAGCACCCATTTAGACCGGGAGAATCTTCTTTCGAAGACTAAAATTTTAGATTTTTCATAATTAATGGATAAACCATTTCCAGAACAGTAATCAGAGAATTTCCTCAACAGATAATTCAAACCCGGTCTGGAACGTGAGATAATGGCCACGTCATCAGCATATAACAACAAAGGGGTCCTTCTCATTCCTATTTTTGGGATATGTCCATCTGGGTCCATTAAGTTCTCTTCTAGGTCATTTAAGAATAGACAAAACAATGTGGGGGCCAAAATGCAACCCTGTCTCACCCCCCTAGTCATCTCGATGCTGTTTGATAGCTGTTCCTGTAGACCGCATCGGACCTGCAGTTTGGTTCCATTGTACAGGGCTTTTATGAGAAAGAGAAGTCGTTTGTCCTGCAAAATCAGACTCAATTTGGACCATAGCTGGGATCTGGGGATGGAGTCAAATGCTGATTTCAGATCCATAAAGGCCACGAAGAGTTTACCCTGTAGAGGCCTGGTATACTTCTCGGCTAGGAAGGACAGCATTAGGAAGTGGTCTGTTGTTAAATGGTTCTCACGAAAAGCTGCCTGGGCTTCATATAGTATATTGTGTTCATTTAGAAAAGTTGTCAGTTTGCTACTGAGGAAATGGGCATACAGCTTCCCGATTATTGAGAGCAGGCTTATTGGCCTATAATTGGAAGGTGCATTTGGGTGTCCTCTCTTAAAGATTGGAACTACTATAGCATGTTTCCAGCTATGTGGTACCTTACCCGAGTTATTTACTACCGTAAAGAGTGCTGCCAGAAGTGGAACCCACCAGTGCTGGTTTGATGTAATCAGCTCTGCTGGGATAAAGTCTTTTCCCGGAGCCTTTCCACTCTTCAGATTCCCAATTAATGTATGGACTTCCTCCACAGTAACCGGCCTCCAATGAGGGAGGAGTGACAATTCTGCCCTGTCATCCTCCTGGAAGCTGGAAGGGAGGTTTGGATTTTCCATAAATATATTTCTGAAGTGGTTCTCCCAAACCTGAGCTGGAATGACACAGCTGGGGGCTGAAGAACTATTTTTCATTGAGTCGGAGACCAGTTGCCAAAAGAATTTAGTTTCATTGTTTAGTGAGGCATTCAGTAACAGGGACAAGGAATTTTGTTCAAACTGCCTTTTTTTTTTTTTTTTTTGAGGTCAAAAGGGCTTTATACTCTTTTTTGATTTTGAAATAAGATGGAGGTAAGTAGTTTAATCCAGTGTTTCTATAGGCCAAATAAGCGTTCCTTAAGGCTTCCTTCTTTGTGCAGCACTCTTGGTCAAACCAACCGCGCCCTTAAGCAGTGTGTGGCTTGCCGGCTGAGTTTATGTTAACCGAAACCACATCCTGCAAGGACTCAATGAGATTTTCATAAGCCGTCAGGGAGGAGACTATTGATAGAATGTTTATTATAATTGATCTTAACTTAATTGCAGTTTGTGAATTCAATCTATTCTCAACTGCAATTGCTATCTCGTGTGTCCATTTTTTTCTACGCAATGCTGGATAATTTGCTTTATCTATAACCTCATGTTCTATGTGAGAGCGCTGAATTGAATTTTGGCCAGTAGTGGAGATGATTAGAGGTAGGGGTCACAATATTATGATGGAAGATTGGGAAAAATTATGGAAACCTGATTTAAAATTTACAGATTGTTCCCTATTGAAGGAGAATTACATGAAGATGATGTACAGATGGTACATGACACCAGTGAAGTTAGGGAAATTGTATAAAACTAGTTCAAATATATGTTGGAAGCGTAAGGAAAAGGAGGGGACATTTTATCATATGTGGTGTGATTGTAATTAAAAAAAATTGGGAAATGATATACAACGAATTGAAGAAAATGTTCCATTTTACATTTGTTAAAAAACCTGAAGGATTAAGGTGGTTGTCACCAATGGAAGCTAAGGCTCTGAAAAAACTCAATATGGAGGCAAACTGGCTGAAATATTGGGAAATTTTGGAACAAGAAGGAGACAGATTAAAACTGCAGAGTTTTGACAAATTAAAAAACAAAGTACGAGACTGGCTTCATTATTATCAAATAAGGGAGGTTTATAATTTGGATAAGAAAATTGGTTTTCAGGTGGAAAAATCAAAATTAGAAACAGAATTGTTAGATCCTAAAACTAAGAATTTGTCAAGAATGTATAACTTGCTGTTGAAATGGAATACACAGGATGAAACAGTTAAATCTGTTATGATTAAATGGGCACAAGATGTTGGACATAACATTATTGTCAGGGTTTTAGGGAGAGAGGAGACAGAGAGCGAGGGCGAGGAGGAAGAGGACGACAACGAGCCGAGGTTGTCCCAAAGTCCGTCTAGCGAATCAGAGGATTCCCAGAAGGGAGCCCCCCTGGTCAGGCCAAGGGGCAATAGAGAGGGAATCAGTCAGAAAGAGGGGAACGAAGAGGGAATCCCCAGTGGGAGTGGCAAAGCGGGACCAGCTCCCCCGTCGGAACGGAGTGGAGGGGGGGGAGTTGCCAGTGTGTCAGAAAGAGCAGGACAGGAAGGAGGAAGGGGGAGGAGTTCGGAGCAAGACGTCCTGCCTGAAAGGGAGGAGTGTAGTACCGAGAGCAGCGTAACTGTAGAAAGGAAGGTCAGAGGCAACGTACGCGCGCCAAGTTCAAATATAGAGGCGCGCGGAAATGAGGAGAGCTCTGAGGAGGAGCCTGGTGCCAAAGCACGAAGGAGGGGGGAGCAGGCGGGAGAAGACTCAGCCTCTGGGGAGTCCCGGAAAGAGGGAAGACAGGGGGGCAGGAAGACCCTGCGGAAAAGGAAAGAGAGGAAAAGGTGGAGCAGTACAAGCCTCTTAAATTGGTGCAGGGGAGGGACGGACTCAGAGGGGACTTCTAACATCTAAGGGTAACAGATGCGGAGCCACGGAGTTTGGATGTAATGACGACAATGATCTTCAATAAAACCTTTTGTATATAGCTTGGACTGGACTTTGGTCTCTTGTGAGCTGGGACCCAGGGTGGCTCTGACAGAAAGTCCCCTCCAAAGAACGCAAAAATTTTTTTTTGCAAAGCTCACGAACGGTGACAGCCATGAGTGCGGAGGAGCAGTTGACAGCGCTGCGAACTACAGTTTCCGAACTCACTGCTGCAGTCCTTGCGTCTCAGAAGAAGCATGACGAAATGGAGAAGCGCTGCCAGGACCTGCAAATAAGGTGGGAACGTGCAAGCAGGGAAGGGTTCCCAGGGTCCAGATCAGAGGGGATTGGACTTGGACAGAGGGGGGGCAGCCTAGTCACCCACTTCGATGGGAACCTGAAGCACTACCCCAGTTTCAGAGCAGACGTTTTGTATGCATTGCACTTGCTTCGTCATGACTTTAAAGATGAGGAGGAGAAAGTGGGGTTTATTGTTTCTCACTTGCATGGGCCGGCCAGAGACTGGTTGCGCAATTTGTGGCGTGAAGATGGCCCTGCCCGCCGCGATGCAGATGAATTCATTAAAGCGATGGATGCCTGCTTCCAGTCTACTGTAGATGTGGATCTTGCACGCAGGGAAATTTTTGGATTGCGGCAAGGCGAAGCCACTGTGCGTCAGTACCATTCTAGATTTTTTGCTTTACTGACTGCGCTAAGCTGGGAGAAGGATGGTGCACCTGTGAGGGATTTGTTCTGGGAGGGGCTCAGCGGTCCCATTAAGGATGAACTTGCCAGGGGAGACAGACCCCAGACCCTGGAGGAGCTTGTGCAGAGGGCTTTGGCGATTGGGATACGGCACGAGGGACGTCCTTGGCACACTGAGGAAGAACGTCAGGTGCGTCCACCAGCGAGGACGTCTTCTTTCATCCCCAGGGAGTTCAGTCAGTCACATCCTTCGCCACTGGGAAGGCAGGGGGAGGAGCCCATGGAACTTGGTGGTGCTAAGGCTCAAGCAACAGCCAGAGCCCCAGCTTCCGGTGCAGTGAAGGCAAAGCCTCCTAGAGGGACCAGGAAGTGTTACATTTGCGACAGTGCACAGCACATGGCGAAAGAGTGTCCCCGGAGGCTGCAGAAACACACTGCAGCTTTAGCAACTGTTGCAGCAGAAATGATGCAAGCAGAGCAACCTCAGGGAAACGACAGTGCCTGGCTGGAAGCAGAGCTGCTGGGGCTCAGCCAGGCGAATCTGTAGAGCAGTCCCCAGCGCTTTTGCAACGCACAGACCCTTTACCACCCAAGCCAGCGGTGCAGCTCACTGCAACACTTCAGTTGCCGAATGGAACCACCCTGGAAGTCCCCATCACGATTGATTCTGGGAGCAACGCAGATTTTGTGGGGACGCACTTTGTCAAGCAGCATCGTATAGCGCTTCTGCCAGCGACAACACCTCTGAACGTAGTCACGGTGGATGGCAGGAAATTGCTAGGAGGACAAGTTGTGCAACAGACGCCTCCCATGGTGATGAGGATTGGAAATCATCGAGAAGTCATCAGCTTCAATGTCACCCGCCTTTCAGACACGCCTATAGTATTAGGCATGAGTTGGCTGGAGAGACACAGTCCTGCTGTAGCGTGGTACCAACGGCAGATCACCTTTTGCTCATCGTACTGTGCTCAACATTGCATCCAGTCCAGCCAGGAGGAGGGAGCTGAGCAGCAGTTGCAACTTGGCATGGTGCAGGCAGTACCCCGCAAGTACGAGGGGTTCCTGGAGGTTTTCTGCGAGAAGGAAGCTGACCAGTTGCCGCCCCACAGGCCTTATGATTGTGCCATCGACCTGGTGCCAGGGGCGCAGTTGCCGACTGCAAAGCTGTATTCCATGTCTGAGGACGAGATGCAAGAACTCAGGGAGTTCATAGAGCACAATTTGAAGCGCGGATTCATCCGAGAATCGAAAGCGGTGGGGGGCAGTCCTGTTTTCTTTGTAAAGAAGAAAGACACGCCCCAGAAAAGACTCATTGTGGACTATCGATTCATAAACAGTAAGACCAAACCCAAGGCCTTCCCCATGCCCAAGATAGATGATCTCCTGGCAACCGTAAGGAAGGGGAAGATCTTCACCAAATTGGATCTGCGTGGAGCGTATAACCTCATACGCATCCGGGAGGGCGATGAGTGGAAGACGGCCATGTTCACGCCTCTGGGCACGTACGAATACAGAGTTATGCCATTTGGTCTCCAAAATGGATCTCACGTCTTCCAAGCATTTATGCATCACGTGCTAGCGGGACTTCTCTACAAGAAATGCGTGTGTTTCCTCGACGACATCCTGATCTTTTCGGAAACGGAGGAGGCCCATGAGAAGGACGTAAAGGAAGTCCTGCAGAGACTACGGGAGAACAAGCTCTACGCCAAGTTAGAGAAGTGCCAGTTTGATGTGACGGACGTGGATTTCCTAGGCTACAAGCTGTCCGACAAGGGGCTGGCCATGGACAGCGCCAAGGTCCGCGCGGTGTTGGACTGGAAGAGCCCTCGCAATCGGAAGGAAGTCCAAAGATTCATCGGCTTCGCCAACTTCTACCGCAAATTCATCAGAGGTTTTGCAAAGGAGACGGCAGCGATCACGGACACTCTCAGTTCCAAGAAAAAGAGGTTCGTGTGGACGGAACAGGCGGAGCGCTCTTTTCAGAAGCTTAAAAGCCTTTTCGCCTCCGAGGAGCAGCTGCTGCACGTGAATCCAGGCAAGCCCATACGACTAGAGACCGACGCGTCAGACAGAGCGGTTGGAGCCGTACTCCTGCAAGAAGATCCACATGGAAACTGGAGACCCGGTGCCTTTTACTCCAGAAAGCTCAGCAAAGCGGAGCAAAACTACACCATATGGGACAGGGAGCTGTTAGCCATTCACGCAGCTTTCAAAGCGTGGCGACACTTCCTCATAGGAGCCAAGCACACAGTACAGGTCCGCACGGATCACAAGAACCTAGAGTATTGGCGCACGGCGAAGCTCCAAAGCCAGAGGCACATGCGCTGGGCGGAATTCTTCGCGGATTTCGACTTTCGGATAGAGTACGTCCCAGGAGATTCCAACGTTATAGCCGATGCGCTATCCAGGAAACCGCAATATCTCGATGAAGCGGCGCCTGTAGCAGCCAAGCACATTTTCGCACCGCAGGCGTGGTCGTGCGCTGCCGCCACAGTAGATCTGGACGCGGTGCGACGCGCGTTGCAAGTGGATCAGTTCGCACAGTCCAAGATGGAGGAATTGCGCAGAGGTGTGCAGAGTGGCGAAGAGTTCCAACTACGCGACGGGCTGCTAACTCGCAAAGGTGCCCTCTACGTGCCAAGCGACGAGCTTCGCGCAAAGGTTCTGCAGCAGTTGCACGACGCCCCCAGTGCGGGCCACTTCGGTAAGGAGAAGACAATAGAACTGGTGGCAAGAGACTTTTGGTGGCCCCGGATGCGTGGAGAGGTAGCGGATTACGTCGCCAGGTGTGACACTTGTCAGAGGTTCAAGCCAGTACACCAGAAGCCAGCGGGGCTGTTGGAACCGCTGGAAACGCCACAGCAACCGTGGGAGAGGGTAGCTCTGGACTTCGTTACTGACCTGCCCAGCTCCAGGGGGAAGACGGCGGTACTGGTGGTTGTGGACCTGTTCACCAAGATGGCGCACTTCATTCCATGCGCAAAGGTGGCGACGGCGGAACAGACTGCCAAACTCTTCATCGATCACGTGTTCAAGGTGCATGGGCTGCCGCAGTCCATCCTGTCCGACAGGGGGCGCCAGTTTGTTTCCAATTTTTGGCAGAAGCTTTTGGGTATCCTGAACGTCAAGATCAACCTCACGTCGGCGAGACACCCACAAACCAACGGCCAAGCTGAGAGGGTCAACGCGATCATGCAGCAGTACCTGAGATGTTACGCCAACCAGCGACCAGCAGTTTGGGTGGACTACCTGCCGATGGCAGAGTTTGCCTATAACAACACGAAGCACGCGTCCACGGGGGTGACGCCGTTTTTCGCGAACAATGGTCGTCACCCCAGAACCTTCCCGGGGTTCGTGGCACCGGGAGAGGGGGTGCCGCAAGGAGCCGACCAGTTTGCAGCGGAGCTGCAGGAGGTGCACGAAGAGTTGCGGAGACATTTAGAGCTGGCCAAGCAAGCATATAAGGTGCAGGCTGACAAAAACAGGAGAGAGGGAGAGGAGATCCAGGTGGGGGACTGGGTGTGGTTAGCGGCCCAAGCGATGCCAGCCAAGTCGTTGGCCAAGAAGAAGCTGGGGCACAGGCAGTTAGGGCCGTACCAGGTGGAGGCTAAAATCAACCCTGTAGCCTTTCGACTAGCCCTCCCCGAAGGTTCCAGAGTGCACCCGGTCTTTCATAGATCGGTGCTCACTCCCTACAAGGCACCGCACAGGTTTCAGGAGTCTGACACAGTCACGCAGCAACACACTAAGTCACAGGAGAGGGAGAGGGCGCCTAGGGCCGAACCACTCAACGAGGTCACAGAGATCCTGGACTCGAGATGGGGGCAAGAGGGAGTAGAATATTTTCTAGTCAGAGAGGGTGCCCCAGTCAGTGCCAATGGTTGGGTGCCGGGCTACGCCTTAGACGAACCTCTTTTAAAAGACGAGTTCCATGCCCTTTTCCCTCATAGACCCATGCCAGCCGAGTACTTTGATGACTGGCTCTTTACGCCCACATGTTCAGGCAGCACTTTCCACGGCTTTTCTTCAGCTGAAGAAAGGTCGCCGGACTACAACTCGCCCAGGGGATCGTGTTCGGGGGTGGACACAGAACCCTCTTATTGGTGGGACGAGCAACCAGAGGAGGACTGGCGCAGGAAATGGCTGACGGGACCTTGGCAGGCAGCACCGGACCAGGTACCAATGGAGGAGGGAGAAGAGAACACCTTGGGTCAAGAACCCGAATTCGAACACTCGTACAACGAACTGCAAACAGAGGAGATGGAGGTGCAGAATCTGTATCCTGCGTCCGCCTCCGAAGAGCGGCAGCTTCCACAACCTGCACCCGATGAGCGGAAGGGGGGAAGGGGGGGCTTCGAGGGGGGGATGGATGTCAGGGTTTTAGGGAGAGAGGAGACAGAGAGCGAGGGCGAGGAGGAAGAGGACGACAACGAGCCGAGGTTGTCCCAAAGTCCGTCTAGCGAATCAGAGGATTCCCAGAAGGGAGCCCCCCTGGTCAGGCCAAGGGGCAATAGAGAGGGAATCAGTCAGAAAGAGGGGAACGAAGAGGGAATCCCCAGTGGGAGTGGCAAAGCGGGACCAGCTCCCCCGTCGGAACGGAGTGGAGGGGGGGGAGTTGCCAGTGTGTCAGAAAGAGCAGGACAGGAAGGAGGAAGGGGGAGGAGTTCGGAGCAAGACGTCCTGCCTGAAAGGGAGGAGTGTAGTACCGAGAGCAGCGTAACTGTAGAAAGGAAGGTCAGAGGCAACGTACGCGCGCCAAGTTCAAATATAGAGGCGCGCGGAAATGAGGAGAGCTCTGAGGAGGAGCCTGGTGCCAAAGCACGAAGGAGGGGGGAGCAGGCGGGAGAAGACTCAGCCTCTGGGGAGTCCCGGAAAGAGGGAAGACAGGGGGGCAGGAAGACCCTGCGGAAAAGGAAAGAGAGGAAAAGGTGGAGCAGTACAAGCCTCTTAAATTGGTGCAGGGGAGGGACGGACTCAGAGGGGACTTCTAACATCTAAGGGTAACAGATGCGGAGCCACGGAGTTTGGATGTAATGACGACAATGATCTTCAATAAAACCTTTTGTATATAGCTTGGACTGGACTTTGGTCTCTTGTGAGCTGGGACCCAGGGTGGCTCTGACAATTATGATGGCTGACTGGGAACAGTTATGGACCACAGGCATGAAGTTTACGGCATGTAATGCCTTAAGAGAGAATATAATGAAAATGATTTACAGGTGGTACATGACACCAGTCAAGCTTGCAAAAATTTATCACCTGTCTGATAATAAATGTTGGAAATGTAAAGAGATTGAAGGTACATTCTTTCACCTTTGGTGGGCATGCCCAAAGATTAAGACCTTTTGGGAGATGATCTATAATGAAATGAAAAAGGTATTTAAATATACCTTCCAGAAGAAACCAGAGGCCTTTCTCTTGGGCATGGTCGTCCAAATGGTGCTAAAGGAGGATAGAACTTTCTTTATGTATGCCACAACAGCAGCAAGAATACTTATCGCGAAGTATTGGAAAACACAAGATCTACACACCCGGGAAGAATGGCAGATGAAGGTGATGGAATACATGGAACTGGCTGAGATGACTGGCAGAATCCGAGACCAAGGAGAAGAGTCAGTGGAAGAAGATTGGAAAAAATTTAAAGTTTATCTTCAGGAAATAATGTAAAATTAAGGAATGTTAGAAATATGTTGGAATAAAATTATGTGGTTTTAGCAGAAATACAAAAATGGGAGGTGTGAGGAGGTCAAGGAAGTAAGTGAATGAATAGCAAGTGATGTAAAGGTTTGACTTTTTTCTTTTCTTTTTTCTATTTTTGGATGATGTTTGTTTTTTATGTATTGTTCTTTCTTTTTCTTCCTTGATTGTTCTGTGTTGACTTATATTTTTTTTCCCCTGTAACCTTTAAAAAAAAATCCTAATAAAAATTTATTTATTTTTTTAAAAAAAAAAAACTGAAGGATTTTTGTTAGGGATTGTAGGGAAAGATCTGCCCAAAAAGCTGAAAAGCATCTTTATGTATGCGACAACAGCCGCAAGAGTTCTAATAGCACAAGGATGGAAGACTGAAGAAACCCCAACTAAAGAATCATCGCAGATGGACTATGCAAAACTGGCAAAACTGACATATAAGCTACGGGACAAGGATAACTGACTTTAAAGATGAATGGGAACCCTTTACAAAGTATTTGAAGACGCAACAAAGCGAACTGGACTCCTTGGCTGGCTTTGAATAAACATTCACAAACTTTTTATTGATAATAATCAGCTAAATAGTTTGAGGAACTCTACAACTTTGTAACATGCAGAAATCAGCAGTCTCAGAGAAATCAAAGACTGGAACTAAGGGAAGCCGGGGGGTGGGGGGGGGGTTTTGTTTGGGAGGGAGTCTGAAAGTAATTTATTGCTCAGAGAAATAACAGTCCGGCACGCTTCCCTCGCTGCGCCAGGCCTTCAAAGGCATTCCAAAGCTCTGAGCAAAAGCAGAGTCTAGCAGCAGTCAGAAAATAAGCCTTCTGTCTTCTGTGCATCAATGTGCATAAATCAGGCTCTCACGCAGAGTTACTAAAACTAAAAGCACTTTATTTATAGCAGAAACTATCCATTATCTAGTAGAGTATGGAACATCATACAAACGTGTCTGTCCCGGACAAAAATGAAAGAAGAAAGGACTGAGACTCTTGGATGTGACGTAGAGTCTCTCTGCCCCACAGTAGGCAGGCTGCACATTCTGAGCTGTTTAACTCTGTAAGCTCAGGTTCTCCTCACACCCCCTCTCATCCTACACTACTGAGGGCAAGCAAGTATCATCACTTACCCCAACTCCAGACCACCACAGAACTCCCCATGACATTGGAAGCTCAATGGTTTAGTGAAGGAAAGTATTTGTTTCTGCACATGTTTCTGCACAAACCGCTCCAAGCTGAAATCTTCCTAGGATGTTCAGTTCATAGTTAGTTCACATAAACATGGCATTCTGACCTGTTCTTAATGCATAGTTGATCACATCTATGGAACGTGATTGATATGTCCTTTTAAGTCTTATATTATCAATCATTAAGTAATTGTTTTAGGTCTTGTTCTATTAATCACCAGTTATAATTTAATTAGGAGGTTTTCATGCCTGTCTAGTTCTGTGTTCCCTTTCTCAGCCTTTAATCTAGCAGTGATTAATACCTATATGTAACCTTTGCTTTGTACTTGCTTCGTACTTGTGTTAACCAATCAGCAACAAGCACAGATGTGGCAATGTTGTAATATTCAATAAAAGGGACTCCCCGAGACATGCTCAGGAGGATGCCTCCCAAATGACACCACTACTCGTCTGTCGTTTATTCCAACCCAACAGTTTAGTAAAACCATCAGCCAAGTTATCGTGACTGGCACAATATTTCAGCCGTATCAAACCTGACTGAACACTTTGACACACATTCTGGAAACGTATGTCTAGATGCTTCGTTCTGGCCTTAAATTGCTCAGATTCTGCTAGCTTCAGACAGGGTTGATTGTCTTCCCAAACAGTGATGGGCAAGCTACAATCTCCACAGATCTCTTGCACCAAGCATCTATAGAACTCCAGTTCCCGGCACAAATCTGACAGTGCGCTGAACTCAGCCTCAGTAGAGGACAGTGCAACAAGACTTTGCTTTCGGGACTTCCACCCAACAAGAGATTCCCCAAACTTTATCACCATCCCAGATACGGACTTCCTGTCATCCAGATTCGCCCAGTCACTGTCTGCGCAGCATGTGAGCTTCATCTCACCTACAGCTGACAGTTTGAGACTGAAGTCTTTGGTATCCTGCAGGTAACGCAGTACCTACTTGATACCATGCCAGGCACTTACACTGGGCTTTGAAGCTTCCCTACTGAGCAGATTGGTAGTAAAAGCAATGTCCAGTCTGTTCCATTGGGACAGATACAACAGACTACCCAGAGATGACTGAAAGAGCTCAGCGTTCTCGAACTCAGCGCGTTCTGCTTGCTGACTGTCTTTCACGTAGCTCATCTCCATGGGTGTCCTAACCCCTGCACAATCAGACATTCTGAACTTTTCAAGCAACTGCTCAATCTTGCCTTTCTGACTGAGCAAGAAGCTACCATCCTCAGTTCTAGCTATCTCCACGCCCAGGTAGATCTTTACTGCACCGAGGTTCTTGAGCTGGAACTGCTTCCCAAGCTCTTTGGCAAACTTCTGTACCTGTTTGTCTGCCCTTGTGGTGTAAATGATGTCATCAATGAAGATTAACACCATTTCCTGTGACTCTCCTGACCCTTTAAGGTACAGGCAACTGTCAGCAAGACTCTTCCTGAAACCTAGCTTCTCTAAAACTTCATTCAGGTACAAGTTCCAATTCCTGGCTGATTGTTTCAAACCATAAATTGACTTGTGAAGTCTCCATACAGTACCTTGCTCATTGCCCTCAAACCCTGGAGAAGGAAGCATGTACAGATCCTCCTGGAGGTTTGAGTTCAAGTAGGCTACATCTACATCAAAGTGATGCACCAGCAAACCTCTTTGTGCAGCAAAGGCTAAGAGCATGTGCAGAGTTTCACTTCTGGAAGTAGGAGCATATACCTCAGTGTAATGCAGCCCCTTCCGTTGCGTGAACCCTCTGGCTACTAGCCTAGCCTTGTACTGCAGTTCTCCAGTTGCTGTGGGTTTAAGAAGGTAAACCCAGCGGTTACTCGCAGCCTGTTTGCCCACTGGCAACTTTGTGAGGGAGAAGACACCTAGAGACTCCATTGAGTTCATCTCCTTCTGCATCGACTCATGCCATTTCCTGGCTTCTTCCTGAGGCAGTTTCTGAACATGCTCAAGACTCTCAGGTTCACATTGTGCCATACCAACCCACACGCTAGTGACTGTAAACCTGTCAGTAGGTTTCCCTTTCGTTGCCCGAGTTGAACGGCGCAACACAACTTCAGGTACCCCCTCTGACCCACTAGGGCCAGCCAGAACGTCCTTGGCATTATAGAGCTCCCCCTCTGACTTGCTGCGTCATCTGGACTTCTCAGCTGAACCTGTGGGAGAAGAAGGAGCACTGCTTGTAAGATTTTGACCAGCTTCGAC
Organism: Podarcis erhardii; assembly: GCF_964252035.2. Classification (NCBI taxonomy): domain Eukaryota; kingdom Metazoa; phylum Chordata; class Lepidosauria; order Squamata; family Lacertidae; genus Podarcis; species Podarcis erhardii. The sequence continues at coordinate 170,295 of NC_138513.1, forward strand.
TCATCTGAAGCAGATACAGGCTTGTCTTATCTTGAGCCCAAGCAGAGTAGTCCACACAGCAGAAGGATAAGCAGGTAAATGTGCCACATGCTAATTTTATTTACAAGCTATGCTGAGAGCATACAAACATGCATCCTGCCTCTGTAAGAGCAGAGAAGCAACTGTCTCTCTAACAAAGAAACCAAGAGAACACTGAAAAACAGGAAACCAGTGTACGTCACATCCAGTCTCCCATTCCTGTGGGAATCCAACAGTAACTTTGTGGAATATAAACAATTGTCTTGTGAAAAGCATTTTGCTGCTCAGTGAGGGAAATAGAAACCAACATCCTCCCCCTTTCTGTGAACATCACTAGGCAGCATGTTCATACAATATCAGTACAAACCCAACTTCTGCACATAGGTACAGTGTTGATCCCTTGATACAACCTTGGACAATACATCAGCAGGAATTTCATTACCTGGCATATAGGACACCGTTACGAGTCCCTTCTAAACACATTCCCTAGCATTGTTGCAGTTTCAATTGCAAGTGCTTCGTGCTTTGCTTACAACCTTCAGAATTCAGCAAAGCCAAACATGCTTTGTTGTCCTGGTAAACCTGGATTGGACATTTGACAGGAATTATCATGTCTTTGCACAATTGTAACAACCATTCACAATCTTTAAGTGAATAAGACTGTGCTCAGCTTCACAAGTACTTAAGCTAACTGTTGTTTGCTTCTTGCATGACCAATCAAATAGACCCTGACTGTACATGTAGCAAAATCCAGACGTACTTTTCCTGTCTATAGTGTCACTTCCAAAACTTGCATCTGTAAATATCTCAAGACCACCAGACTTCTGATTGTTAAATCTCAGTCTGTAATGCATTGTGCGTTTCAAATAGCGAGCTATGTGTTTCAGAGCATTCCAATCCTTAACAGTAGGATTGTTGACTTGTCTGCTTAGCAAATGACAGCTAACAGCAATGTCAGGTCTTGAACATCTGGCAATGAAGTTTAGTTTGCCTAGCACATTTCTGTACAGTGTAGTGTCAGAAAATGCTTCTTCAGTGTCATCTACCTGATTACCTGTTGTCATCGGTGTGTCTATAGGGTTAGCATCCATCAGGTTTAGTTTGCTTAACACATCAGCAATTTTCCGTGACTGGTGTACTAGAATGTTACCATCTTGATCTCTCTCTATTTCCAGAGATAGGTAGTTGTTTACCTCACCAAGATCTTTCATGTCAAAGTGCTCTTTTAGTTGAGCTAGGGCATTATTGTACATTGTGACATCTTCCCAAAAGAATAAAATATCATCAACATAAAACAAGCAATACAGCTTCTTTTGCCCCTCCTCTTTGACAAATACACATGGATCAGCTTTCCCTTGCTGAAAACCTAGAGAAAACAATACTTCAGTGAGTTTTGTGTGCCAACACCATGCACTCTGTTTGAGACCATAAAGGGATTTCTTCAGAGCTCAAACAAATCCCTGTTTTACCTGTACGCCATCAGGTGGAAGCATATAAAGAGATTCACCTAGAGATCCATACAAAAACGCTGTATTCACATCGTGGTGAGAAACGTGTAGATTCTCCTCTGCAGCAAGCTTGAGCATAAGCCTATTGCTCTCATACCTCACTGTGGGTGAGTAGGTCTCGTGATAGTCTTCACCTGGTACCTGTGAAAAACCTCTGGCTACCAATCTTGCTTTGTGCCTATCTTGCCATTTTGATCTGTCTTCGCTTTGAAGACCCATTTGCTTCCTAGCAGTTTCATTCCTGGAACTACGGGAACTAGCTCCCATGTTTTGTTCCTCTCTAAGGAATCAAGCTCAGCCTTCATGGCATTTAACCACTGCTCAGCATCCTTTGAATGCAAATCTTGGATTTCTTGGAAACTTGAAGGTTCAAATACCTTCTTGGAGCTTTTAACAGCTGCTACTGCTGTCTTAGCATACACATCAGCAAATCTCTTTGGAGGTTTACCTTTCGTGGCTCTCTGAGACCTGTGAATTAGCCTTAGGTCTTCAGCACTCTCCTCTTCCTTCTTAGGAGAAAAGTGACCTATAGTAAACAATGGTTCCTCCAATTCTTGATCAGAGCCTTCAGAGGGTCGCATAGAGGCTTTCGCACTCTTGAAATCCTCTGAATCATCTGATTCAGTCTCTGATTCAGGATCAGGACCTTCATCAGTGGGTATGGGTTGTTGCGGCAGCTGTGGCTGTTGCTGCTGCTGCTGCTGCTGTGGCTGTTGCCTATCCTCAGTCTCATCACTGTCATCAGGATAACATTGGAAAATTCCCACATTCTCCCCCCACTTGGCACTGTACTCAGCACTTCTTGTGAGCCTAATTGTCATAGAGTCAGTCATCATTATTCTGTAAGAACCTTTCTGATAACCAAGAAAGATACCATGCAAACCATGCTTGCCTAACTTGGAGCTTTGTGGTGTGTGAACCCACATGTCAGAACCAAAAATTCTCATGTGTTTGATGTATGGTTTCTTGCCAAACATCTTCTCATAGGGGGTACAACCAATCGCTGAAGATAACCTGTGATTATAACTGTAAACAAAACACGCCAAAGATTCCGCCCAATAACTCTCTGGAAGATTGGCATCATGCAGCAAGGTTTTTAACCCTTGAAGCAATGTTTGATTTGCTCTCTCGCAAAGTCCATTCTGCCATGGCGAACGAGGACTAGACAAATCGTGTTGAATTCCTTTCTGTCAGAAAAGCTTCAAACTGCTGAGAAGTGAATTCCCCCCCCCCCCGCAATCAGTGAAAAGAGTCTTCATCTTCTTACCATGCACATTTTCCAACCAAGCACAGAATTCCTTGAACCTTGGAAAAGCCTCTGATTTCTGCTCGAGAATGTACTGATAAATATACCTGGAAAATGCATCAATGAGAACCATGAAGTACCTGTTTCCACCCAAAGAGGGTGATAGTGGACCAACCAAATCAGCATGCACTACCTGGTATGGTTCTGTAGCTTGCCTACTAGACACCTTACCTTTTGCAGCCATTTTCACCTTGTTTGCTACGCATGTCTTACACTTCATGTGTACTCAACAGTCATGTGAGTAAAGATGGCGTCTGGCACGTTTCTTCTGCGCCACTGTGCTTCCGTGCCAATCGAAAATGTGAGCTCCCCTTAGCTCTCTTAGCATAGTCCCAGCAGAGTTCAGCAGAGTTCAGCAGCGGGAGAAACTGTTGCCGTGCGCGGATAATAAATCAGACTGACTGCAGGCTTCTCTCTTATCTCCAACAGTCTTTTAATGCGTAGAACAACATCGTAAATCTGCCCTGCGAAAGAGCCAGCATCTTTCGCCTCTCAGTCAAAACCGAAAGAAGACACACACACAAAGAAAGATCCCCGTATGTGAACATAACCACGCCTCAGAATGTGAGACGTTATACAGAACTGTTTAACCCTGTAAGTTCTGATTCTCCTCACAAGTCATACCTTCAACCAAAGCAGGCATTTTAGATACTGCCTCAAAATGCAAATGACCAAGTTTCCTATGAAAATCATGAATACATCCTGCATGCAAACTTTTCTTAGAACCTGCAATGCAACAAGTTTCATCCTTCACAATATCATCAAAATACAAAACAAACAAACGATCAACATATTCAGCATACAAAACATAATCGTTTTTCTTTGTGATGGTGCACTTCTTGTTCTTGAAGGAAACGTCAATGTTCCGTCCATTCAGCTGCGCAACACTGAGTAGATTGTGTGCAGCATCTGGAACACAGAGGACATTGTGTATTGACAAGTCCAAACTGTGAAGAACAACAGTTCCATAGCCTTGACTGGAGATCGTGTGGTCATCCGCCTGGTGAATCGCACCTTCCTGCAGTGTAAAAGACACGAACAGTCTTTTCTCGTGGCAAATGTGTCTGGTCGCGTATGAATCCATGTTGAAGAAAGATCTAGAAGTCTTCTGTACCTTTGCAACCTTTGGAGTGAAGCGTGAGACCATTGCCTTGTGCTGCGCTGTCCTGGACACCGGACCTTTGCCTTTGCCTTTGCCTTTGCCTTTGCCTTTTCCACGCGATGAGCCTTCGCTGCGTTGCTCTGTCTTGGCCCTGGGAAATCTGCATTCCCTCTTTATATGGCCTAGACGTCCACACGAGTAGCATTTCACTGCCTTCAAAGTTTTGGTGCCATCTGGTGATTCCAATGCATTCTGGGGTGACGTCTGTGAAGACTCCCCCTTACCGATGCAGCTAGCACCTCACCTGTCCGCTTCATTCAGAATAACGGCAGTAACATGGGCTACCGTGAGCTGAGCAGTTAGCTGAATAGCAATCTGAGTGGCAACGGACTCCCAACTTGAACCCAAAGAATGTAGTATCATGAAGGAATACACAGCCTCTGGAAAGGTGAGTCCTCTCTGTTGCAGCTCATGTCTCAGATTCTGCATCTCCATCAGATGTGTACGCACATCTACACCTTCAGCAAGTGCCATATCATGCAGCTTGGCATAGTAGAACAAAGAAGCACCAGCTTCTGTTCTTAAGTGAGAATCTCTCAAAGTGTCCCAAATCTCTCTGACTGTGGTCTTATCACGCAACAGACAAAGCTCTTCTGGGGATACTATCAATGTAAGAGTTCTCCATTCATCTGTCAACGGAGCTGGGGGGGGGGTACCTATAATGACTTCAAACAGACCCTCTTTCTGTAGCAAAGCTTCTGCATACAAGACCCACTCCGCATAATTCTTCTTATCGAGCTTTGAAATCCCATAAGCATCCCGAAGGGCCGCCATGACTCTGGCATTAGCCTTCTACGTCAGTAATCAAGCTGCGTCTGTGTACAGTTGCTTCCAAAAGCACTTGTAAAAGCACTTTCGGTTTTCAAGCCACTCAAGCTTTTGAGCCTTTGCCGCTGCAAACGGCTTGAAAAGTTCAAAAGTCCAGCCTTAAAGCCATTAATTAGGAACTGGCAGGCTGCCCGGAGCATGAGCACATACCTCTCATCAATCATCTTGATGCACAGAGCAGATAACGTCCGATCCGTCCCTCTGCCTCTGCCGGCATTCCGATCCTCTGTTTCTCTGTTCCTCTGCCAGCAGCCGATTCCGTTTTTCTGGGCCCGGAACCAAATATGTGAGATTTTGACCAGCTTCGGCCCATCTGACGCTGATACAGGCTCGTCTTATCTTGAGCCCAAGCAGAGTAGTCCACACAGCAGAAGGATAAGCAGGTAAATGTGCCACATGCTAATTTTATTTACAAGCTATGCTGAGAGCATACAAACATGCATCCTGCCTCTGTAAGAGCAGAGAAGCAACTGTCTCTCTAACAAAGAAACCGAGAGAACACTGAAAAACAGGAAACCAGTGTACGTCACATCCAGTCTCCCATTCCTGTGGGAATCCAACAGTAACTTTGACTGTGGAATGTAAACAATTGTCTTGTGACAAGCATTTTGCTGCTTGCAGTCAGAAGACGGACGCATTTCGCGAGTGCAGACTGACAGTTATGGTTTGGAGATTAAGCAGTTAGCTTTTTTTTTTTTAAGGGCACGGCTGGGGCAGGATGGCGTGGGCAAAGGAGCTCCAGGAATTTCAGCCACCTTTTATTGTAAGCCTGTGGCTTCATATCACTCCTACCTCAGTTCATTAAGACCATTAAAGGCATAGATCCATCACATTTAAAATAATGAAAAAATGAAAATGTCAAAATGATTATGTCCTTTTTTGTGCACTACAAATAAAACATGTGAAGTGTGCATAGGAATTCCTTCAAATTTTTTAAAAAACTATAGTCCGGCCCCCAACAGTGTTTGAGGGACAGTGAACCGGCCCCCTGTTAAAAAGTTTGAAGACCCCTGGGATATGATGACTGCTCCCCTTACAAAATTCAATGTTCCAGTGTTTCCACAGCTGGCTGTCTACACTGCCACACTTCTACTTGCCCTTTGTACAGAAACATGGGCTTGGGGTTCTGCCATCCATTGCCACTTTCTTCCAGAAAGCCTGCTTTTTAGCGATAAATTTGGGGGGAAATGGTACCCCAGGGAAAACCTGATTGCTGTTTGTTCCAATTCAGCACTCAACCACCGGTTTTCCCATGGGAAAGTAACAGAGCAAAGGGAGAATCACTTTAAGTCATCCTAAGATAACGGCAGAAGGGAAGCATTTCAGCCTCATCAAATTGATTCTTTTTCAAGACTTCAGGTAAAGTACGTTTTGTTTTGTGCGGTAGAAGGAAACTCCTGGCATCCAGTCTGGGGAAGCATGAAGGTGTTCTGTAGGTATTGACCTCTGCCAGCAATTCATGAGCATCCAAATGAGACCATCTCTAATGCCCCCAAATCCCACTAAGATTCTGAAATCTGGAAGCAACTTCTGATGTCAAGTTGATGTCTTAAGTAGCTGCTTTCTGAGCATTGAAACTAAGGTCCAGACTATACACTGAAAGCATATTCAAGCACATTTAAAGACCATGGCTCCTGGGAGCACAGTTTCTACATGCGTATCTGCTGCTACTTCTGTCTCTGTAGCAGCATTTCGTATCGACTATAAATAATTCGTCCTAACAAACCCTGACTCCCTTCCCGGGAGCTCTCAGCCGCAGCGTCTGCATGCACCGCGATCTTGGAAAGAACAGGGGAGCCATTCCATCCTCTTGATCATTTTGGTTGCCCTCTCCTGAACCTTTTCCAGCTCTACAATATCCTCTTTGAGGTGAGGCCACCTGAGATCCTGTTAGAAAACCAGCAAAGACCTGATAGTTTTATGTTGTGAACCGCCCTGAGATCATGGTATAGGGCAGTATGAAGGGCCGGATTGAGGTTTGATGAGGCCCTTAGCTCCTGAAGGTAATGGGGCCCATTATATGTCCAGCTGTCCTTTGTCAACAACAAATTGTCATTGTTTTTTGTGTTGAATATATAACAAACATCTTATAACAATAACAATAAACATTAAGAAATAAAAATTCTTTACACAACTTTATCATTTTGCATATTGTTGTATATTCCATACAATACCGAAATGTGGGATTTCTCCAATCCCTTGACTTGCCTCTATCCTCTCCGTGGTTCCTTTATTCCATTGATTAAATCATGCATGTCCAAATAATATTTCCATCTATTCATGTCTATTTTTATCTATTATTATAATATTGCAAAAAAAAAAAAAAAATGTTCCTGAGCCACCTTCTGCAGGTGTAGGCTGAGGTTGCAGATCCTGTAGAATACTGGGAACATCTGCTACATGCTGAGAAGCATAATGGTTAGACTTGCCAGAAGGAGCCCTGCCACCTGAGGAACTGGGCTTGGACGTGAGGGGACGCGAAGTCTGAGATTGCGTGTGGGGGCGGTTAGATGCGATGCTGCCTGACTGTGAAGTACCAGAAAAGGAGGGTGAAGTGCCAGGGCGCTCCTCACTGCTGAGATAAGTGTCGGGTATGCAATCCTGAGAAGCAACTATTTGTGAAGAGGACCCAGTGACCATGGGCCTAAACTGCTGATAAAAGGTTTCAAAGGCAGAGAAAAACTGTGATAAGGCCTGAAGGTTGCAGGGCATAGCTGGCCTCCCCGACCCGTCTTGGGCGCCAGATCCACTTAAATTGGAAGAAAGAGCCTGCTGGTTTCCCTCAGAAGCCATCCCACTACTCAACAGAAATTAAACCTAGTCCCCAACTGAGTCAGAGTGTGCTGGTCACGCCTGCCAGGCACTAATTAGGAACCACAAGCCTGAAGTTCCCCTTTAAATAGTTCAGTATTACTGAAGGGCACTACAGCCCAGCCAACTTATTACAGTATTGACTGCTTAAGAACAAAATTTGCCTTTAAAATAGGTTTACAATATTAATCAACTTCAATAGCAATGACCAAAACACGATAAATTGTCTAGAAATTGTGCGTATCGTTAAGGGCCAAGTTATGCTAACTCACTAATAAGAACCTTTGAATAAACTTTACAATATCAGCAATCTTACTAACTAGATCCTGAACCACCAAAATAAACTGCTTTTGTTATAGACTAGCCAACCAAATCAACAGCCCTAAGTAATCGACAAATTAAGTTTAGCCACAGAGGTTTTATTAGTTTTTCCAGACACCGGCACTGAAATGCTGTAATAAATCAATTTATGCTGGTATGGATTGCCAGCGTGGTTTGCAAAATGCCCAATATTAATTATGCTGTGATCACTGAGTGCTATGAATTACTGCAATCCCAGCAGTGCAGAATTCTCCTTAATTAACTTGATTTATGAAAATGATTTATCCCTCAACACAAACCTCAGGGCAGGAAATTAGACTTGTAATTAAAAGTGCAACCACATCAAATGTTCTGAAATTAGAATTAAACTTCAAGCAAAATAAATTGTAAACCTCTTTAGGCTCGCTTATTGCAACTGATCTGGATTACCAACAATGTAGCAATTTATATTCAAGCCACTAAGAATAAACCCCCACTGTAAGAAAGTGAGCGCCATGCAGAGAACTGACGTGATTGAAGCACAATGTAACTCGTGGTACAGTAGTTACTCATGTTGGGGGAATACAAGGCAACAGAGAAGGTGTTATGTAGTGAAGTTTCACCCTGGGCCAGCAAGGGGATACTGTAGATAGTTTTCACTCAGGTCTGTAGATAGTTTTCACTCAGGTCCACGTCAGTTATTTTAGGTGGGAAACTCTGGGTTGTTGTTGCTACAATGTTGACAGCCGGCTGCCTATAAAAGCAGGCCGGCTGAACTGTTTGCTAGTCAGTTCTGTCCAGCTTGCAAGTAAAGAGCTGCTCTGGAGAAATCGCTGTGTCGTCTGCTATGTTCGCCCACAACTTAACAGAAACAGTGTCCCCAATTGAACAGTTAATACTGCAGACACAGAATAGCTGATAAAATGAAAAAATGCAGCGAATTACCCCAAGCAGCTAAAGCTACAGACGGAATAATTAGTACCCAATTAATTGGGGGAGCTATTGTAAAAATTGCAAAAGAAAGCCCGCCCAAATGCAACTAGTTAGTAATTAAGAGGCAAAGGCCAGCAGCACTTGAAACTGAGACCGTGTCTCTCCTAAGATGGCCGCTGCTGCCGCGCCACGTGGTCCCCTCAAAATGGCGGCACGAAGCAGCCGTAACCCAGGCAACAGCACAGCACCGCCTTCCCCTACACACTAAGCGCACACAGCCCAATATTTTGATATCCGTATATGGAAACCTCCCCTGGCCAGGCAAAGGCACAATAAACAGGAAATAAAGGAAATAGCCCAAAATAAATGCTACCCGCCTGTTGTATACAGGAATCGACCCCCAGGGCAGCGGTGATGGTGCGCTGTGTTGTTGGAGCCAGAGAGGTCGGCCCTAAGGTTCTAAAATAGCAGCGGAAAAATTGAGGCTCCAAACCTTGTCCCTCGGCAAGCCCAAGGCTGGAACAGCAGCGGAGCACAGCCCCAGCAGGAAGAGATGTGTTATGTACTGAGTGGAATAGGATCCAAAATACAGCAGTCTGATTGGTCCTAGAACATTAGGATTCAGAATGCAGCAGTCTGACTGGTCTGCAGGAGCCACCCAATCCAGCTTCAGGTTGAAGTGAATCTGCAACCTGATTGGCCTAGAGGAGAATCCTGGAATTAGCCAATCACGTGTATAAAGCAATGTATATAAAGCAGACTGCGTGGGGGAACTTCCATTCCTCACTACTATGAGTTGAATAAAGAGCATGAAATCCACACTCGACCCCAAATATATTTCTAGCTTTTCCGCGCTGCACAAAGATACTGGACAAACTTCCACTGCAGAGCCTGCTACAGGCTGCCACAAGCAGCTTCACCCGTGGGGGGGGGGCTCTCCTTATCTCCCACCAGCCAAAGCAACAGCAGGAGAAGCAGGAACCAAGGAGGAAAAGCTGAAAGGAAACACCCCCCAGTGGTTTCGGCTCAAAATCGGCAGACGATGGTGCGTGAAGGGGGGAAACCCCAGGAAGAGAAAAAGGCTCGCAGCCTGAAGACATAATAATAATAATAATAATAATAATAATAATAATAATAATAATAATATATTATTTATACCCCGCCCATCTGGCTGGGCCTCCCCAGCCACTCTGGGCGGCTTCCAAAAGAATATTAAAATACTATGATACATCAAACATTAAAAGCATCCCTAAACAGGGCTGCCTTCAGATGTCTTCTAAAAGTCTGGTAGTTGTTGTTCTCTTTGACATCTGGTGGGAGGGCGTTCCACAGGGAGGGCGCCACTACCAAGAAGGCCCTCTGCCTGGTTCCCTGTAACTTGACTTCTCGCAGTGAGGGAACCGCCAGAAGGCCCTCGGTGCTGGACCTCAGTGTCCGGGTAGAACGATGGGGGTGGAGACGCTCCTTCAGGTATACTGGACCAAGGCTGTTTAGGGCTTTAAAGGTCAGCACCAACACTTTGAATTGTGCTCGGAAACATACTGGGAGCCAATGTAGGTCTTTCAAGACCAGTGTTATATGGTCTCGGCGGCCGCTCCCTGTCACCCTCTAGCTGCCGCATTCTGGATTAGTTGTAGTTTCCGGGTCACCTTCAAAGGTAGCCCCACGTAGAGCGCATTGCAGTAGTCCAAGCGGGAGATAACCAGAGCATGCACCACTCTGGCGAGACAGTCCGCGGGCAGGTAGGGTCTCAGCCTGCGTACCAGGTGGAGTTGGTAGACAGCTGCCCTGGACACGGATTTAACCTGTGCCTCCATGGACAGCTGTGAGTCCAAAATGACTCCCAGGCTGCGCACCTGGTCCTTCAGGGGCACAGTTACCCCATTCAGGACCAGGGAATCCTCCACACCTGCCCGCCTCCTGTCCCTCAGAAACAGTACTTCTGTCTTGTCAGGATTCAATCAAAAAGCAAAAACTGGCTCCTCTTTTGCTCAAGGAAGCTCCATTAGCCTTCCACTGTAGCAAGCAGAGACCCGGATCTTCCTATGGCTCAACAGGCTGGTCTCGGCGTTCAAAGCAAGGACCCAGCCAGCTAGTGATTTTGTAGCCTTATGAAAAGACAGGAGGGAAGTGAGGAAGAAGGTGATATGGAGAATGAAGAATTCAGAAGGGAAGTGGGAGTCAACAGACACTCAAGGAATAGTTTCGGAGAAAGGGCTTTTATTTCTACCATCCATGAACTGGTAGAAGGAGCAAGTGTGATAAGTCACAAAAAGCATGCACGAAATTCACAGTCATGTGCACAAGCATATATACCCCTTTCCAGTTCCCTCCTCCTTTCTCCTCCCTCAGGAGTCCTCTGAGCATGAACAGAAAGCTGTCTTGGGACTATTGGGACTCTTGGCACCCTTCCCAGGAAAGGGGTTTCAGAGTGTTCAGATATGTTTCAATCTCTTCTTCTGGCATGGTTCCCGGACAGAAAGAAAGTTGCAATGTGGTTCTTTAGCAAGGCCAGAAGGCATCAGAAAGGCCTGAGAAACAATGGACTGTGTTCTCTACCTTTGTTACAGCAGAGCGGAATGTTTCTGATGCTTAGCTAATGCCTTTTAGCTGCTGAGAAAAATGATTTTGAAAAGCTCTGAGAAGCTTTGAGCCTGCTTTGGTGGGGGGTGACTTTGGGCCTAGGTGAGGTCACCTGTCCTCACCTTCCTTCAATTTCAGCTCTTAAAATAAGCCAAAAAGGCAAACAAAGTAGAAGCAGCTCAACATGAAAGCAGGAACAGCTAAAAATAGTTCAAAAACTGGAGCAGCTGGAGGCAGCAAAAGAGGGAGATCCCCGGCTGCGCCAGCGATAAATAGGGCTGACCATGCCCTCTGAGCCAGCCGATTGGCTGTCCAGGGGGTGATGCAGTCGGGAATTCCCTCAATCGCGCAGAGGCGGAGAGCCAGCCCCTGCGTGTGTGGTGGGGGCATGTAGCCCGCAATACCACCTCCTTTGTAGGCGGAAGTGGCTTTGTCATATATGCAACAAAAATTTCCCATTCATTTTTATATTGCTTGTTATCCTGGTTTTGGAGTCTTCCTGTTAATTTAGCCATCTCTGCATATTCCATTAACTTAATTTGCCGATCTTTTTGTGGGGATTTTTTCCTCTTTCCAGCATTGGGCTATCAATATTCATGCACATACATGAAGAGATTTTTTATTTCATTTTTTGTATTTCACTTCCTATAATTCCTAATAGGGAGGCTTCTGGTTTTTTGACGAAGGATATTTTAAACATTTTCTTTAGTTCATTATATATCATTTCCCATTTTAAAAATAATTACCGTATTTTTCGCCCTATAGGACGCACCGTCCCATAAGGCACACCTATTTTTGGGAGGGGGGAATAAAGGGGGGGAATTATTTTTCCCCCAGGCGCGGGGCTGGGGCGGGGAAGGCCCGAGCTTCCCCCGACCCCAGTCCCCAAACAGGCAGCTCTCTGCAAACTGTGGGAGCCCAGTGCTGGCTCCCGCTGCTTGCGGAGAGGTCCACGAAGCCTGGACGCGCTGAGCTCAGCGCGCGCAGGCTTCAGCATGCAGGCAACTCTTCGCAAGCAACGGGAGCGCTCCCGCTGCTTGCGGAGAGGTCCGCGAAGCCTGGAGAGCAAGAGGGGTCTGTGCACACCGACCCCTCTCGCTCTCCAGGCTTCAGCGAAAGCCTGCATTTGCCCCATAGGACGCACACACATTTCCCCTTCATATTTGGAGGGGGAAAAGTGCGACCTATAGGGTGAAAAATACGGTATACATTGCCACCACATATGATAAAATGTACCTACTACTTCTTTACATTTCCAACTTTTCTTATCTTCTGATTTATACATTTGTGATAACTTCACTGGTGTTAAATACCACCTACACATCATTTTCATGTAATTTTATTTTATCAATGTACAGGCCGTAAATTTCAAATTATTTCTCCACTATTTTCCCCAATCTGACTTTTGAATATATGTCCCACATCCAAGCGGGTGGTTCAAGGGGCCACGGTCTTGCAGATAGGTGCCAGCCTGGAAAGTAACCTGCATGCAAGGCACAACCATACTGACTATTGTTCCTCTGTTTCTCCATGCACCAGGTCCAGTGGATGGGCTGAAGAACCAGAAGTTCTTTTGATGAACTTCGGATTAACTACATCAAGGAACTAGATCACATTATTGCTTGCAAGAGGAAGAACCCTCCTTCCTGCTCCTGGCATTTCTACCAGCTCACCAAGCTCCTAGAGTCTCTGCAGCCTGTAAGTAAGAGGAGAAGGGAAGAGAAAGAGGTTGGCCACACAAAGGGCAAGATCTTTTGTTAATCTTTTGATCAAAACCCCACAGAATCTGCTGGGGGGGGGTCAAGGAGAGGGGAACAGACACCAGCAAACCTGTAAAAATGAGCTCTGGGAGCAAATCTGCGGAAAGTCACTGTGACCTCACAGTCATTTCCTCCAAGAGGCAACTGTGCAGTCAAAGAGATAGATGCTTGTGGCACCCTAAATGGCCTCAGCCTAGGATACCTAAAGGAGCATCTCCACCCCCATCATTCAGCCTGGACACTGAGGTCCTGCTCCGAGGGCCTTCTGGCAGTTCCCTCACTACGAGAAGTGAGGTTACAGGGAACCAGGCAGAGGGCCTTCTCAGTAGTGGCACCCGCCCTGTGGAAGGCCCTCCCATCAGATGTCAAGGAAATAACAACTTTAAAAGGCATCTGAAGGCAGCCCTGTATGGGGAAGTTTTTAATGTCTGATATTTTATCGTGTTTTCACTCTTCTGCTGGGAGCTGCTCAGAGTGGCTGGGGAAACCCAGTCAGATAGGTGGGGTATAAATAATAAAATTATTATTGTTATTGTTATTGTTATTGTTGTTGTTATTTATTACAGACCGGCCATGCTTGGAAGTTGTATTTAGATGTAAGCAACTGCCCTTTCCATATTTGAAAAACCCACACACTTCATAAAGCTGATTGGTCTACATGTCATTTAGGAGAAGGAAAGTGCAGCCCTTTCTTCTGAACTGCAGGCAGTGGAATGCTTTCCTCCTGTCATCACCCTGTTTTTATCAAGGGGCAGAGTTAAGCCAGGTTGAGCCCAGTGTGTCCCTTCTGTAGCGTATGCATACAGAATTAGCATATGCAAACAGAGAGCACAGCTCTGTGAGGTGGGACCACCCTCTTTGTATTTATCTTCACTGGCAAACAGTAGCCACTCACTGAGCTTCCTTTTGCCCTGCCACTGCTAAGGAGGACTCTAGACATAGCCAGGGGTCAGAGCTGAGGAATACATGGAAACACATGAGCACCAAAAACCAAACATGTTGGAGCAAAGTCAACAGAAATAGAGACATGCAGCCTGTTCCTGGTTCACTTGGCATTCGGCTCCACTCCCAGCTCCTCATAACATCAGGGCCTTGTGTCATGTTGCTCATGTGATGTCAGGATGTGTGTTGGGTCCCCCAATCCTCTGGAGAAGCTGGACCAACATGCCTGATCAGTTATGTAGTGGGAATCAGGCAGTAATAAAGGACATTAAACATTGAGCCCAGTTTACTTGGGGCCATTGCATGACATATACATTCATTTTCATCTGCAGGATTCATGTGAAATAAAGAGGACTATGTGAAGCTACAATCCCAAGACAACTACATGTGCTTCCTTTCTACTGTGCTGGCCATTGACAACATTGAATGTTTTAAGCCTCAGATGCCATCTTAAGTCCTTGTTCCCAGGTGCTCCTTTGTATTCAGATCAGGCCTCAGCAGAATAACGTAGCACTTGGGGAGGAAGATGCAGCCCAGGAGCCCAGCACTGGAGGCCAACATAGAGAAGATCTGCACGGCCACCATGTACTTGCCCTTGGTGCTCAGGTAGGTGGGCACAAAAGACACCCAAACACTGCAGAAGACCAGCATGCTGAAGGTGATCAGCTTGGCTTCATTGAAGGGGCCAGGCAGCTTCCTGGCTAGGAAAGCCACCGTGAAGCAGGTGGCAGCCAAGAAGCCCAGGTAGCCAAGGGCAACGTAGAACATGGCCACAGACCCTTCGTTGCATTGCAGGATGATCTCTTCCACCTGGGAGCGCATGTCGGGCTCTGGGAATGGGGGAGAAGAGCCCAGCCAGATGGTGCAGATGAGAACTTGCCCCCCAGAACAGGAGATGACAATGGAGTTGGCCAGAGTCTTCCCTAGCCATCTCCTCACCCTGTTCCCTGGCCTTGTGGCCAGGAAGGCCAGCACCACCGTGATGGTCTTGGCCAAGAGAGAAGAAACAGCAACGGAGAAGATGATGCTGAAGGCCGTTTGTCGGAGAAGGCAGGTCGCTATTCTTGGTTGCCCAATGAAGAGGAAGGAGGACAAACAGGAAAGCAGAAGGGATGCGAGCAGGATGTAGGAGAGGTCCCGGTTGTTGGCTTTGACTATTGGGGTTTCTTTGTATTTAATGAAGATTCCTAACACAATGCCTGCTGTAGAAGATAAGAAGAGGACAATGGAAGCTAAGGTGACCCCCAGATGTTCTTCATAAGCCAGGAAGGTGATAATCTTGGAGACACATTGATCTCTGTCCTTGTTTGGATGCTGATCTTCTGGGCATTTGGTGCAACGTTCTGCATCTGAGAAAGAGAATAATAGAATCACAGAACTGTAGAGTTGGAAAGGAATCCTCTCATGCAAGGATATGCAGTTGTTCCATATGGCATCAAGAGTGGCTTTTTGAAAGTCTATGCTGATGTGGCATAGGTCAGGAGATAAGAATGTGTAAATAGGTAAAGAGAGGGGGAAATAGTCTGTTGGTTTTAGAAAAATGTTCACCCTTTTTATTCTGCCTTTCCTAAAGGGAGATAGATGGGGTGCACAATCTTTTTCTCATTTTAATCACCAAAGCAACATTGTGATCTCGGATTAACTGAGAGGCAATGGCCTCCACATTGGTTTACTGCATAAAAATGGTTCCTGCGTAATCTTGAAGACACATTTGTTTAACTTATCCTTGTTAATGCAAACAGTTTTCTATTGCTTCCATGCAATTCTCATACTAGTGAGATCAGAATAGTCCATCTATTGCATTGTAATCATTTTCATATACTGTATCATTTATTTTGTATTACGCTTTTACTGTGTTAAAAATATGCCACTTCTCATTATTTGTTAGTTCTACTTAATCACTTTCGAATTTTTCTAAATTTCCTTTTTTAGTGCTGTTTTAGTTCCTTTATCATTGAAAGCTCAGTATAAAATAGCAAAAAGCAATGATTCCCACTTTGAACCCCAGTGATTGCTGACTTGTGGCATTTCTTTCAAATCATTTCCTGGAATGAAGGTGATTAAGAAGAGAATAGAAAGGATGTGCATTCAGCAATGTCTTCAGAATTCCCACAAAAAATGCACCTGAATGAATCTCCGCCCTGAATTGATTCTCCCAAGGAGCCTTTCCCTTGAAGCAACCAACCTGCCTGAGTGGAGAAGGTCCCTTCTGCACATGGAACGCAAGCATAGCAGCAAACAGGCTTTCCTTCTTGAACCACCTTGGCATATCCAGGTCGACATCTTTCAGTACACCTGGAACGAGGTGCAGCCTAACCATAGAGAGAAGAAGATGTATTGAGGGGGAAGTGTCCGGAGTATTTGTGCAGATGAAATTCCCTCATAGAATTTGGAAATGACCCACCAAACAGGGTCTCTCATCCCACTCACCCCATCCACTCTGGCGGAGAATCATTTTTGATGCAGAACAGCATGGCAGGGAGACCACGTGGGTGTGTTTGCTTGCTTGTTTTAACATTTATATCACACTTTTCTATACAAAGGTCTGCTCAAGGCAGAGGACAAAATATACATAAAGCAAATAGCAATCCTAGAATCACAGCATTAAGAAAAGGGCAGCTACAGAACAAACTGATGAAGATTACTAATTGAAAATACTGACACCTGAATACAGTAATGAAAAACTGACTCTTGGATCATTATTAAAATAAATTTCGAGTCCTGGGAAAGAAGGGAAGAAATGAACCTCTTGTAGGAAGCTCCTACATAACAGAGAAGTTCCCCCTCTGGCGATCATCATCATCATCATCATCACTGCTATCATCATCCTCTGACCTTTCCTCCAATGATCGCAAGGTGATTTCTGCAGCTTTCTCCCATCTAATTTAATATCTGAACAGCCCTGCAGGGGTTGCAAGGCAGAGGATGTTCATGGCAAGAGAGCTGGCCCAGGCTGCTGAGGACCCTTCTGAAAGGTTGGGTCCAGTGGCCCATAATTTTCCCATGGCCTGCAGTGAACCCACACTTTCCAGGGGTTCATAACATGAGGAGTCATGTTAAAGCACCATTGGCTGACCACAAAATGACATTTTACAGCAGTTGCTCAAGGAAGAGCCTAAGCAGGCTCTCCTACCCTCTTCGTCTGTTACACCCCCTACCTTGTTAAATTTATTAGGCCACTCAATAGCTTCTGGATTAATGGTGAACTTTATTACACCCGATTCCTCTCTCCTGATGCCCCCAATGTTCACCATCACACGAGACTCATTGGGAAACATCACCAAATTCCTTATATCAAAGTCAGAAGGCAGCTCCCAATTCTCATCCAAACAAAGTCTGCCCCTGGAAGTATTGAAACACTGGATTTCATTTAAGAAAGGATGAAGCTGGAACGACAGGGAAGGCAGTATTAAGAAACCATGTTGAATATCTTAGTTCTACTGACTTATGAACTGGGGCTAGACTCATCTAGACTAGAAGCCCTATTCAGGCATTTCATTTGATTGATTAAAGCAGGAGTTTTCAACCAGTGTGCCATGGCACCCTGGGGTGTCAGGGGATGATAGTCAGGGGTGCCGTGAGCAACACTGGCCCCCATCCCTCTTTCCTTCCCTCCCTCCTTTGATGTGCCCTCTTGCATCTCTGCCTCCCAAAGGCTTGCACAGATGTTTGTTGCAGCGACTACAAGCTTGTCCATGAGCTCCCCAGATGAATGGTGCCTGGGGGGCTGGCCGGGGGGGGGGCTGGGTGCCAGGAGCTGAGGTGCCTTGGAGTAAGCAAGCAGGTGGGCGAGGGAGCCCAGCCAGCCAGTCCACCAGCCCTTGCTTTGTGGAAGGGACAAAGAAGTGGGAGGCCAGGCAGGCAGGCACCACACTGGCCTTTCTTGTGCTTGTGGGACCACTAAGGCTGGGGGCTATACTCCTATTGATGCAGCCCAGAATTGCATTGGCTTTTTTAGCTGCCGCGTCACACTGTTGGCTCATGTCAAGTTTGTGGTCAACCAAGACTCCTAGATCCTTTTCACATGTACTGCTCTCAAGCCAGGTGTCACCCATCTTGTATTTGTGCCTCTCATTTTTTTTGCCCAAGTGCAATACTTTACATTTCTCCCTATTAAAATTCATCTTGTTTGTTTTGGCCCAGTTCTCTAATCTGTCAAGGTTGTTTTGAAGTGTGATCCTGTCCTCTGGGGTGTTAGCCACCCCTCCCAGTTTGGTGTCATCTGCAAATTTGATCAGGATGCCCTTGAGTCCATCATCCAAGTCGTTGATAAAGATGTTGAATAAGACCGGGCCCAAGACAGAACCCTGTGGCACCCCACTAGTCACTCTTCTCCAGGATGAAGAGGAACCATTGATGAGCACCCTTTGGGTTCGGTCAGTCAGCCAGTTACAAATCCACTGAGTGGTAGCATAGTCAAGACCGCATTTTACCAGCTTCTTTACAAGAATTGTCCAGAAAGTTGTCCAGAAAGATGAAGAGTCAACTTTCTTTGAGGTGGGGGGTGGCTCAGGGATCAGGGACGGCTGTGGGGGCTGCCTGCGGGACTCCCAAGGAGAAGGGGCAGAAGAGGAGAGGAGGCTGAGGGAACACTCCACAAGGGAGGGTATTTGAAAAGGGACGAGGGGCTGCCTGATCTGCAGGCAAGGGTTGAAATAACTGGGCTTCCGAGGTCTGGAGCTTGTTTCTCCGCTGGGGAGCCACAGAAAGAATGTGGCTGGTCAAGGGAGCTGTGGACTCAAAAAAGGCTGAAAACCTCTGGATTAAAGTATTTATATAATTATAAAATAACAAGGAGCTTTGAAGAATGAGATTAATACAAATGACAATACTATTTTAAAACTCACAAAGAACGTAGACATCCAAAATGTCTAACAGGCACAATCCTAAAAAACCAGTGCTTGGGAATAAGTGCATTGGAACGAGCTGAGAGAGCAGCATTTCCACAGGAGTCCCTTTTATCTCGAGTGAAGATTATTGCACATTACAAGGGTAACTGCAGAGAAGGCCTGCACAGACCCTGCCCTTGTCACCTGTGTGTGCCTCCTTCGCGAGAGGTTCAGAGGGTGGCAACACGAGAGCGGCACTTTTCTGTGGAAGGGAGGCTTGCCTTCCTGACATATCTTTAAGTGCTGACAAAAGCATCCAGACTGTTGGTGTATTAAACAACCCATGGCCTTTTAAATGAGTTTGTGAGAGGAGGGTTATTGGTTTGCTTTTCTTAGTTTATTGTTACAGGGGGTTTTTCTCATTCGATATTTTTATGCTATGATCTGCCCTGTGATCTTTGAACAAAGGACAGTTAACAACAACAATAACAGCAGCAGCAGCAGCAGCAGCAACAACAACAACAACTAGAAGTGTGCCACAAGGCATGCACTAGTCCCAATCCCTGCAGAGCAGTAGTGAGATTCCAAGGTGTTTCCAGGTGCTCCCCCAGGGTCAGGGTTCCTTTGAGAACCAAGACAAGTAGAGACTGCCATAGCTTTAAGTTGAGACGGAGGGAGTCCAGATCTTACAGCATGGTCATCTCACTGGCAAAGAGCCCCACACAGTGGCCTTGCATTGCAGAGAGAGCCCTCCTGAACCCGCCACTGGCCTTTGCAGAAACTTCTCCCCTTTCTCCCACTTCCACAACCCCTAGAATTCCAAAGCACAGATTTCTTTTGTGGCATCAGACTCAGTTTACCCTGATAGGCTCCCCTGCTGAGCCCTGTGGCCAGAGCGACTCTTTATTTCTCTCAGTGTCTACATTACCTTCCTTTTGTCTGGTTAGTGACTTGGGCAGGAGTAGCAAGGGGGGCGCAGAGAAAGTGGGGACCTTCAGTTCTTGCAACTGCCTCAGTCCGGCCAGACCTTCAGAGAAGTCTTACTGGGACAATGAGGGCAGAGCTGCTTCTGTTTCACTTTGAAGAAAGAGTTAAGTTTACTGGCTTCTGGTGATTTCATGTTTAATTGCTGACTTACTGATCCGAGCCTTGACACAAAATTAGTATATAAAACCATGGAATAGAGACTCTCCAAGTGTCCCTATTTTCTCAGGGACGTCCCTGATTTAGAGAAGCCATCCCGGTTTCTGATTTGATCCCCGAATGTCCCACTTTTCCATAGGCTGTCCCTATTTTCATGGGAGAAATGTTAGGAGGGTATGGAGTTATCCAACCCCTGAGCCATCTGAAGACAATCCTGTATAGGAAAGTGTTTTTGTTGTTTAATGTTTAATATTTCATTATGTTTTTATATATGTAGGAAGCTGCCCAGAGTGGCTGGGGCAACCCAGTCAGAGGTGTGGGATATAAATAGTAAAATTCTTATTATGGAATGGGACGGCCCTATTTTCATCGGAGAAATGTTGGAGGGTATGACATGTACATGTTTTTATATGCACTGGAATCCCAAAAGAGGGTTGTTTTTTTGCCTCACCTCTAAATTGTCTTGTAGTTAGGACGGTGGATTGCAATTTGCAAAACGGGGAAGAAAATACCTGCCATGGTTGTAGCCTTTGATGTTCCCCCTTGTTTCCTTCCCCCACCATCAGCAGCCGCTTTGATCTAGATGAAACTGCCGCCTTGACCACAGCCTGAGCCACAGCCTGAGCAGTGATGTAAGTGCTGTAGCTGTCCTGAGACAGGGCTCTCTCCAGCTCCTCTTGCGGCAGAGCCTCCAGGTTCTCCTTCTCTCTGCATCTTGTCTGGCCTTTCACAGACAACACATGCTTTGAATATGAACATTGAAACATTTCCCCCAGAAAATGCTGAAGAAGATTGGAAAGTACTGCATAGTAATCACGTTTTGTGCTCTTTATTCTGGTCTTCATTACAAAGGAGAGAGACCCATGAATGTACTGGAAGTACATAGGGGGAATAGACAAGCTAATACTGATTTCCTGAAAAGATGTTGTGATCCAGACTTTCGCCCCTATTTCCTTTTCATACATTCCGTGTATCGACACAATTTTGAAGATTCCCACTGGGTCAGTTACATAGCAAACAAATACACTGACTTGTCTCCAGATGAAAAAAGGTTCACCTGGGCTGATCCTAAGTGCTAGATCATTTTCTTTTATTATTTTTGATAAGGCAATGCAAATCCCTCTGCTGATCAACAGAGGTCTCAAGGCACTCACAAACATTTCTCCACTGTTATTGTCCGGAACCAAGAGGCCAATCCACGTCCATCCAAAATGCAGGAGCAACTCGACAATTCCTTGGTGCTGAGTTTTCTCTTTGGGGAGCATCCGGTAGACAAAAGGGAACTGAGTTTTATCTTCAAGACCCTGGGCAGTGAAGCCATAACTGATCTAGTGAGGAAATGAAAAGATTACTGTATGCATTTCAAATTCTCTGACCTTCCATGCCCTCTGTCCCATTCATACCTGTGGGATTTTGTAGATGCCTGACATGGCTGAAATCTCTTTTGAGATGGCAGAATTTCCCCTTTCAAGAACAACTAGCAGGTCATTTGGATCGCCACAGTGATAATTGGGAATATTGCTTCCACTGCCTGTAAGCAGCTGTAGCATGGCATCTGAAGTCATCCTTGCATCTGCGTAGTTCTCATAGAGGCTGTAGCCCAGGGTGATGTTGGGTAAGAGCCTGAGATCCTGGTTGATCTCCTGGATGGTGAACAAGAAGGACGATATGTGCCAGTAGAACCAAGGTGACTCTCTACAATAAAGGAATAAAGAAGTATAAAGCTACAATTCACAGCTGAATGAAAACAAACATTATCTGACCAACAGAGATTAGTATTTATTTAATTATCTTATTGCATTTACATCCAATATTTTTTCCTGTCCATTATACAATAAAGATTGGGCAATTCATGCTCCATTACAGGAGAACAGACGCAAAGAGTCTCCATGTAATAAAACTGATTAAAAAATGAAGTTTGTGAAATACTGTGAAGCCGCAAAGGTTGCTTTTGCTTCAGTGGATTTGGCTGCTTCCGGGAGGAGCTGTGTAAATTCCTCAGTTGTTCTTCAGAAGGAAAAATGGGGGTCAAGGAGGAGGAGGGCTTTGCCAAAAATGACCACAATGTTAGAAAACAGTTGGTTAGGAACAATTTGTGTCCTAGAGAGGAAGCAGAAAATGCCTCTTTAATTACAGATGAAGCCTGTGGTGTTGAAAATGTGTGTGTGAAAAAAATGAATATTTCTTGTTCACATTTTAGAGATCTGACTCCACTAACAATTAAGTCATATTACCTGCATTATTTCATTTGTTTAATTCAAAGCATATTTTTTTCTGCTTTTCAGCATGAAATGTCACACAGAGGGTTTTAAAATGTTTTAAACCGTTACATTCCTAAAAGACAACTATGATTAAATAGTTTATAAATTGTCAAAATAGAATAATAATAAATAAAATCACTGAAGCTTGGTGACTGCCTGAGTTTTGTGCCACCCCGCAGGCGGGATAATTCAGTGCATTCTTTTGATTCCAGACCAGATTCATTTACATTATTCTTTTACCACCTTCAAAACGCAACACAGCAGCATGAGTAGAGAATTTTACTAGGGAAGAGCCAGGGAACAAGGAAATAGGAGAGGTTTTGAGGAGACTCTTTTCCCAGCTTCCAAATCCCATGAAGCCCAGCCAGTAGGGACAATGGTCAGGGATGATGGGGGTTCTAGTCCAGTGACATCAGCAGGGCCGCCAGCCCCCCCAACTCTGAAATAGGGGCTATTTCCCTGATAAATAGGAACCACGGCAGAAGTGCTGGCAAGCGTGACCTCCCTCTGTACAGGATGGCATACTTCTCAGTGCTGGTGAAGGGTGTCTTGGAAAAGACATGTCCATCTTGATTAACAAAATGTTTTGAAGATACAATGCCACTAATGAGAAAGTCGCCAGCCCGGTAATAGCTGCAAGCATCCGTTTGATCCCTGACCAGATTCAAGGGGCATTTTGCCCTCCGGTTCCTGCAGACTACATGGTGCATCATTAGCAGCAGAAGAAGCAACAGAAGCAGCGGGGATCTCATTCTGGCTTTGCATCTTACACATATATTCCTCTTTCCCCAGCCTGTCGCTTGCACTAAATCATGGCTCAGTCTGTCTCCGACACAGGAAATATCCTCTTCAGCAACGTTTTCTTTCACTGTCAAGGTGTCATTAATATCATGCTGTTGTTGTTTCTGATGCTTATGCAATCTCCAGAAATATCTCTGGAGCTTTTAAAAGAAGAAATCACTATGATTTTGATAATTACAAGTGGAAGAAGTTTCACCTCAATAACTTTCTGGAGTTTTGAATGGCTGAAGAGGCAGGTGCAGAGCTGGAGAAAAACATGTTTCTCATATATGTGGCGTAACTCAGTGTGTGTGTGTGTGTGTTATGGGGGGGGGGTTGAGTTTGGCCTGAACTTTTCTCACACAGACCTAATGAGATCCCTGCAGCAGGATCAGACCAAAGACCCAACTAGTCTAACAGCTTGTACCTCATAGCAGCGAAACAGACAGTTAGGGCAGGAGGGTCCCAATGGGACTGATCCTGCTTTTTCAAGAGACTGGGAGGGCTTAAATCTTTAACATGCTGCTAGCCATGATGCCCATGCTGTGCCTCCACAGGGGGAAATGCTGCTGCGCTTCGGTCCAGCCAGGGCTTTCAGCTGAGGCATTTGGTTGGTCCCTGTGAGACCAGGATGTGGGTTAATGATGAGTCATTGGTCTAATCCAACAGCCAGGCTCTTCCTATATTCTCACTGTTTTATTTTGTAATTGCATTATGGTTTGGTGCCATGGACACCTTTCAGGGGATAGAAATGTCAATACCAAAAATAATACAGAATCATCATCATCATCAACAACAACATGTGTGTTTCTTATACCCTACCCAACCACTCTGGGTGGCTTCCAGCAAAAATACAGGGAACAACAACAACAACATGAAATGGGTCAGTGCATCTGGCTGTTAACCAGAAATTTGTTACTTCAACCCTACCCAGGGATGGCTGTGGGAAGGTTTCCTGCATTGTAGGGGGTAAGACTGGATGCCCCTTGGTGTCCCATCCAGCTTTACAATACTATGACTGTGTTCAAACATTAAAAGCTTCCCAGGATATGGCTGCCTTCAGATGAAAATTTATATAGTTCCACAAACCTTCTGCCTGGTTCCCTGTAATCTGACTGTGAGGAGAGCACCAGAAGGCCCTCAGAGCTGGGCCTCAGTGTCTGGGCTGACCAAGGGGTGGGGACACTCCTTCAGGTACACAGGGCCGAAGCTGTGAGGGACTTTAAATATCAACCCCAACACTTTGAATTGTCCTGGGAAATGTACTGGGAGTCATTGTAGATCTTTTAGCTCAAATGTGAGACAACCAGAACGTGTAATACTCTGACGAGACAGTGGCCAGGAAGGTAGAGTTTGAGCTGGCATACCAGATGGAGTTGGTAGACAGTCACCCTGGACGCAGAGTTGACCTGCGCCTCCATGGACAGCTGTAAATCCAAAATGACCCCCACACCGTGTGCCTGGTCTTTTAGGGGCACAGTTTCCCCACACCTGCTCGTCCCCTGTCTCCCAGAAACAGTACTTCTGTCTTGTCGGGATTCAGTTTCAATTCATTAACCAGCCCCACCCTCCAACTGCTTCCAGACATTCACACAGGACCTTCACTGCCATTACTGGTTCCAATTTAAACAAGAGGTAGAGCTGAGTATCATCTGCATATTGATGAACACTCAGCCCCAACCCGCTGCTGAGGCCTCCCAGTGGTTTCATATAGATAAGAAGGAGGTCATCTCACATCTTATTTGGTGAGTGGGGAGAGGGATGTTCATCTTGGCCCCTTCTTCGGGTGACTCCTACATTTCTGTGTTGAAGAAGGAACAAATTTCTGCCATTTTTAGCCGGGGGGGCGGAGTGTCGAGGGAGGGACCACCCTTTCCTTTATGGAGCACAATGTGGCTGTGCAGCTATGCAGCTTGGACTGTTAAAATTTTGGGGCTTGGGTCATCCCAGACTTCTTTTCATGGAGAACTTACTGGGGGCTTCTGGGGATGGTTTTATCCTCTTTGGGATGAAAGGATCTTCTTTCTGCTTCCATGTAGGGAGGTGTTTTGGGGAGAATTTATGGGCTGTATCCCTTGAAATATGTCCCCTTTCCTCCTTTCTAGGCTTCTACTTTCACTCCATTTGCAGTCTGTTCCTTACAGGGTAGGAACCAAGCTAAGGACTGCAAATTCATTATTCTCCTATACATCCCAGCCTTGTGTTCCATATCCCTCTAAAGGAAAGCAGTGACACGATGGCTTCAAAGCAGCTTAAAGTTTATTTCCACCACTATCTGAAAGGCTTCTTCAACAGAGGGCAACTCTCTGGGGTAGGTTGCAGGGGAGAAATATTGTTCTGTTTCCCCTTCAGTGTGTTCTGGAGAACACTTCTTGTCTTTTTCCAGGATGACAAGGAACCCTTAGTGAGTCCTCTTTGGGTTTGGTCAGTCAACCAGCTACGAATCCACCTAATAGTTACCACATTCAACCCACATTTTACCATCTTCCTTGCAAGAATATCAGTGGGGACTTTGTCAAAAGCCTTACTGAAATCAATATACACTCTGTCCACAGCATCCCCCTGATCCACCAGGCTTTTATTAAAAAAGAAAGAAATGAGATTCTTCTGGCATGACCTGTTTTTGAGAAACCCCTCCTGGGTCTTAGTAATCATAGCATCCTTTTCTAAGTGCTCACAGACCAACTGTTGAATTATCTGTTCGAGGACCTTTCCTGGTATTGATGTTAAGTTCACTGGTTGGTAGTTGCTGAGTCTGCTCTCCCCCTCCTTTTTTTTTTTGAAGATGGCAACACTTGCCCACTTCCAGTCTGTTCTCCAAGAATTCCCAAAGATCATAGCCAGAGGCTCTGAGGTTACACCCACAAACTCCTTTAGTACCCTTGGATGCAGCTCATCAGGCCCTGGAGATTTGAATTCATTTAAAGTATCTAGGTGTTCCCTTGCCACCCCTTTTCCTATCTTGGGTTGCAGCTCCCTCCTTGCATCACTTATTGTGTCATCACCAGGTAGGGCATCACTTTCCTTTTGGGCAAAGACAGAGGCAAAGTAGGTGTTTGTCACCCAATAGCATTTCTCTGTCTTTTCCTGCAGAAGACCTACCACTTGCTTGTTCTTCGTCTTACTTCGGACATGGACCAAAAAAAAATTAAAAAATATTTTTAACCTCTCTTGTAAGCCTGAGCTCATTCTGAGCTTTAGCCAGCCTGACCTTCACTCTGCAACCATTGGCTACTCATGTATACTCCTCCTTTGTGATTCCCCCTTTCTTCCATTTCTTATGCATGCCCTTCTTTAACTCTCAGCTCTTCTGTAAGTTTCTTATGCAACCCCACTGGTTTCTTTAGATGAGTCCCACTTTTCTTTCTTGTTGGAATTGTCTGCATGTGGGTGTATGTAAGTCAATTCAAAGTAGGGCATTGACCTAATGTGTGTCTAGTACAACTATACTCAGAAGGATACATTTGAGCAAGGACTTATTTTTATTAAAGCACTAATATTTTAAAATATCATGATATGGACTTCCAGTGAATTTTCTAAGTGAGCATAACATGGAGATGAACTTACATTTTCTCGCTTTTTCTGGCCATTATTTGCTCTCTGTTGTTCAGATCAGGCCTCAACAAAAGTATGTAACATTTGGGGGGAAAGATGCAACCCAGTAAGCCAGCACTAGAGCAAAAGATGGAGAAGATCTCCACGGCCACCAAGTATTTCCCTTTGGTGCTCATGTAGGAACAAAGGACAACCAAACACTACAAAACACCAACATGCTGAAAGTGATAAATTTGACTTCATTGAAACTATCAGGTAATTTCCTGGTCAGAAAAGCCACAATGAAGCTGATTATGGCCAGGGAACCCATATAGCCCAAGACACAGTAAAACATGGTAGATGAACCCTCATTGCATTCCAATATGATCTTCCCATTCAAGGATTGCATGTTCCTATCTGGGAATGGAGGGGAAGTACTTAACCACAGAGTACAAATGGCAGCTTGAATGAAGGTGGAGGAGAGGACAACTGACAAATGGTCAGTCTTTTCCCCACCCATTTCCTCATCCCAGATCCTGGCTTGGTTGCCATGAATGCCAGAACCACGGTGATGGTTTTTGCCAATACGCAGGAAAGAGCCACAGAGAAGACAATGCCAAAGACCATTTGGGGTAGAAGGCAGATCCCTTTTCCTGGCTGCCCAATGAAGAGCAAAGCACAGAGGAAGGAAAGAAGTAGGGAGATGAGCAGAATGTAAGTGAGGGTCCGGTTGTTGGCCTTGACGATGGTCGTGTTCCTGTGTTTCACAAAACTTCCCAGCACTAAAATTGTGATGAAAGAGAAAGAAATGGCCAAGGTAGCCAAGATAATCCCTAAATTTTCTTTGTAAGAGAGGTAGCTTAGAACTTTGGGAACACATTGACTGTGGTCCTTGCTGGGATACTGGTCTTCTGGACAATTGATACAAGCTTCCATATCTGAGGGGAGGAATGAAAAGCTGGTTATTTCTAGACATTTACCAATTATTACCTGAACAGTACATTAGAAGAGTCAGATTCATTTTCTGCCTTCCTGAAATTCTTTTAACTACTTCAAGAAAAGCATTCCCAGTAGTGAGAATGAATCTTTCTGTGTTCACGTGTTCATGTTTGAGTTCATGGTTTGTAATAGCTAAATGTTTCTCTGGGTGAAGGTAAGGCACAATGGACAGCAATTCAGTGTAAGATATATTCTTCAAATAAATAATTACTATGCTACATTATCAAAAATTATTAATATCTATGTACATATAGCTTCCTACCCTTCTGGTTGGAGATTGTCCCTTCTGGATACTGAACACAATCATAGCAGCAGAAATTCTCTCCCTCCTTCTTTTGCTTGCTGTAGCCAGGATAGCAGTAGTCATTGCACAGAGAAACAGGCAGCACCTGTGCAGAAACAGGGAGATTAGGAATAAGAGAGATGCCTTCTTCTGTATCACATGAAAGGGAGACTAAAGAGACTATTATTTTCAAAAAGGGGAAAAGAGAGGACCCAAATAATTACCGCCCAGTCAGTCTGACATCAATACCAGGGAAGATTCTGGAGCAGATCATTAAGCAAACAGTCTGTGAGACCTAGAAAGGAATGCTGTGATCACCAATAGTCAGCATGGATTTCTGAAAAATAAGTCATGTCAGACGAACCTGATCTCGTTTTTTGACAGAATTACAACCCTGGTAGATGAAGGGAACACAGTGGATGTAGCCTACCTTGATTTCAGCAAGGCATTTGACAAGGTGCCCCCTGATATTCTTGTAAAGAAGCTGGTAAAATGCGGTCTTGACTATGCTACCACTCAGTGGATTTGTAACTGGCTGACTGACCGAACTCAAAGGGTGCTCATCAATGATTCCTCTTCATCCTGGAGAAGAGTGACTAGTGGGGTGCCACAGGGTTCTGTCTTGGGCCCGGTCTTATTCAACATCTTTATCAATGACTTGGATGATGGACTCCAGAGAAGCGGACACGGAGCAATGGATCCAAACTACAAGAAAGAAGATGCCACCTAAGCATGAGGAAGAACTTCCTGACAGTAAGAGCTGTTTGACAGTGGAATTTGCTGCCAAGGAGTGTGGTGGAGTCTCCTTCTTTGGAGGTCTTTAAGCAGAGGCTTGACAACCATATGTCAGGAGTGCTCTGATGGTGTTTCCTGCTTGGCAGGGGGTTGGATTCGATGGCCCTTGTGGTCTCTTCCAACTCTATGATTCTATGATTCTATGATCTCTTTGGGCCCAGGAAGGTCTTATCATCTGAAGGAACTCTTGGACTCCTACCAGCTGGTTTGAGTGAACAGTGAAGGTTAGGGAGCCATGAAAGGTTTGTATATCGAACTGTTTGTGAAGAGATTGTGATGCAAAATCCCAGTGGGATGTAACAAGCCAGACTTTACCCAGAGGTGGTGATGAATAATATAATGGTATTCCCAACAGAATAATTCTCAAAATCATAAAGGAAGGAGGTTCTCCATAAATAAATGCTACATTGGCTTTTCTCTGAAAGGCACTTACATAGTTTCTCAGACTTTCAATGCCCAGTTCTAGCATTTCATCCACATAATTCCATTTTGGGATTCTGACTATGAAGTCATAACAAATATGATTCTGTGAAAGCATAGGTACAATTGTCTGTAAAAACTTGTCCCCTTTGTCATCATCCACAGCCAAGAGCCCGATCCATGTCCATTTGAAATGCTGAAGTAACAAGACCACTCCCTTGTGCTGGTGGGCTTCATATGGGACCATCTGGTACAAAAACGAGAATAGCCTTTTGGCACCTTGTACTGGCAGAAATGATCCATAAGTAAGCTGAAATAAAATGCATGAATATTTTTTTCAGATGGAGAATATCATGCAATACCTGTGAATCACAGAGTTGCAGGGCCATCTTTGAGAAGCGTTACAAGATAATTTTAATTATAATGTTGCAGAGAATCCAGCAGGTTGTCATGTTTAACATCCTGCTTAGACTCATAGAATTGCAGCATTCAGGTCCTATGCTCTGGAGCAGCAGAAAACAAGCTTGCTCCATCTTCCATGTGACAGTCCTTGAGATGGGACCCCTAGATCCTTTTCACATGAACTGCTAGTAAGCTAGGCGTCCCCCATCTTATACCGCTGCAGCTGGTTCTTCCTGCCTAAGTGCAGAACCTTACATTTGTCCCAGTTGAAAATCATTTTAAAGCTTGGTCCCAGGTCTCCAACCTGTTACAGTCATTTTGAATCCCAGTTCAGTCTTCTGCAGCATTAGCTACCCCTCCCATTTTGGTGTCATCTGCAAATTTGATGAGCATCCTCTCAATTCCTTCATCCAAATCATTTATGATGTTGAACAACAACGGGCCCAGGAC
>NC_138513.1:800541-958041 GCF_964252035.2 Podarcis erhardii
GCGCCTGTTCCGTCCCCGCCAGCGTCTTCAGGGAGAGCTAAGAAAAACCAAACCCAAAGCGCTGCTTCTGCCCATCAGTGTTGACAGTTCTGAACTAGCTGGGCCCTGGTCCTCCGTCTCCGCTTCTCCATCGCCTGTCCTGCTTTCTTCCCGGTCCGACCGCTGGAGTCTGTTGCCGGCCCCTAATGATGGGTTGTGGGGCTGGCTGGGTTGCATCTGCCACACCGGTCTGGTTTTGAAGTCCGGCTGGTGGGGCCGGAGGTGGGGCGGTTTGTGGGAGGGAGGGCCGGCGGCCTTTGTGAGAAGGAAGCCAGCCAGCCCAGGCCTGCAAAGATGTGCCGGTCAGCTGGTTTTCCGCAGAAGAGGAGAGTCAGTGGCTGGTCCTGAATGGGGGACGGCGCTGTCAGGTGCTGGTCCTGATCCGTAGAACTGGGGAGGGTTCAGAAAAGGGTGAGCAAAATGGTCCATGAGTGACGCCCCTGTGAGGAAGGCCTGCAGCACTTGCAACTTTTTAGTTGAGAGAAAAGGCATGTCAGAGGCAATGGGATAGAAGTTTATAAAGCTTTTCTTCCTCTCTCATAACACTAGATTTCATGGGCATCCCATGCAATGTTAGACATCTGCCTGGTGCATTTTGCTTCTGGCGCTGGTCCAGGTGCAAATTCCTGGAGATTTTTGGGCATCGGGTTGGGGACCGCCGTTTAAAAACCTCTGCCTTAGTCCATAGCTATTGCCATTTCCATTCCCACTGAGTGTGTTTCTCCGTCTTGCATCCTGGGACAAGGAGACTGTTGGAGGAGCAAGCGGCAGGCAGGCAACGTAGCTGAGAGCATAGGACAATGGAATCATAGAAGGGACCCCAAGGGTCATCCAGTCCAGCCCCCTGAAGAATAGACATCCCAATGTGGTGACTGCAGCCGAGGTTCAAGATGCCCTTTGCCTGAGCTTGTATATCTGAGTTTCTAACCCTGCATGAGGTTGAAGGTTGGAAGATTCAGGAGAGGTACAAGAAAGACCTTCACGCGGCACTTAGTTGAACTGTGGAACTCCCTGCCACAGGAGGCAGTCATGACCACACACCTGGTTGGGTTTCAAAGAGGGTTAGGGCAAATTCATGAAGTGGGAGAAGGCCAGTGATGGCGAGGAGTCAGCATGGCTCTGCTGGGCCTCCATGTTTGCTGGAAACCACTGGAAGGGAGATGGCCGTCGAGGAGGGAAGGGATTTACCTTCCGCCAGCTCTGGCTGCCCTCCTGACAGGCCCTGCGAGAGCATCCGGGGGCAACACAAGGCGCTTCTGGTGCACCCTGGAGCCTGAATTGGGAGGCAGGGGGCCCATAGCCGGCCCTTGGAGCAAAAAGTTGGGCCAAGTCTTGCCCTAATGATGATGCGAATCCCAGAGGCCCCTGTGAAGCCAATGGCACTCTGCACATGGGAAGAGGTAGGCCTGCTTCCATCACTTCTGGGGCCCTTTCCAACTTGAGCTGGAAGGCAAGTTTGAGGACCTGCCTCCGGCATCCCACTCGTGGACAAGGGTTGTGAGGTTTCCCCAGTGAGTAACAAGGGCACCAGAACTGCTTGGCTGGTGCTGGATGAGGCCAGAGGAGGTCCATCTGGGCCAGCCCCTCTTCTCCCAGTCGCCAACCAGAAGCATGTGGGGAACCAGCAAGTGGGATCTGAGCACAAGAGCTCTCTGCCCTCCTGGGGTTTCCAGAAAGGGGGGTTCAGTTGCGCCATGGAGAGCTCCCCCCTCCTCTTCCATGAATTTGTCTCATCCTCTTTCCAGCCCACAAGTTTTGCATATCACTCATTTCCTGACATGACGCATCTTTGGTTCAGAGTTTCCGCCTCTTCTTGATTCAGAGCTGAAAAGTGGGGGGGCCCACAGACAGTCCAGGAATCAGTGTGTTTTTACATGAGTAGAATGTGTCCTTTTATTTAAAATCCATCTCTGGGTTATTTGTGAGGCTGAGGAATTCGTTCATTTCTCCCCCAAAATATAGTCCAGCCCACCACAAGGTCTGAGGGATAGTGGACCGGCCTCCGGCTGGAAAAGGTTGCTGACCCCTGGCCAAGGTTATGGGGCCAATTGTAAGGGGTGTGGCCGGAGCCGCTAGTGGGCAGAGACCCGCCCCCCCAGAAAACACATGCATCCACACGCAGGCATACAAATAGTTGCAAAGAGCAGGCATTCAGACACATTTTGTGTCTCTGCCTCACCCGTTCGTTCTTGACACCCCTCTGCCTTTGCGCTGCCATGCCTGCTCTGCCTGGGCTTGGACCACGTGACCTTTTGGATCCCTTCCAGCTCTTCCATTCTGTGATTCTGTGAACCTAAAGGCGGCACAGGGACATTTTGGGCACTGGGGGGTATCGCATCGCTTGGGGAGGTTTAGCCTTTCCTTCCGCAGCTGCATCCCCCTCCCCAAACAACAGACACCCCCCCCCCGGAAAACCTCCTAGTGGCTCCCAGGGTTTTTTCAGGTCTAATCCTGGCACTGGTGGGAGGGGAGGAATACCAGAGCTCAATGGGCCGCATCCAGCCTCCAGATCAGGAACAGGGTTATTTATTGCCGCTAATCAAATTTATCTAGCCACCCATCAATAAATATTCCCGGAGCGGTTTGCAAGCATAATGACGTTAATTAAAAATACAATATATAATTAATCTTGCGGAGAATAATTATCTGGTCCAATCCCTTTCCTGGCGCAGGACGTCCTGTCCTCAGATCGAGAGTCTGGCAAGACCGTCGAGGTAGATATCCCTCCGAAATCTGGAAGGAAAGACTCTCTCTGTACACTTCCGCCCCACGGAAAGTGCTCCTTCCCTCTCTGCGGAATCCTGAGCTGAACGTCTGCAAACCGCCCTTGCCAGGTGCAAATAATTTTGCCGCCAGCCACCTGTGCGCAGCCTAGCAGTTCTTCCATCTTGCCCAAAGGCGCTTGGGAGAGATTGTCTGCAAGTGTTTCTGTGCCAGCGTTGGATGCCTCTGAGTCAAGAGGGGGAAAGTGGAGCGCTTAGTCTTAGAGGACGGCTTTGGTGCAGTGAATAGCATGGAAACCTGACGGTTATCTCTGGCTGCGAACTCTGGGAAGGACAGGGAGCAGCATATCGGAGGTGGTTTCGCTCTGGACGTCCGACACAGCACTGAGTCCAGCAAGCTAGAATACCCCAAAGGGGCAGATTCATTGTGGGTGGTGGAATTGACCGGGGGGCACCCCTAGACTGAACCTTGAGTGGCACCCAAAACCTGGCACAAGAGGGAAGGGTTGCCCAACCACTTGGGAGCAGCAGCCACTGTGCTATTAAGTTAAATGTGCATTTAACTGGCCAATTGCCCAGAAAATCCAACACGGTCCCATTTGACTTCCAAAGAGGAAACTTTGTCACAATGAGGATATTGGTCAGCGATGGGAGTTTTAGTTCAACCCCCTATGGAGGGCACCACGTTGGCAACCTTAGTAAAGGCCTGGTAGTGAGGCAGTGATACAGTTGAAGCTCTTTTGGCCTCCTTTGTGCAAGTTAGGACTGGGCAATATATCAATACATCATCGAAAACCAGATATCATGATTTTGGTTTCATAATTTTTGACCTGGCAATATATTGCAAATCATGGTGTGTGCGCGCCCTGTGCCGAAATTACAATGGGAGGGAAACCGTGGAGCCGGCCAGTGTCTCTCCCTAACTCCACCCTTATTTCAGACATTGCGATACATATATCGTCATGTATGGCTCATGATATATCACGATGTTGAAAACCAGACATTGCCCAGCACTAATGCAGGTAGGGGGGGAGTTCGGTCTGTAGACGCAGCATTCTGGGAATTTGCTGGAGTCTAGAGGTGGAAATGTTCTAAAGTGCATCCTTCGACATGCATAATAATGTATTTTGTCCTCATTTTGCATTTTTCTGTTGTGAACCGCTCTGGGATCGTAGGGTGAAGGGCAGCATGAAAACTTTGATCATCATCATCATCATTGATAATATGGCAAGGAAGTAGAAAGGCAAAGAATGGAGGATTAAATCTCTCCAAATTGATCAGGAGTTGGAGAAGTCATCGGAGACCCAAAGGCTTCTTCTGAAAAATGCAAGTTCTGTCTGAATGAAGAGAACGAAAAGGAGCACAAACTTTGGCCAAAGAAGAAAGTTAAAGTAGATAGTAAAGGATGCTAAAAAATAAAAAGGCTTTGAAGAGCACATTGGTAAAATCATTGAGACCAAAGGCCAGAAGTGGTTTAACTACATTTGTAGCAGGAGACCATCTAGGCTAGGAAGGGGTTAACCCTTGGGTGACCAGGGGGTCAAAAATGTGCTAAAGGAAGACAAGGAGATTGTGGGGAAACAGAATGACTTCTGCAAGCCAGTGCCTGAAGGATTGGGAAGAGAGTTGCACTCTGTTCATGCTCCGAAGCCTCGCCTATTTATTTCTGGGGCTTTGTTTGCTCCGGTGTTTTGAAATCTGGTTCCGTGGCTGAGCTCTCGCAACGCCTGATTCAGAGGGGTCCCTCCTTGTCCCCTTCCCTGTGACAGCCACAAGTCCTTGGCGACACCTTTTCATCTTCTGCCCTCCAAGGACCAGGCAAAAAAAAACAGGAGTTGTGGGTTCCGATTAGGAGAGGGCAGAATTCAGTTAAACATTAGGCGAGATTAAGGGAGCCAGTGCTGACTGACTCCAGAGATCCAGGACAACATTGGCCTTATCCGGCCAAGATAAGAGGTGGAACAATGGGGAGAAAGGCACCTCCTGGCTCCTTGAAGGGGGCCCTGGGGGACCCCTTGGCCAGGGGAAGGGGCAGCTCCTGCAGATGGGGCTCTCTGGGGCCAGGCTGGACCAGGTGCCATCACCTCCTGGAATGGACTTGTGGGTCTGTGCCCCCTTTCTTTTTTCCATAGGGCAGGATGTTTTTGGGGTGCAGCACTTTGCTGCGTTTCTGTGTGGCCAGATGTTAGGGGTGTTAGGGGAGGGGCAGCACTGTTGGCTATTTGCAGTATAGTAGCGCTGCAGAGAGCTTGCTGGGGAGACCATGCATAACCAAGAACTCAAAATAACTTTTTAACAAGGTTTTAATAACAAAAAAAAATCCCTCCTTTTACACTAAAGATAACAACAAACCAGACCCAACCACCAACCCACCCCCCAGGGTAATGGGACAGCTAGGTGCTGCTCCTTATATACACAGCTTGATGAACACAACTCAGCAGCACCTGCTATGTTTCACAGCTGCAAGACTGGGTCTCGTTATTTGCCCTGGCCCTTAAAGACATACACAACTTGTGAAACAATAAGGAACCTTCACATTTTACAGTGACCATTCAACAAGCACATCTGGTGGGGGCACATCCTGCTCCTTTGGGGTCATTCCCTGTGCTCAGTTCTTACCCGTGGCTCCTAGAAGCTGCCAGCAGGAGACAGAGGCCACAATCCCAGGGAGGGGAGCCAAGGGGTCTTGAACCCTCAATGAGTGATTTGCGGAGGCGGCACTAGATGACCCTCGGGGTCCCCTCCAACTCTACAATTCTGTGGTTCTGTGACATTTGGAGAGGGAGTCGTAATGATGTATAGTCTGCTCTAGGGGGCTTAATCTGGTCAGAATTGAGTCCACACTTCCAGAGTTAATGCTAAATGCCGTTTTTTTGGCTCCATAAGACGCACCTAGTTTTTAGAGGAAAACAAGAAAAAAAATAGTCTGAATGAAACGGTGGATGTATGATTTTTGTGGTTCATGCTGTGGCCACAGACATGCTATGTGATCTGATGGTGAATTTGGGGTGATCCAATGCAAAAATCCTGAGGATCCATGTTGATCCGTGCTTTCTAACCACGTTTTTGCGCCATTGCGGCCCCACACAACAGTGGGTGCGTGATTTTTTTGGTGCAGGCTGTAGCCATGGACATGCTATGTGATCTGATGGTGAATTTGGGGTGATCCAATGCAAAAATCCTGAGGATCCATGGGCTTTTACCTCCCCCCTCCCAGGCAGCCTCCTTTATCTCTAGAGTCCCTTATCTCCCTCCCAATCACTTGCCAACCAGCGGCTTTGTTTCAACACCCCCTTCCCTCTTTCCAAAAAAAAAAGCACGATCTGCTTTTTGCCCCTGGGCAATTCAGCTCCAGGGACCATGCATTCACTCCATAAAACACACAGACATTTCCCCTTACTTTTTAGGAGGAAAAAAGTTCGTCTTATGGAGTGAAAATACGGTATGTTAGCGGCCACCAGAGCCACTAGAGGGCCATGAAATCTTGTGCCCTGGGCTTTTTAGACTCGTCTCCCCATCTATTCTCTGAAAACCAAGGGACAAATTGGTTGCCGGGTGTGAAGTTTTTCCCAGCCCTCCTACCCCACAGAACTTCTTCTTTGGCAATCATCTCTCTGATACCTGCTTGGTTTCCCCTGCCAGAAAGAACTTAAAATCCTTCCTAAACTCAGACCTGGACGCAGACACCCTTGCCTTTGTCACGCCAAGGTTAGACTACCTCTGTGCTCTCTCTGTGGGGCTGCCCTTGGAGACGGTCCAGGAGCTCCTGCCAGGCCAGACTGTGGCGGGTGAGGTGCCTGCCATCTCACCTGAGGCTCCTTGTGGTCCCTCGCTTCTTTACCTGCTCATTTTTGGTGCTGGCATTCTCATTTCCTGCTTGTTCATTTATGCCTGAATGGCTTCCATTGACCTTTGAGGCCCCCAATGGCCTGGGATTCCTGCACTGCAGGCGGCTGGACTTTGGGGGTCTCTTCCAGCTCTACAGCCCCATGATGGTGTGGTCTGCCCTACAGACTTGCTCAAGTTTTAAGATCTGCCTCCCACGCATAGAACTGCAGGCTTGGGAGGGAGCCCAAGGCAAGAAGAGCTGTTTAACAGCAGAGGTTTTTAAGCAGAGGCCATC
Organism: Podarcis erhardii; assembly: GCF_964252035.2. Lineage (NCBI taxonomy): Eukaryota > Metazoa > Chordata > Lepidosauria > Squamata > Lacertidae > Podarcis > Podarcis erhardii. The sequence continues at coordinate 807,427 of NC_138513.1, forward strand.
TGTCATGGATTCTTGAGCTGAGGTTCCTGCACTGCAGGGGGTTGGACTAGATGACCCTCAGGGGATCCTTCCATGATTCTAAGCAGCCCCAACAGAGTTTGTTCCACTGGTCTTTGAGACGCAGCTTTGAGTTTTCCTGATCAGTCCTCCTGACTTCTGACTGTGGCTTTGTTTTGCCGTTCTGCCTTCTTTGCATAGCTTTGCATGTTTTCAAATTACAAGCAGATAAAGAATTGTATGTGCTGGATCAGGCCAGAGGCCCCACTGGCCCAGCCTCCTGTTCTCACAACAGTTGCCCAGATGCTGGGGGGGGGGGACCTGCAAGCGGGACTGGAGCCCCAGAGCCCCCTCCCCTCCTGGGGCTTCCAGAAACAGGGATTCAGAAGTACGGCCGTCTCTGACTGGGGAGGGCAGAGTCCAGCCACCCTGGTTTTCAATAGCCCTTTCCTCCTGCACAAAGTTGCCCTGTCCTCTTTGGAAGCTGCCCAAGTTGGTGGCAGTGAGTTCCGTAGGTTAGCTGCCCCCTGCGTAAGGAAACTCCGCTCATATATTTCGCAATTTGCTGCACCGATGCATTGCTTGAGGGGAAGCAGAGACGAGGACGCGCTTGTCCTTTGTGCCACGGGCAGCGTTGTGACTCGGGCAGCGTTGTGTGATGTCCTGTGCGCTCTGAGTGCCTGTTTGCATGTATTTCCCCTCTGGAAGTCTCCTGGGCCTGGTTGGGGGGCTCAGTGTGGGGCCAGGCATGCTGGACATTTGGGCAACCAGCCACGGCACTTGGTGGCTGCCTGACTATCTCCTCGCTTGTACAGGTTCAGAGGCGGCTCCCATCCCCTCTTGCAACCCGCGTCCGCAGAAGGGGTGTCCCTGGGGATGAGATGGATGGGGGACCAACAGCACCCACAAAGAGGGGGCTCACCCCCTTCCTGGATGTCTTCTTTTTCAGTATCCTATTCACTGGCCGAGTTTGAGATGGCAAGGCCTCCTCTTCACTGCCTTTCCTGAGGACTAGAGACCCTGTAGGAATTTGGCGAGGAGGTGAGTACACCCCCTGCCATTGGACATGGGGAGGGTGAGCGGTAGGGTGTTGGGTTTGGGGTTTGAGTCTTATACCAGCTTTTGGGGGCTGAGACTGAGCAGAGCAGTAGGAACCGGGATGCTGTCCAGCCACCCCTTTCTCCCCCCTGCTCGAGAGAAAGCTGCTTCCTTGTGCAGCCTTTGGAACCTCCTGCCACCAGACAGAGTGGCTTCCTCCCCAAACAGGCTTTAGAGAGGGAGGTTTCCAAGGGCACGGGAGGAGCTGAGTCACTTCTGTGTTTCCCATCAGGGATGAATCAGGGCTTTGGGGAGGGAAGGGGTTACCACTCAGGCCTTCTCTGAGTGTGCTTTGCCCGGCCTCCTCTGCTGGTGGGGCCTTTGCAATAGGCAAATGGGGGATGCCACACTTCTCAGTTGTGGGGCACCTGCCTGGAATGCAGAAGGACTCGAGTTCGAACCCTGACAGCATCTCCTGGTAGACCCAGGAATATCCCCAGACAGCGACTGCTGCCAGTCAGCGCAGGTATGACTGATCTAGATGGTCTGACTAAGGCGGCTTCCTTAATGAGGAGGGGAGCTTTGCTGGGGGGTAGAGACAGTCTGGGGAAGGGGCTTGCTGGGTGTGAGGGGCAGAATGAGCCCCCTTCTTTGGAAACTCCCTCTTGAAAGTGTAGGGCGGGGCTTTGTTTCCAGACTTTGTCCAGATGTGGCTGAACTACAACTCCCAGCAGCCTCTGCACCCTCCAGCTGAGTATCTGGAGCGGACATCCTCAACCTTGGCCCTCCAGATGTTTTGGGACTACAATTACTATCATCCCTGACCACTGGTCCTGTTAGCTAGAGATGATGGGAGTTGTAGTCCCATCTGGAGGGCCGAGTTTGGGCATGCCTGATCTGGAGGGCTTCTGGCCAAGGAGTCCTAGATTTATAGCACTGCAGAGTTAGAAGGGCCTCTGGGGGTCATCTATCCCAACCCCCAAGGTGGGCCTTAAACCTGCGACCCTCAGGCTGAGTTTTGTGCTTTGACAAGTGGCTCCTTCCTCGTTTTCCTGGCTGCGCTGTGTGTGCCTTGTGTTGTGCAACCGGCTGCGTGTTGACTCGGCCCTCCGCAGTGAAGGTGATTTGGGGGCTGGGCTGGGGGGGCAGGAAGTGCGGGGGGCTGCTTGTGGGGCCGGATTTCACAATGGCGGCCCCAGGTTGAGCCGCGGGTCAGGGCGCTGCGCCAGCCCAATTATTCCGCCCTGTCAAGGGGAAGAATGTAGATTTGCACAGCGCGGTGGGGGTCTGCCGGCCGCCTCTGGAACTGGGGGGGGGGGCGGGGAAGGGGACCCTGCCCCAAGAGCATCAGCCGCCCTGGGGCAGGACATGGGGGGTGACATGAGGGTCCTGGGCCAAGTGGGGTCTGGGGGTCTGTCTAGAGCCGCCATTCGTATATCGATAGTCCTTCTGCTCAATCCCGCAAGGAGCACATTGGACCGTAGTTCCGGAAGGGACCCAACGGCCATCTAGTCCAACCCGCTGCATTGCAAGCTGTGACCCCCAAACTAAGCTAAGACCCACTCCTGCTACCCTTTGCCCAGAAGTGGGGAGCAGGGGGGTTGGTTTTTGGGGGGGTTGCAGCTGCAGAAAGAGGTTCTTCCTGCTGATGCCCAGGAGAGTTTGCCAGCTGCAAGGTGGGCATGTGGGCAAGGCGGAAAAGGGGTCAGGCCCAGTGAAGGACACCGGGGGGGAAGGGGTTGCAGAACCCGGGTTCCAAAAACCCGACCTTAATGAAAACCTTGCTGCAGATTGCCTGAGCTGTGATTGTTGCCTTGCAAAGGGGGTGGACTAGATGAGCCCCAGGGCTCCCTTCCAGTTCCACGATTCTCTGACTGCCTGCCCTGTGACTGACGGGGGCCGCCATCCTTGCTGCCCCCCCCCAGATGCCAAGTGGGGACTTGGGGGTGCTGTGCCTTTGACTTTGGCCGGATGGGACCCCCACGGCCGGCCAGGACAAAGATGACGCAGCGCTTGCCCCGGCTGGCACTGCCCTCCCCGGCCTGCTGCTGGCGCTGCCCCAGGCTGCCCCAGAGGCGGCTCCCCACGCCTCATTAGGGCCGCTTAGGGGGCAGTGGGGGACCTGAGTGGCAGCCAGGAAGGGCAGGCCAGACGCAGGGAAGGGCAGAGCGCTGCCTCTCCTCGCCCGGCCCTCCTCCTCCTCCTGCCGGCTTGGGGGGCCTCTGGCTGCCCATGCCAATTAGCCCAGCGCCTGCCGTGGGGCAGGAGGGCCTTTCAAGTTCTTTGGGGTCACTGGAGGGCTCCGGGCGCCAGTGGGGGGGCTCTTGATGGCCAAAGAGCCTCTGGCCGTAGGCTCAGCCCTCCCCTTCTGCCTCCACCAGAGTCAGAGAACCATGCAGTTGCCAAGTTGGAAGGGACCCCCAAAGGCCATCCAGCCCAGCCCCCTCCAAGGCAGGAGTTGCAGCTGAGGAATCCCTGAGAGGGGGCTGGACAGGGTCCTCCATTCAGGCCATTAATAGGATTATTACTTTATTATTTATACCCTGCGGGGAGGGAGACCCTCTTAGTCTTTATATCTGTAAGGAAGGGAATCTTGCCTATTTACCGCTTTTGAATTTATATCCTCATTTAATCCCCAGAACAACCCTGCAAAGGAGGTCAGGCTGAGAAGCAGGGGCTGGTCCCCCAGGCCACCCCCAGGGAGCTTCACGACTGAGTGGGGATTCAAACTCTGGCCTCCCGGGTCCCAGTCTGACGCTCTATTAGACCCCACTCTCTTGGGGGGCATATTGGGGGGGTTGGGCGCTGGGCCTGTCCTTGCACTTGACTGGCCTCTGCTCCCCAGTGATGCCTTCTAGCAACACCTCCCACCCTGAGCCCCCACCCCTCTTTGCAAGCAGTTCAGGGGGTGGTTGCTTGCGAGGGGAAACCGAGGAAGGAGGGGAGCATTGAAAGTGGGGCTGTTTGCACTTTCAGGCTTCCAATTTACTGCCCCGTTTGGCCTCGCCGTGGGGCAGAGGCCTTCTCTGGCTCCCCCTTTGCATTTCGGGGTGGGCTGGATGACCCTGGGGGTCTACTCTGTGATGTTTTAACAGAGGAAGAAAGAGGAGAAGCTCAGCTCGGCTCTCCTTTCTTAGTCCAGGATTCTTGCGCTGCGATTCCTGCATTGCCGGGGGTCAGACTAGATGGGCCTTGGAGGTCCCTTCCAACTCTGCGCTTCTGTGATTCATTGATCCCTCCCCTTTGGGGTGTCCCATTGGCCAGGGAGGCTTCCCCCTGGGGGGTCAAATGAGCCAGGATTGGAGCCTTCTTGAGAATCTGGGGAGGGTTCCCCCCCCCCCATTGCAAAGAGTGAGTGGCGTCCATCTGGGGAGGAGGGCAGAGGAAGGAAACTGCCTTTCTGAGCAACTCTTGACTTCTCTCTCTGTGTCCCTGATGACCCTCCCTCCCCTCCTGTGTCACTTGGGGGGTGCAGAGCTTCAGGGGAAGAGCCCCATGGAGTCCCTTTGGGGTCAAATATGCAAAACCCCAGCCCATCATGCCAGCTGGATTTCCATACCAGCCCTCCCCACAGCGGGGTCCTTCCCAGGGCCCCCTGACCCCCAGCTCAGTCGGCAGAGATGGAGACTCTTAATCTCAGGTCACGGGTTCGAGCCCCAAAAACGTCCTGCATGGCAGGGGGTTGGACTAGATGACCCTCGGGTCCCTTCCAGTGCTACAGTTTGAAGATGGATGGATGGATTGATTGATATCCCATCAAAGTGGCGCACGTGCTTCTCTCCACAACAGCTCTGCCAGGTAGGTCAGGCTGAGAGAGACCCAGGGAGCTTCCGAGCCGAGTGGGGATTCGAACCCTGGGCTCTCCCGGGTTAAGTGCCTGCTCAGGCCATGCCTTCGTTTCCCCATGATGCCTTTGGGCCTGGCTGCATCCTGAGCTAACTCGGAAGCGGGGAACTGGGGTGGTGGGTGCAGAATGGGACCCGCCTCCTGGGGCGGCTTTATTTCTCTTGGGGGGTGTCACAGCCAAGAACACCAATGCCCCCCCCCAGTGCAGCCATTGGCGTCTGCATGGCAGAGGAAGAGGGAGAATCTTCCTCCCTCCCCTGGAACTGTCGAGGTGGAAGGGCCCCCCAAAGGTCATCCAGCCTGACCCCCTTGCCAGGCAGGCGACTCGGTTCAAGAATCCCTGGCAGGAGACCACCTGAGCTCTGCTGAGAAACGTCCAATGAAGGAGAGCCCCCCTGCCTTCCAAGGCCATTGAATCCTAGAATTGGAAGGGGTCCCCAAAGGTCATCCAGCCTGACCCCCTGAAAGAGAGTTTCTGAGAGAAGGTTCTGAGGTGAGGAAGGTTGCCTGGGGATGTGTCATTCATGCCCCCCCCTCCAACTAGGTCTTACCTGTTTGCTGCTCCTCCAGGACAGGTGAGCTGTCTTGCCTGAGGGCAGAAGGGGGGCAGGAAATAACCAGCCTGCTTGTGGGGGGGCAGGTAATGACCCCCTATCAGGGCAGTGGGGCCAGAAGAGGGAGAGGCTGTCTGGGCGACGGGGGGGGGGGGGCACCCTGCCGCAACCCTGGCATTAGCAGCAGGGGTTGGTTCACCACCCAGGCCAGCCGGCCACCCTGCTGACACAGCAGCACCCGCAGGAGGAGAAATTGGCTGGGGGCTGGGGGGGAGAGGTGGCGGGAGCCTTGCAGGGCTCCCCCCCCACAGCGCCCCCCCCCCGGGGTGCCTTGCCGAGGGCCCTCACCTGCCCCCCTGCTCCAGCTGCACAATCCCAGGGGTGTCTCTCCCTTCCCACCATAGAAGACTGGAGCCGGAAGGGAACCCAGGGATCATCTAGTCCACCCCCATGCCGGCCATCAGGCCAGGGAGCCCCCTCCCAAGACTGGCCCACTTTCAGAGGAGCCCCGTCTCCCCCACAACTCAGTTGGCTGGTCTTTTCCCTCCTCCCCAGCTGGGCTCTCTCCTGCTCCTCCACAGTTCACCATGGAGCTGTGGAACTCCCTGCCACAGGGGGAAGAGGTGGCCGGCGACCTCCATGTGGATCCAAAGTGGATTGGAGAGGAGAGAGGCTCTGCTCTGCCCTCCAATTTCAGAGGCAGCAAATTTCAGAGGCAGCCGCTCTGAGCCCGGCTTGGGCTGGGGAGGGCAGGATATAAATAAAAAAAATTTATTATTATTAAATGCTTCTGAATCCCAGTGGCTGGAGGCTGCAGGAGGGGAGAAACATGGCCAGATCCTGCGTTTCCCGAGAGGGGCATCTGGGCTGCCCTATAGATCAGGCTTCCTCCACCTCGGCCCTCCAGATGTTTTGAGACTACAGTTCCCATCATCCCTGACCGCTGGTCCTGCTAGCTAGGGATCATGGGAGTTGTAGGCTAAAAACATCTGGAGGTTGAGGAAGCTTGCCCTAGATGGTCCCCTTTGGCCCCAGAACCCGCTTTTCATGGGGTGATGGGCAGGGGTAGGGAGAGAGGGCCTCTGAGCATGCAGAGAGTGCTTTCCACAAGTGGGGGGGGGAGAAGGCAGGGCAGGGCAGCTGGCCTGGCAGGGGAGCAGCTGTGGGCTGCGCTGTGTGTGTGTGTGTGTGTGTATTTGCGGTGCCCGCAGGAGGAGTGGCCAGCGCTGAAGTGGCACTTATGGGGACCGGCGTCCCTCCCCACACCCTTCCTTCTGCTGTGGGGACTTTTCCTCCCGCCTCCCTCCCTCTCTCCCTGCCAGGAGGCAGGTATAAAAAACTCTGCAGGCTCCTCCGAGGGCAGTGCCAGGGCAGCCGCTTGGGCAGAGGGTGCCCCCTTCTCCTGCGGCAGCTGCCTCCCTGCCCTCCCGCCCTGCCCAGGGGCTGCCACCCTGGCAGCCTCGGCCTTTGGCAGGATTTCCTGCTTCCTGTAGCAGCTCCCGGGCAGGAAACCCGCCGGACCCCTCTGCCCGCCCCACGGAGGAAGCCGCAGCCGCAGGAGCCTATGGGGTGAGTGGAGGGGGCCGGTTCCTGGGTGCCCAGAGGGGAGATTCCTGGCCGTTGGCTTCCGGAGAGAGAAGCCGCTGCTTCCATTCTTCCATGGTCCGGAGGTGCCCTTCAGGGGGTGGCAATGGCCCCCCAGTCGCAGCTGGAAGGGGTCCCAGGGGTCATCTAGTCCAACCCCCTCGTTGTGGTTTGGCTTCCCACGTGCAGAGTGCTTTCGGGTCTTCCTTCCTTGGAGGTTTTTCGGCAGAGGCTGGGTGGCCATCAGTCGAGGATGCTTGAGCTCAGATCCCTGCATTGCAGGGGGTGGACTGGATGACCCTGGGGGGTCCCTTCCAACTCTGCCGTTCTCTGATTCCCACAACATCCTTGCCAGGCGGGACATGGAGTTGAGTCTCTTTTTGCCAAAAGAAGTGGAAGAGGTATAATAATAATAATAACAACAATAACAATAATTCAAAAAAATTATTTATATCCCACCCTCCCCAGCCAAAGCCAAGCTCAGAGTGGCTAACAACAGTAAAAATAACACAGTTATTATTAATATTATCACTATTATTACTATTAATATTATCACTATTATTGTTATTATTATTATTACACTGTGGTTGTTCTCCTGATGGATAAAGGTGGAGGTGGAGGGAATATTTTCCAGCTCCCGCAGCCTCCAGTGTTGTGGCCTCTGGGGCTTATTCAGGGCTGATAGAAATGCACTCTGCACATGCCCCAAGGCACAAGGTTGTTTCACGGTATGACATCCCTCAGCTTTCAGGGCTGGATCTGGGGGGCCTGATCTCTTTGGACACTTCGTGTATGCTGCTGTTAGTTTGGGTAGCCTCTGAGCCCGCGCAGAGTGCCTTTTGCTCTCCAGGGCAGAGGCAGAGTCTCCTTCCGGCTTCTGTACCCTCCTGGATCTGCAGAGGCCATGGTGCAGGGCAGGGGAAGGAGGAAGAGGAGGAGGAGGAGAGGTTTGTGTGCGAGGCTGGAAGAGGAAATCTGCTGCGTCCGCAAGGAGCCTCTGAGCACGTGCTGAAGGGCAGGGGGGGGCACTCTGGTGATTCATCCTCAGGATAGTCTTACTTGCTCTGTGGAGGCGGCTGGTGGCTATTTTTAACTGGGTCTGGGCGGGTGGCAGGCGCCTGGCGCTGGCTCTGCCCGTCCAGGCCTCTCTCTGGGGCTTTGCAGGGGCCCAGCGGGTGCTCTTTTAACGGGGGGGGCAGGCTGGCAGATGGGGGGAGTGGCAGATGCTGGAGGGCTCCCCCCAGCAGTCAGTCACTTTCGGGGTGGCCTTGTGAGCTGAGCAACAGAGCCGGGCAACTGTGCCACCTTGTGAGCTCAGCTCTGCCCCTGCTCTGCCCATTGCACAGCTGAAGAACTGAGGCCACTGCTGCCAAGCCCATCTTTGTTCTCCAAGGAGCTCAAGGGGGCATGCATGGGTCTTCTCCTCCCCCCCCCCCCACTGTTTTATCCTCCCAACACTCCTGTGAGGAAGGCTAGGCTGAAAGAGCAGGGACTGCTCCCAGTCCCACCCACTGAGCTTCATGGCCAAGTGAGGATTCGAATCCAGGTCTCTCCCATGTTTTTATTTATACCCCGCCCTCTCCGGCCAAAGCCAGGCTCAGGGCGGCTAGCACCAATAAAATTACAATGAAAACATAATAGAAAAAAATAAAACAAAGCAATTTAAAATACAGGTTAATATGCAATTTAAAATGCAGCCTCATTTTAAAATAGCTGATAAATCAAGACCGTAAGGGGAGGGAAACATGAGGGTCAGACCGAGTCCAAACCAAAGGCTAGGCGGAACAGCTCCATCTTGCAGGCCCTGCAGAAAGATGTCAAATCCTGCAGGACCCTGGTCTCTTGGGACAGAGCGTTCCACCAAGTCAGGGCCAGTACTGAAAAGGCCCTGGCCCTAGTTGAGACCAATCTAACCACCTTGCGACCTGGGACCTCCAAAGTGTTGTCATTTGTGGACCTTAAGGTCCTCCGTGGGGCAGACCGGGAGAGGCGGTCCCATAGGTACGTGGGTCCTAGGCTGCATAGTGTAAAACTGGGTCTGGGAATCCGACTTTCACGTTGGTCACGAGAAGCAACTTTCTAGTCCTCATTGGGGCTGCGGCACTTGGCCTGCCCCCTCGGGGGTGGAGCTTTCGGGCCCAGCCTTGTACCAACCACGCCCAGAGGGTAGAGGTGCCCTGCTTTGGTTCAGGGCGCCCAGTTGAGAGAGGGTATTTCTGGCCAGCCCTTTTCCTCTTGGGGCCCAGGCAGAGAGGCCAGTGTGGGGAGGAGGGTTTTAAGCCACCTGTCATGGAAGCCTTGGCTGTGGGTCCCGCACTGCAGGGGGTTGGGCTGGATGACCCTCTGGGGTCCCTACAAACTGTCGGATTCTTTGCTCTCGTGGTCCAGGAGTGAATCAGGCAACTCCATCAAAACCCAAAGCCTTCTCCATCTCTCTCTGCTGCAGTCAGACCCCTTCCAAGCCCCCAAGATTCACTGTCCTCCTTCATCCCCCCCCCCAGTTTTAAACCCCCTTTGACAAGCAGCCCTACTTGACCCCTTGTGGTCAAATAAGCAGGGATCCGCTGAGCCTGTCTCAGCGCATGGGGGGGCGGTCCTGAAGCAATCTGGGGAGGTGGGGAGCAAACGTGAAAGGAATTGCAGGAGGGGAGAGGCAATCCTGTCTGAGAAGAAGTCCCTGCCCCCCCCCCCCCAGGGCGGAGGTGCCAATAGAAGGAGCAGGAAGGATGTGGCTGAACGTGATCCCTTCCCAGAGTGACCTTCGTCCTCCTTGGAAGGCTTTGCGCTTTCTCGTAGCGCCTGTGCCTCTCTCCCTGCAAAAGCCATGGAGTGCTAGAATTGCAGAGTGGGAAGGGGTCCCCAAAGGTCCTGTAGTCCACCCCCCTGATTAGGCCCCTGCAGGTGGCCCTCCAACCTCTGCTTAGAAACCTCCACCTCCCAGGGAGGCAGCTCCACTGCCCAACGGCTCTTGCCCTCAGAAAGTTCTTCCCACAATTTAGTCAGAATCTCCTTTCTTGCAACTTGAAGCCCTGAGTTCGGATCCTGCCCTCCAGAGCATTCGGTTCTTCCTTGGTCAGACCCCACCTGGGAGTCCTGGGTCCAGTTCTGGGAGCCACATTATAAGAAGGATGCTGACCAGCTGGAAGGGGGGCAGAGGACGGAGACCAAGATGGTCAAGGGTCCGGAAACCAAGCCTGATGAGGAACGGTTGAAGGAGGTGGGGATGTTTAGCTTGGAAAAGAGGAGACTGAAAGGAGATATGAGAGCCATCGTCAAATATCTCAAGGGAAGGTGGAGCAAGCTGGTTTTCTGCGGCTCTAGGAAGCAGGACGCAAGCTGCCGAATTGAGATCTGTGAGATGTTGTGTTGGAGGGCATCATAAATTCAATAAGTAATAACAAATTAAAAGGCAGGAAAGGAGATGCTGACTGCACTGCTGATCGGGAAATCCTGCATTTGAGAGAACTAGACACAGGTGGCTAGACGACCATTTCCAAGAACTTCGGAACCAATTTGGGGAATCTCCCCTTGGACCACCCTGAATGACCACAGGGCGTCCATGCTAGCAAGACTGAATGGGACCCCTTTGCCAGTCCTGCAGGGGGGAGTGCTGAAAACGCCACTCACAGAGTGGACTCGCCTTTCCTGGAGGCTTTTCAGCAGAGGCTGGATGACCATCTCTCAGGGATGCTTGAGCTGAGATTCCTGCATTGGAGGGGCTGGACTGGATGACCCCTGGGGTCCCTTCCAACCCGACTGCGATTCTATGACACAACTAGACTGGGTCACGCATGTTCTTTTGCACTGTCCCTGAGATGAGACCATTCGATCGAAGTTGGTTCATCAGTTGGTTGTTAGTGGGGAGCGACATCTGGACAAAGACAAGGTCCCCTTCCTGACCTATAAGATTCAGATAGTGGCCACGTTTCTGCCACACGAAACGAAGTGTATCCTATAACGTTATACATTAACTTAAGCATGAGATTTAGGTTTTTATTGTGGAAAACCCTACTGCAATCTGGCATAAATGCCAATAAAGGTTCAAGAGTTTGAGATGCCAACTCAGCCTTAGGAAGATCTCTCAAGACAGGGAGACTTTCCTTCCCTGGAGGTTTCCAAGCAGAGGTTGTGCGGATGCTCCAGTTGCGGTTCCTGCATTGCAGCGGGTTGGTCTGGATGACCCTTTGGGGTCCCTTTCAATGCTGCAGTCCTGTAATTCTGCCTGCTGGCTGCAGCCCCCTCTCCCAGGGTCAGGAGACTGGGGCACAGTCTGTCCTCCGGAGAACCAGGGTGAAAGGCTGCCTCTCTGAAGCGACTTTGACAGCCCCCCCGCCCCCCCCATAATCGCCTTAGTGGGATCAGGCGGGCCAGTTGGGGCTCGCCCCTGGAATGTGACTTCAGGAGGTGCGTCAGTCTGTAATTAAACGCTGAGTGGTGCGGGGGGGGTGTCAGCCGCTGTGGGGTCTTTGGCCCAGCCTGGCCGGGATCTGATCTGCCCGGCGTCTCCCTCTGCCACAAGGACCTATTGTCCGCCGCTTAAAGCCCCGTGAAATATTTGGGTGGCGCAGGGGGGAGTGGCTCAGGAGGAGGCGAGCGCCTGGGTGCCAAGGCAGGAGATTGGCAGCGTGGCAGAGAGGAGCCGGGGCGAGAGAGAAGCCTCGCAGGTGCCGCTCAGAGGCTGCTGGCCTCCACCGCCTTGGCACCCCAAGGTAGGCAGGGAGGGTAGGCGTTGGGGCCCCTGGGCGGGGGTCCTGGAGGGGGCCAGAGAGGTGCCAGTTCCTGGGTGGGGCAGGCCCAATGGGGGGCTGCAGGAGCAGGACTGGGTTGCAATGGGGGCAGAGCAGTTTGAAGCATGTGCAGAGTGCCCTTCCTCCCCCCCCCCCCGTGTGCATTAGTGCTTAGATTAAAGGGAGGCAGTGGAGGGTCTGCAACGGCTGCACCCCCCTGCATGCTGGGAGATCGACTGTCTGAGGACAGAGCTTTCCCCAGGTGCAGAAACCTAGAACTGTAGAGTTGGAAGGGACCCTGAAGGACATCTAGTCCAACCCTCTGGCAGATGGCCATCTTTGTGGCAATGTTTCCCTGTCCCCCTCCCCACCTCCTGCAAGCAGCACCCTTGGAGTAAACATTCCCTCTTGGGGAGGCAGGTCGGTCCTCTTCCAACACCCCCAGCGTGTGTGGGAAAGGCACTTTGCACGTGCCCAGAGGCTTAGCCCTGATGAATGCAGGCAGAGAGCAAGGAAGGAGATTCAGATTCTGCATCAGGACTCCAAAGCAATGGATTCAAGTTGCAAGAAAGGAAATTCCGGCCGGATGTCAGGGAGGACTTTTTGACGGGAAGAAGAGCTGAACCGATTTCCTTGGGAGTCTGTGGAGGTTTTTCAGCAGAGCTTGACTGGCCTTCTGTCCCGGATGCTTGAGCCGAGATCCCTGCGTTGCAGGGGGTGGACTGGATGACCCTCAGGGGTCCCACTCTGCAATCCCATGACTCCGATCCTTCCTGCTGGGCTGGGGAAGGAGTGTGCGGCCGCCGGACTCTCCCACCCGTGAGAACCAGTCTGGCCCCCTCTTCTCAGCTCGGCTTTCCCCAGAACAATCTGAAATTTGTTTACCGGCCCTTAATCCTCCCCTCCTGCTACACACAAGGGCGGCCGGATTAAGGAAAGGAATCTGCTTATTCAGAGGGGCGGGTACATGGGCTGGGGGGGGTTATTCTGTGGGGGGCGCACTAGTCTTTTGAGCCCCTGCCCCAGAGATGGGGCAGACTGACCCTCTTCCGAAGAAAGCGCCCTCTCCATCCCTGGGGTCTCCATGTGGGGCTGTCGGCCTCTGCACTTGAACCGGGGTTAAGGGGTCCTGGCTCTGACCTCTGGCCTGGCCTGGGGGGAGCTTCCTCTCCCCCCCCACGCCTGCCCCACTTCTCCATCCCTAGCAAATGAACACGGATGCAGTTTAGGAAAGTGTTTCCCTGCCCAGAAAGATTAAATCTAGATTCTGTTCATGGTCCTCCAGCTGCCAGTCATCATGTCTGGAGGGGCTACTTCCTTTGACACTGGGGGCTGATGGGAGTTGGAGTCCAGCCCTATTCTGGGGGGGCGGTTGCAGGGTCCCCCCTGCCCCCATCAAGAGAAAAAGGGGCTCCTCTGTGCTTGGTTTGGGGCCGGCATTCCTGCGCTCCTCCAGCAGAGGGTGCTGTGGAACCCTCTTCCTCTTCTGCCCCCCAACCTGCCTATCTTGTGCAAGGGGGGGGGGGTTGGGGGCAGGCTGTGAAAGCCTTGGGACAGGAGTCACTGGCCCCTCAGGCTGGCAGGATCCAGGCAGAGCCATAGCACCCGAGAGTTGGAAGGGACCCCCAAAGGCCCTCTAGTCCAGCCCACTGCCAAGCAAGGGATGCTGTCTCAGCAAAAAGATGTCATGGCTGAGAGAGTGGGGAGGGGGGCTCTTTTTCGCACCCCTGCATTGGAGTGGGCTTGGGGGGCTGCTTGGGCATCCTTGGAATCTGAAAGGGCTCACTTGCTCGAGTCGCCTGCCGCCACTTGCTCTGCTCTGTTCTCTGAGAAGCAGAGATTAAGGCCTGTGGGTTAAATCACTGAGCCTAGGGCTTGTGGATCAGAAGGTCAGCGGTTCAAATCCCCCCGACGGGGTGAGCTCCCATTGTTCAGTCCCTGCTCCCGCCAACCTAGCAGTTCGAAAGCACGTCAATGTGCAAGGAGATCAATAGGTACCGCTCTGGCGGGAAGGTAAACGGCATTTCAGTGCGCTGCTCTGGTTCGCCAGAAGCGGCTTAGTCATGCTGGCCACATGACCCGGAGGCCGTATGCCGGCTCCCTCGGCCAGTAAAGCAAGATGAGCACCACAACCCCGTAGTCGGCCACGACTGGACCTAATGGTCAGGGGTCCCTTTACCTTATTTGGGGAGGGGGCTGCCTGGGCCTTGAGTGCCATTCCTGCCCGACCAGCCAGGGAGCCTCACAAAGGAGGCAGGCAGAGAAGCCCACAATGCCGGGGGGGGGGGCCTGCCAGTTGGGAGGTGGGATCTGGAACCAGGAGCTTAGCCTTGTAGACTCGGAAGGGACCCCGAGGGTCATCCAGCCCAACCCCAGTGAGGCAGGAATCCCAGCAGGGCAGGAATTGCCAGACCTGGCATGGGGGGCTGGATGTTTTGTGGGGTGCTGTGAGAACCTGGTGCCCCTGTGGGTCCTGCCTGGAATGTGTGTGTGTCCCCCTCCCTGCAGGGCGAGCCAGAGTTCGGCCCTGTGGGTGACAGCAGGCTGAGTGAGCGTCCCTTGTGAGGGACAGTCACCGCTCAGCTGGCATCACGAGGCGCAGGGGGAGCCATAAGAGGTGGCGGGAAGCTGCTGTCCCTCACTTGGCAGCTGGAGGCAGGGGCAGCTGGTCGCTGGGGGAGCGACGGAGGTGAGCAAAGGGGGGGAGCCCAGCCCCACGATGGTGGGGGGCAAAGGGGGGCTCAATCGTCAGAGGTGGGGGGTCTGGACAGGCCCTGGGGGGTGGAGGCAAAAACTGTCTGGCTTCCAGAAAGGACGCTGCACCCAGCAGCCTGAGCAAAAGGCCCTCTGCACGTTCACAGAGGCCACTTTACCCACCTTTCCTGGAGGTTTTGAAGCAGAGGTGGGATGGCGCTCTGTTACACTTTTGTCACACTTTTGCTGTGATTGCTGCATTTCAGGGGAGGGGGTTGGTCTGGATGACCTCTTGGGGTCCCAAGCCTTCAGTTCTTTCATGCGATGACTCTCCTCCGTCAGGGGCAACTCCTGCATTGTGGGGGGCTGGGCTAGATGACCGCCTGGGGTCCCCCCAACGCCACGTTCCCCTTTGAAGGCTCCCAGTGCCTGTCTCCCAGTGCCCTCCCCCCACCCCGCCCAGATGCCCCGAGACCCCCTGCCACCCTCCCTGCTCTGGGGCACAGGGACTCATGCTGGGCAACCCCAGAGCTCTCTTGAGTCACGAGTGCGATTCATGGCAAGAAAGCAGGCGGCAGATTGGGGGGGAGCTGAGCCTGGGCCGGATCAGACCAGCCGCACCGGCTGCCTGGGGGGACCCGATCCCCCTCTGTGCCTGGCGTTGCTCTTGGCACCCGCTGCCGCGGGAGAGCGTCAGGCCAAGACAAGCGTGGCCTCTGCCTCACCCGCCCGGCCCAACGGGGAGACCGCACTCCTCCTCCTCCTCCTCCTCCTCCTCCTCGTTGGGATGCAGGAATCTTCCCGGGGTCAGGCCATTGCAGCAGCTGCGAGGAGGAAGAAGGCTTTCCCAGAGGAAGAGGCCGCTGGCCTTTGCAGGAAGGGGCCTCCAGGGGTCATCCAGACCAACCCCCTGCGAGGCAGCGAGGTCGAAGGCGGAACTATTTGTAGATGTGCAGCTTGGGAAGCGATGGCGGGGACACCCCCACCCTGAGATGGGGGCCGCAGAAGGAGGGGGTCCTGAGCAGGATGGGGGGTGTTTGTGGGGGGACAGGAAATTCCCAGGGGTCTCTTTCCACGTGGGCTCCTAACATGCCCTGGGTGAACAGGGATTCCCTTGCTGAACCCAGGAAGCAGAGCATAAGGAGAAAGCTGCAGGATCAGGCCAAAGGGGGCCCATCGGGTGCAGCGTCCGAATGCCCCATTGCACCGCAGAGTCCAGATAGACTGCCTCTGGGCCTGAAGGTTCTGTAAGGACGTCAACAGAGCCTGGCTGCTGGAGGAAGGCAAAGGGAGGAAGCCATCTCATCCCAGGGGCCCCCAAGGGAAACCCACAAGCAGGATTCGAACTCCTCCCTTGGTTTCCAGCAGAACCTTGCTGCCTCTGGCTGGGGAGGGAGAGCCCAGCCATCGCCCTCTCCTCCTCCACAGATTTGCTCAGTCCTCTTTTCATGGTGGCCAAGCCTCCCTCTTGTGACAGGGAGTTCCACAGTCTAGCTCTGGCCTGCAATAGGGTTCCCAGATTCCCAAAAGTGAAAATTTGTCCAGAGCTTTTTGTTTTTTGTTTTTTTTTTGTCCCCCTTTAACATCTCCCCAAAAATATCAAGTTTGGGGGCTTTGTTGTAATTTACCACCCTTGCTATATGTCTGGGTGTTCCTGGACATTTTACTGATTTGGCAAAAAACCGCCCGGACGCCATTCTGCTGCCCAAACCCTGGTCATTTCCAGGAAAATCCAGCCGTGTGGAATCCCTGCCCCACAAGATCCCTTGGGAATCTTCCGACATCCAGTTTTGTCCACGAATTCCAGTGCTGAGAGCGAGGGGGGCCCCACACTTTCCTCTCAGCCCCAAAGCCCCCAGTGCCGCCTCCCTGGTCCTCTTCCAGGGGTGCCCCCGCCTCTCCCCCTGGCCTCCCTGCTCAGGTGCCGCCTCCTCGGCAGGGACCCCCAAGGGTCATCCAGCCCCACCCCTCCCCTGCAATGCAGGAATCCCTGGCAGGGGGCCAGCCAAGCTCTGCTTGCAATCCTCTCCCCCCCCCCAAACTCCCTCCCTCCCGCTGCCCAATTCCTCCTCCGATTTCCTCCTTCTTTATTTCATGAGACATGGGATCCCGACTTTGCCCGCTGGGCACCGGAAAGAGCTCTTTCCTGCCCCGCTGGCGCTGTCGGAGCCCGCCTGGCAGGGGCCACGATCAGGGACCCCCTCTGGAGGGGAAAGGGGGCATCTGCCTTGCCCAAAGTCCCTCCCTCTGCATTCTGTGGATGGTTCTTGCCGGGGGGGGGCATCTTCCAAGCCCCCAGAGGTACCATTTACCCTGTGGGCAGCCAGGCGGGTAGAAGGCCCCTCATCTGGATCGGAGTCGGGGATTCATCCCCACCTTGGGCAAAAGATTCCTGCCATGCCAGGGGTTGGGCTAGATGACCTTGGGGGGGTCCCTGATTCTGTGATAATTGGCTTTTTTTCTCTCTCTCTGCAGGTTATGGTGCCCTCACTCTGCCCTCTGAGTGCCAGGGAGAAAGAGAAAGGCTAGAGGGGCCTTTGCCCACAGCCCGCCATGAGTCGCCCGCAGGTCTCCTCTGACCTCCACCGCATGGTCTCCGGGGCCGTTGAGGGGGTGAGTAGCAGAGGCCGGCCCTCAGGTGAGCCTCTCTGGACCTCACAGGGGCCACGGGGGGGGGCTGGGCGGGGGCCGGGCAGGGGGCTTCCGACGCCTGAGATGCTCCAGAAAGGTGAGCCTGGTTTGCTCCATTGGGAAGCGGTGCCAGGAGAGCGGGCGCAAGCGGGCACTGTGCCATGTGCTGCCCACCTCTTTCCCCAGCCCACGGGGCACCTGGCTCAGCCCCTCCAGTCCTGTGTGGGGCAGAGCTCAGAACAGAGCCCGGGGTGAAGCTGGGCTCCAACAGGCAAAATCACAGCAGCCTGGAGGGCATGGGAAGAGCTCTGTCGGTTGAATTTCTGCCTGCAGACGTGCAGGATGAGGCCTGCCAGGGAAGGGAAGGAGCCGTGGGGCAGCCCCTGCTTTGCAGTGCGCCAGCCGCCCCCTGCCCCCCCCTCAAGCCCCCAAAAGCCTTTTCAGGGAGCCCTGTGGAACTGCTGCCTGCTGGGACCTTGCAGGAAGGGTCAGGAATCCCAGGCCGACCCACAGGCCTCCTGGGAGATGGGGAGAGCAGTGCATGCTGGGATATGTGTCCTCGCCCCCTTGGTCAAGGTGGGGCTGGTGCAGAGGTCCAGAGCAGGTTGGGGGGGGGAGAACTTGCTGACCCCCTTCCTGCGGCTGACCTTCTGCAGCACCCCCAGAACTGAGTTCCCAGGATGTAGCTCCAGAGCATGTGCAAAGTGCTCCAGCCCTTTAATTGGGTGGGGGGATTGCAGCAGGGGGGGGGAGCTTTCTGTTCCCTCCCACCCACCCGCTGTTTGGCCCCCTCCCCTCACATCAGCCCCACTTCCTGGAGGGCAGCAGGTGGGGCATCATCAACACCCCCTTGAAATGGCAATGCCCGTCGACTTTGGGGGTCCCGGTCCCCTCAAATATTTTATGGGGGGGCCAAAGGGGCTGCGATCCCAGGAGCTGGCTCCTATGGCCCTGGGGGGATCCAGCCGCCAGCCTGCCCCACTGGGAACCGCCTGCTCTGAACTCCTGTGGGGTTAATGATTAACCCTTTGCATGGCTGCCTGCTCCCCAGTCCCCCCCCCCAACTGGGCGAGTCCCGTGACCCAGGAAGGAGCGTCTGGGAGAAGGCAGCAGGGCTGGGTGCTGCTGGGACCCCCCCTTCCTCCCCCCCAAACACACACACCCACACACCCTGGGCTGCCATGGACTTCTTGCTCTGCCCACAGGTAAGGCCAACCCCCCAGGCACTGCCAGGCTGAGGGATGTCACCTGGGGAGGCCTGGGTGCCGGGGGGGGGGGGAATGGAGGGGAGGGGGCGGCAGGGGGGTCTCTGGGTGCAGCTTTCTCCTGACGCCCGCAGGGTGGGAACACCAGCTCTCATCTCCCATGGGGCAATTCCTGCCTGGGGGGCATTTCAGCAAAGGAGAAGGGAGCTGGGAGGTTCCCCCCCCCTCACTCAAGTGAGGGCGTGTGGTGGGGGCAGACTTTCACCAGAGGCCGGGAGTTCCCCTGTCTTGGGTGCCAAGCACTGCTTGCTGGGTGGGGGGCAGGAAGAGGAGAGACCCCCTCCTGGGTGACTTGGAGAGGGGTAGGAGGTGGGGGAGAGGGAGGTGGGGGGAAAGGGAGAAGCTGGGAGGACTAATTCAGCAGCACGTTCTCTGTGGAACTCCCTGCCACTTGACGCCAGCCAAGTGATTGGTGCCCGCTTGGCAGCCCTTTCACTCAGAGCTCATTTCATTCATTTCCACTGTTAGTTTTAGTGCTTTACAGCCCTTTTAAACATTTTACGGACAACTTTAAACCACCTGGAGATATTTTACGACCAGATGCCTTTTCAGATGCAAATTAAACGAAAACGGGTTTAGATGGGACACCAAAGTGAATCTCTCCCAAATCTCCCCTGAGCGTGTGCTGGGGGTCATGGCTCAAATCTCTAGGGCCCCCCAGCCCAGGGTACCTCTTGCCCTTGGCTCCGTGGGGGCGTGGGCTGTTGCCTGTGCTGCGGAGACAGAAAGCACTCTGTACATGCTCAGAGGCACGCGCCATTATTGCCACATGTTCCAGGACTTACATGGTGGCATGGGGGGGTTGCTCCTCTTTGGGGCCCTCCAGAGGGGGACCCTAAGCCCTGCTGGGCTTCTTGGGGGGGTTGCCAGGGGCCCCCATGAGTGGCAGGGATGGGCTGGGGGGGCCTGTCCCAGGATATTCCTGCCCTCCCCCTTGGGCAAGTTAGGGGCCTTTCTGTGCACCCCCTCTTGAGAAATGGGGATTTAGAGGGACCCCGAGGGTCATCCAGTCCAACCCCTGCAATGCAGGATTCGCACCTGGAGCATCCCTGGCCGATAGCAATGCAAAAATTCTCCCGAAGAGGAGATCCTCTTACCCGCCCAGCCTCGGGGGCTCCGGGGAGGGGGAGGGCAGCCAGCCCCTCCCCGTGAAGCACTTTGGGGGGGCCAGGAAGCAATGCCCCCCCTCTCCCTGGGAGCCTCCATGCAGCTGTCACCTTGAGTCCTGGGGGGGGGGGACCACCTCCTTCTCCTCCTCCCCCCCCTCCTGCCGGCTAATCTGCTCGGGTGTCTGCCGGCGCAAGGGGGGGCCTCTCCCCGTCAATATTTGGAGTGGCAAGAGGGGACGGATCCGCCTGCCGCCTCCTCTCTGCGGGCGAAGTGACCTTCCCGGCCCGGGAGGAGCTCAGCATCATAAAGCGCCAGGCCGGCGAAGAAGGAGGCGCAGAGAGACGGGCAGGAGGGAGAGCGGAGGGGCAGCCTCGGGGGCGGGGGGGCACAGCTTGGCATGGCGAAGGTAGGGAGAGGGGGACCCCCCCTCCAGGGCCCCTCGCGGGATGGGCAGGAACTTGGGGGGGAGGGAGGGGGCTTCTCCACCTGCCTGCCCCCTCCCTCGTGCCACACGTCCCTCCAGCAGCCTCTTCCCTGGCACAGGCTGGCGCTGCTCTGGAGCCCCGTCCTGGCAAGCAGAACGTCTCTTTGGGGGGGGGGAGTTACTGAGTTGCGCCCCCCCCTTTTAAACTCCCTGTTTTCACATGCAGTAGTCGCACAGCCGGTTAATCCTGTGGGGTTTGGGGAGCCTGCGAGGGAGGAGGAGGCTGCGCCTGGCATTGTAGAGAAGGGAGGGACCCCCAGTGGGCATCCAAACCACCCCTGCCAGGCAGGAATGGCAACTGAAGAGCCCCTGGCAGGCAGGCAGATAACCGACTTCCAGAAAGCTGGAATGGAGGAGAGAGAAGCACAGAGTCCCAGAGGTTTCTCCTGCAAAGCTCCTCTCCCGCCTTGTAGAGGGACCCCCAACGGTCATCTAGTCTGACCCCACCCAAGGCAGAGCCACTGACCCCAGAGAAGAGCAGTCAGGCTCAGCAGGTGGAGCTTCTGCAGGTGGGAGGGGGAGCAGGGCGCAGGGGGGGTCTCTCTCCTTCCCCTCTCAGCCTCTGGGCTTCTTCCACAGCCGGAGCAGGATGGGCCCAGCCCCACATCGCCCACCTTTGGGGGGCAGAAGGCGGCCGAGGAGGAGGAAGAGAAGGACCTGAGCAAAGCCCTGCGGGTGGAGCGCTTTGAGGAGATCCTGCAGGATTCGCACCCGCGCAACGTGGAGGAGGCTGGGCGGAGCTACAGCGAGGAGGACTTTGAGTGTAAGTTTTATTTGGGGGGGAGCAAGGAGGGATGCTGCATCCAGGCCGGGGGGGTCTGCTGGGGGGCAGAAGGCAGGCTGTGTTGGGAGGGTGGGGGGGAGGAAATGGGGTGGGTGGAGAATGCAGAGCTGCCATTATTATTATTATTATTATTATTATTATTATTATTATTAGACCCTGCCTCTTCCCCTGGCAGGGATTCAAGGCAGCTTAAAAATAAAAATAAGGACAGCTAAAAACACTGCTGGGGGGGAATCAAGCATTAACAGATTGATAGAATTAAAGCTATACTATATACATTTAAAAACCGGACCATAAAGGCACCAGAGCTCCGGCCCCAGCTGGAAAGTGAGCCTGGCGCCTTCTAGATGCCAAGCAGGTGTCCGGCACATTCAGGTTGGTCTGCGAGTGGCGGTTGAGTGGAGCACCCATGTCCTGAGGAAGTCTATCTCTGGGTCTGGGGGGAAGTCGCCTTTGCCCGGCCTCCTAGGCTTGCAGCGCTTGTCCCGGGAATCATGGTGGCCGAGGGAAGGCTTCCTAGACTCAGAAGGGCCCTCCTGGGGCCATCTAGTCCAAGGATGGCAGCTGGTTGGGGGGGGGTCTTGAAGACCCTCTCATGACCAAGGCTGTGCCTGGATTCGCTTCCTTTTATTAGAATCCTAGAATTGTAGGGTTGGCAGGGACCTTGTGGGTCATCTAGTCTGACCCCCGGAAGGCAGGAATCTGCAGCTGCCCCACATGGGGGTCAAACCTGCAACCTTCGCATTATCAGCACCAGGCAACGGGGCCTGGCAGTTTTCTCTTTGTACAGGATCACTTCTTCCTCAGTTTCTTTCTTTTTCTTTCTTTCTCTCTTTCTCTCTTTCTTAGTTTTTTATTTAGACTTTTCAGATTTATACATTTCATTAGTTTTACAATCAATTCGACATTCCAAAATTTGACTTCCTTCCCCCTTTTTCTGCGGCTCCTTAAATTTATTTCTTAATATCTTCTGCAAATCCAAGTTCATTTAACTTGCTCATTTAATTATTTGCTGTAAATATATACTCGTATAAAACTGCAGGTTATTACACTAATCCTGCTAATGTTTTTATTTGTTTACAATTTATCTGTCAATATTCAATAAACCATCTCCATTCTTTTATAAAAAAATTATCTTGATTTGTTATTCTTCCGGTAAGTTTCACCATTTTGGTATATTCCCTAAGTTTTTGTATCCATTCTTCCTTTGCTGGGACTTCTGCTTCTTTCCGTTTTGGGGGCAAGCAATGTTCTTGCTGCTTTAGTTGCATACATTAATAATAATAATAATAATAATAATAATAATAATAATAATAATAATAATTTATTATTTGTACCCCGCCCATCTGGCTGGGTTTCCCCAGCCACTCTGGGCGGCTTCCATAAAAACCAGAAATACACTAAAATATCACAGATTAAAAACTTCCCTGAACAGAGCTGCCTTAAGATGTCTTCTGAATGTCAGGTAGTTATTTATCGCTTTGACATCTGATGGGAGGGCGTTCCACAGGGTGGGTGCCACTACCGAGAAGGCCCTCTGCCTGGTAAATAAATTACTATACAATTTAGGTAGTTCTGTCCCTGTAATTCCTACAAGAAAACCTTTTGGGTTGGTTTGTTTTTATAAAAGTTATTTTGAACATCCTTTTCAATTCATTATATGACATTTCCCTGTAAGTTTGGACCTTATTACAAGACCACCACATATGATGAACCCAGTTTCCCAGTTCTTCTGCTTGGACAATCGGTTCCTTCCTGTTGCTGAGGACCAGATCCAGGACAGATAACCCCCTTCTTGATGCTTCTTGCTGCTTCCACCTTCGGTTTTTCCTCCCCCAATTTTTTTTTATTCATTTTATAACACAACTAAACAACAGAAACAGAAAAACAATACAAATTCTTGCCTTATCCTTATTTTTTCCTAAACATTGTTAGGTGAGCTTCCCCAAGTCCCCCCTATCTGATTTTCATTTTACCTCATCTTTACAGTTTACATATATCATAATTTTTAACCATTTTTTTTATCACGCTTACTTTTACCATAAAATTTTTCACATTTTATCACTTACAAATAATACTATTTTAAAATACCCTAACTATTTTTAAAATACCCTATCTTCTACTTCTAACCCTACAGCCTATATCTACTTCCAAAGCTATTCTATGATTTAAATATTAACTTTTTTTTTCAAATATTCCTTAAACTTATTCCAATCTTCTTCCACCATCTCTTCTCTCTGGTCCTGGAGTCTCCCGGTCAGTTCGGCATGTTCCATATAATCTGTCATCTTCATCTACCATTGTTCGATAGTTGGTAAATTTCATTTCTTCCAATTCTTCGCTAGCAATATTCTCGCAGCTATTGTGGCATACAGGAAAAAAGTAACATCATTTTGGGGGATTTTGCCCCCCCCCCACTATACCAAGTAAATAGGCTTCTGGTTTCTTAATAAATGTGTTTTTTTCAACACTTTTTTCAGTTCATTATAAATTCTTTCCCAGAAGTCTTTTACTTTGGGGCACGTCCACCACATGTGGTGAAAGGTTCCTTCTTTTTCCTGACATATCCAGCATTTATGATACATTTTTGCTGACTTCACTGGTGTTAAATAGCATCTGTGATTCTGGGCCGGTTTCCTGGTGGCCCTGGAGGCCCCCTCCTCCCCAAATCACCCCCCCCAACACCGCTTCCCGCTTCTCCCCACAGACCACCGCCAGTCGTCCCACCACATCCACCACCCTCTGTCCAGCCACCTTCCCTCGGACCCCCGGAGGAAGAAGGGCGTCTCCAGGAAGGCCAAGAAGAAGAAGGAGAAGCAGCCGCAGCCGCAGCGCCCCTCCGTCCCCGGGGAGACCCCCACCATCGAGGAGGAGGAGGAGGAGGAGGAGGCCGAGGAGGGGGAGGAGGAGGCTGACGAGGACACCTGCGACACCGAGACGGAGCAGGCCCCCGAGGACCTGATGCACCTGCACGGCTCTCCAGAGGGGGTGCAGGTAGGTCGGGGGGGCAGCATGACGTGCTCAGAGGGACAGCACTGACCGGCAGCAGTTCAGGCAGGGAGGCTGTTTCCACCAGTCTGCGATCCCAGAATTGCAGGGGTTGGTCTGGATGACCCTCAGGGGTCCCTTCTGACTCTACGATTGGATGCCCACCAGTCAGGGATTCTGGAGCTGCGATTCCAGCACCGCAGGGGGTCAGACTAGATGGCCCTCGGGGACCCCTTCCAACTCAACATTTCTACAAGGAAGGAGATTCCGGCTCAACTCTGATGCCAGTGGAGCAGCCTCTCCTTGCTGGGAGGCTTCTAAGCAGAGCTGGGACGGCCCTCTGCCATGGAGGCTTCAGCTGAGATTCCTGCATTGCCAGGGGTTGGACTGGATGACCTTTGGGGTTCCCTCCCGACTCAGAAATTCCGCAATCCCAGGCCAGGCTGGGGATTGAACCTCTGAGCTACGACAACGGCCATCCCGCCCCCCCGCCCCCCCCCCCCGGAGCTCGGGATGGGGGTGGAAACGGCAAAGGTGTTTGTAGGTGTGTAGAACTGTGTGTAGAATGATGATGATGATGATGATGATGATGATGATGATGATAATAATAAATTTTATTTATCCCCTGCCCTCCCCAGCCAAGACTGGGCTCAGGGCTGCTAACACCAGATATAAAACAATTGATTGAAATGCAACTTAAAAAACAAGATCAAAATACAATTTCCTGGCCCCAGAAGGCCGAGGAGGGGAGGGGAGCACCCGGCCCCAGCCCCTGACCCCCCGCTTCTCTCCCCTCAGTTCTTCTTGCAAGAGGATGATGGAGTAGACCGGCCGGCGGAGGGGGCAGCCAGCCCCACAATGCCCCATAGCTCCTCAACGGACTCTGGGAGCTCCCCAGCTCCCAAGGGGGCCAAAGCAGACAGGTGAGTGCGGGGTGGGGGCCTGAAGGGAGGGGGTCCAGAGGAAGGAGGGGGTCTGCCCTGAGCAGCAGATTTCAGCTGGAGGGGAGTGAGGGGGTGAGAGAGAGTTTGGGGCACCTCCTCCCTCCTGGGGGGTCCCTGAAGGAAGGTGGGCTCTGGCTCCCTGCGTGATTGGGGGGGGTCTCTCCCCACAGCATCTGAAATCAGGCTATTTGTTCCATGAAATCATGTGCTGATTGTTTAATCGATACTTTATTGAAAGGTTTTCATGTATAAAAGAGAAATTGAGAGAGAGAGAAAAGAAAAGAGTGTGGAAAAAGAAAGACAGAGGAGAAGACAGAAAACAATGCAGAATGTACAGTGTAATAATTAAGTCCCTTTCCTTTCTATAGATTATTCTATAGAGGAGTGATATTATCATCCTAATCTATATATGGTCACTAATAACCCCCTCGATTCCGTGTAAACTCGTTTCAGGTATCAATATATTTGTCCAAACCAAGGAAGTCCGTTCATCAGTTGCAAGTGTGGTCAATCTTTGGATTCGCACGTTAAAAAACCCTCAGAGCTGTTTTCCAAAGAGAAGAATGACCAACCGGAAGGCTTCCTAAAAGTCGAAACCAACTAGAAACAGAATTAAAACTCCTTGCCGGTTTTTGAGCGTCTGGGCAGGCCTGTCTGAGCAAGAATGTTCTTAGTGGGCGCCAAAAAGAAAGCAGGGAAGGCACCTTGAGATCCCTAGGCAGGGAGTTCCAAAGGTTATAGGTGCTGCCACCCTGCAAGATTGGCCATTGCGCGGCACCTGTAAGAGTGCCAGTTGTGCCGATCGAAGCAGCCAAGCGGGCAGGTCTGGGGCAAGGCGATTTTGCGGGGAAACCGGTGCCCAGTTGTTAAGGGAAAGGAGGTTTCCCTCACTTTATGCCAGCCCCGCAGAGCTGCCTCCTTGGCGCCCGAGGCGGGTGCAGTGCCCGCCTGTGAGTCTGCCTCTCTCACAGCTCAGATGCCGAGGAACCCGCGGGCACGGAGGCGCCCAGCATGGCCGAGGCGGGCTCCCCCGGGAGGGCGCTCTCCAAGTCCCAGCCCGGGCACCGCAGCTACAACCTCAACGAGCGCCGGCGCATTGGCAGCATGACGGGCATCGAGCAGACCCGCTACCCCAAGGTGCCAACAGATGAGTCCGAGGCCCAGACCCTGGCCTCCGCCGACCTGGACTTCATGAAGAGTGAGTGGCGGGGGGCGCGGGGGGGGAGGAGCACAGAGGGGGAGGAGTCCCAGGTGTGAATCCACCAGCTGGGATGCCCTCTGGCTGCCTGGCATGAACTCTTTCTTAGGCAAAGCCATGAAACCATCATTGGCACTTTAAAGCTGCTATTAGGATTATTTTTTGTGGTTATTATGTATTATTGATGCTCTTCTAAAATGTGTTCTTAATGGGATCTTTTGATCAAGGGCAGTATATAAAGTATTAGTATTATTATTAAGGCAGTGGCCTACCTGGCAGGGGGGTTGTGCAGCGGAGTATAAAGGGCTTTGTGAGTTGCCGTATTTTTTGCTCCATAAGAAACACTTTTTTCTTCCTAAAAAGTAAGGGGAAATGTGCATCTTATGGAGCGAATGTGTGGTCCCTGGAGCCGAATTGCCCAGGGGCGAAAAGCAGATCGTGCTTTTTTTTTTTTAGAAAGAGGGAAGGGGGTGTTGAAACGAAGCTGCTGATCAGAAACAGGAAGACTAAATCAATGAGGAGAGAAATTAGAAGAAAAGGAGGAGCAAAAAACTGCTAAGAAAAAGACACCAAGGCAAATAAGAGGGAAGGGAGTGTTGAAAGGAAGCAGCTGATCAGTGGGATTGGGAGAGAGATAAGGGATGCTAGTGATAAAGGAGGCTGCCTGGGAGGGGGGGAGGTAAAAGCCCATAGATCTTCAGGATTTTTGCATTGGGTCACCCCAAATTCACCATCAGATCACATGTCTGTGGCCACAGCATGAACCACAAAAATCATACATCCACTGTTTGGTTCAGAATAATAATAATAATAATAATAATAATAATAATAATAATAATAATAATAATTTTTCTTCCGGGCAGCTTGCCTTTGCTGGGAATCTCTCTCTCTCCAAAGGCAAAGAGCACCTTGTGATTATAGCAAATAAAAGTAAACAAGGGAGAAGGAAAAGGAAAAAATAGAAAACAGAAAGAGAGGAAGAGAATACATTAAGAAACATTTTTAAAAACAGAGGGTAACAGCAATAACAAAGTAACCATTAAACAGAATTATGGCTACAAAACTATATGGTATATCCCAGGCACCCTCAACCTCGGCCCTCCAGATGTTTTGAGACTACAATTCCCATCATCCCTGACTGCTGGTCCTGCTCGCTAGGCATCATGGGAGTTGTAGGCCAGAAACATCTGGAGGGCCGAGGTTGAGGAAGCCTGGGCTATCCTTTCGCCATCCGTGGCATTTTCCGCTCACTTTTCCGCTCACTGGGTGTTCATTCCTTTAATTCTGCCCCTTTGAATCCTAGAAGGGAAGGGACCCCCAAGGGGCATCTAGTCCAACCCCCCTGAAAGGCAGGAGTGGATTTTTTTCAAACTGAAAAATTACCCAGCTGCGACACAAGAGCCCTGCGGTGTTGCCAGGGGGTCTCTGGCGGTCAAATCGGGAAACTATTTTGCACAGAAGAGCAAAAGTGGGCAGAACACAGAATATTCTGAGCCCTGGGTTCATCCTAGCCTGCTCACTCGGCTGTCATTGTTCTGGTTTACTCGCAAGTAGGCAGCAAAAATAGAAAGCCTGGCCTGGATCCCTGGGGGTCTTCCTCCCCTGTCTTTGGAGGGAGGGACCCCAGGATCTTTCTGACCAATGGCGTGACAGCACTTGGGGCTCAGGTACTTCACCTTTCTCAGGTGGCACCCAAAGAGACTGGCAGGAAGACAGTTGGATGTAGGGGAGCCGCAAGGAGGACGGATCAGGGCCTTTCTCTGCACCCCCCCACTCAGGGCCTTTTGTCCTTCCACCCCGCAGGCCACAGGTTTGAGGACGTTCCCGGGGTGCGGCGCCACCTGGTCCGGAAGAGCGCCAAAGGCCAGGTGGTCCACATTGGCAAGGACCGCAAGGAGCCCAGCGCCCGGCAGAGGAAGCAGGACCGGCAGCCCCACGAGGTGAGCGGGGGGGGCAGGGGGGCGATTTGTGGCCTGATGGGGGGCAAAGGGGCAGAGCCATAGCTGGGTGATCTGGCGCCCCTGGCAGAAGCATCCAGATTGCGCCCCCTAGGGAATGTGGCACAGGGAAAATCCACATATCGTGCAAAAACCCTCTATTTAAGACCTTTTCTTATGCGGCAATAATTAATCTTATTATAGACATATTTGTGGAAATATTTTATCTATATATAAATTCTTATTGGTTTTTTAACATACCATTTTCAACAGTGATTAATCATATTTTTACATCTTATTCAATTTTTTTGACTTCCATCAAAAATATCTTCTGGATATTTTCTGCTGCTCCAGAGAAGCGGACACGGAGCAATGGTTCCAAACTACAAGAAAAAAGATTCCACCTAAACATTAGGAAGAACTTCCTGACAGTGAGAGCTGTTTGACAGTGGAATTTGCTGCCAAGGAGTGTGGTGGAGTCTCCTTCTTTGGAGGTCTTTAAGCAGAGGCTTGACAACCATATGTCAGGAGTGCTCTGATGGTGTTTCCTGCTTGGCAGGGGGTTGGACTCGATGGCCCTTGGGGTCTCTTCCAACTCTTCTATGATTCCATGATTCTATGATCTGTGGAAATATTTTTAGCAGATTTTGCGCCCTCTCCTTGCCTGCGCCCCTGGCAGGGGCCTTCCTCGCCACCCCCTGGCAAGAGGCTGTGGGAAGGAGGGGGCGCAGCCGGCGGGCTGAGGGACCACTGGGGCAAACTGGACGCCGGCCCCAGATGTTGCAGGGCTATCAGAGACCCCTAAGTTGGGGGTCTGGCTGGGATTCCTCCTCCACCTGCCTCTTTGACTCACTGGCATGGTTTCCTGGGGGGCACTTGCTCCCCACAAATCCAGGCCTGGATTGTGGAAATTCCCTCAGGGTAGGGGGGGCCATGGTGTTTCTGAGCCTGGGGGGCTCAAGAACACCCCCTTGCAGGAAGAGGAAGCTCCTTAGCCATCACCCCAAATTCTCCTGCCCCCCAAGTTCTGATCAGGGCTGTTAGTCAGAATCAGAGGCCGCAAGTATTTCTGAACCCCGGTTTCTGCAAAGCACAGGAGGGGGAGAGGGCTGGTCTCGTGTTCAAATCCTGCGTCCGATCAGTCCTTGCAAGGACAGGAGCCTGGGTTCCGTGGGTCTCCTTGGGCCTGATCCATATAATATATATATTATTGAGATAATTCAACATTTATACATTTGTGCATACATATTACGGATATACAGACAAACATAAATTTCATACAATCCTTAAAAATATTCTTACAAACCCACACATGCTTCCTTTTCCCACCACCATCCCTGTGCTTCCAATCTACTCAATTGCAATTTCTTTCCATTTCTATTACTTTCTTTCACACACTATTAAACCATTCTACTTCTTTTTCGGTTGTTATCCATATTGTTTGGAACTTGTTTATTCCAATAGGAGTTCTGGTTTTTCAATGTGATTTTGCAAATCTCCTTTAAACGCCTTCCAGTCCCTGTCTATCTTCTCTCTTGAGATCCTTCCGATTTCTCCCATTGTTTGGGACATATTGTAATACTGTACTCCAATGATTTGGCAAGCCACTCTTCCCACGCTCTCACCCTCTCCGCCCGGCCCAGGTCTTTGTCGAGCTGAACGAGCTGATTGTGGACAAGAACCAGGAGATGCAGTGGAAGGAGACGGCCCGATGGATCAAGTTTGAGGAGGACGTGGAAGAGGAGACGGATCGCTGGGGGAAGCCCCACGTGGCCTCCCTCTCCTTCCGGAGCCTCTTGGAGCTGCGCAGGACCCTGGCTCACGGTGGGCAGGGCAGAGGGGCACCGGGAGAGGGGAGGCTCATTTGTAGAGTCAGAAGGGACCCCTGAAGGTCATCCAGACCAACCCCCGGCAAGGCAGGAATCCCTGAGGGATCCCATCCCAGCTCTGCTTAAAGGCCTCCCAGGAAGGAGAGGCTCCTCCACTGTCATCAGAGTTGAGCCAGAATCTCCTTCCTTGTAACTTGTAGAAACGTCAAGTTGGAAGGGGTCCCCGAGGGCCATCTAGTCTTACCCCCTGCGATGCCAGAATCACAGCTCCATAATCCAATGCCCTTCGATGAGAAGGCAGGGGGAATATGCAGGTGGCCCATATGGGCATCGAACCTGCGACCCTGACATTTTCTGCCCCCCCCCTTCAACTAGCTAAGCTAACGGGGGAGGCCAGGTCTGGTTCTTTTGGCACCCTGGGGAGCTGTGGAACTCACTGCAGCAGGAGGGTCTGGGTGCAAATGGGGCTCAGTGAGGAACTTTTCAGGGGGGTCTATGGGAGAGACCCTTGTCCCCTGGCTAGTGCCCCTTGCTCTCTCCCCCCAGGGGCCGTCCTCCTCGACCTGGACCAGAAGACCCTGCCAGGGGTGGCACACCAAGTCGTGGAGCAGATGATCATTTCAGACCAGATCCGAGCGGAGGACCGCGCCAACGTGCTGCGGGCGCTGCTCCTCAAGCACAGGTGAGGCAAGCAGGGGGTGGGGGCAGTTTCTGGCTCCTCCTCCTGCCAGCTCTGGCACCACAGAGACAGCGTGGTGGAGTGGTTAGAGCAGCCTCTCTCTCCGCCTTGGGTCCCTGGGTGCTGCGCTCGCTCCCATCGTCCCTCTCTAGCAGAACCGTCGATCAGGAGCGATGGGAGTTGTAGACCAACAGCACCCAGGGACCCAAGGATCTGGAAGGGACCCGGGTTCAAATTCTGACACATGGCCATGAAACTCAGTGGGTGACCCTGGAAGTCAGTCTCCCTCAGCCTGACCTACCTCACAGGGTTGTTGTTTAATTATTACTATTATTTGCTGTTTAATTTTACTGTTTACTATTAGTTCCTGATGGATTCTTGAATGTTGCTTTGTTTGATATAAGCTGTTTATTTTAAAGTTATTGTGGTTTATATATATATATATCTATATATATACACACACACACACACACACATATATAAAATTTTATATTACTATTAATGTTTGAAGTTTTATTAATTTTTATGTCTTGGAAGCCCCCCCCCCCCGAGTGTTTTGGGCAACCCAGCCAGATGAGTGGGGTATAAATGAATTTTATATAATAATAATAATAATTTATTGTTTATACCCCGCCCATTTGGCTGGGGAAACCCACTCTGGGTGGTTTCCAACAGAACACTAAAATACAATAACCTATTAAACATTAAAAGCTTCCCTAAGCAGGGCTGCCTTCAGATGTTGTTGTTGTTGTTGTTGTTGCAAAGATAAAAATGGGGGGGGGGAGTATTGCACCCTGGCCTCCATGGAGGAAATAAGGGTCATACTATAATCCCAGGGAGGATTCCCTTGGCTTGGTGGGTATCCTTCCCAGCCCCCCCCCCCCACGGACGGAGCCCCCTTCCCTGACTCGCTGGCCTTCCTCGCAGCCACCCCTCGGACGAGAAGGAGTTCTCCTTCCCACGCAACATCTCAGCCGGCTCCCTGGGCTCCCTGCTGGGCCACCACCACAGCGCCAACCACGTCGGCGAGGGGGCCGAGCCCACCGTGACCGACCCCCTCATCGGGGGCCACGCCGGGGAGCACGAGACCCGGGTGGACATCGAGAAGGAGGTGAGAGGAAGCGGGGAAGGGACCCCCAGAGGCCATCTGGCCTGACCCCCCGCAATGCAATGCCGGAATCCTGGCTGGGGTGGGGCGGCTGGGGGGGGCGCACGTGCACCAAGGATGCGCGGCAGCCGGCTGAGTCTCCCCATCTTGCTTCTCACTCTCCCCGCCCCCCACCCGGGGGTCTCTGCAGCGCGAAGTGGCGTCCCCCACGCTCCCCGGCCCCATCACCAGGTCCAAGTCGAAGCACGAGCTGAAGCTGCTGGAGAAAATCCCAGACAACGCAGAGGCCACCGTGGTGCTTGTGGGTAAGGGAGGGGCAGAGGGGGAGAGTCTCGGGGGGGCAGGGGGAGCCGGGGGGCAGAGAATCATGGAATCGTAGCCTTGGAGGTATTTATTTACAGTGGCACCTTGGTTCTCAAATCCGTTCCTGAAGTCCATTCCAAAACCAAAGCGTTCCAAAAGCAAGGCGCTTCTTTCCCATAGAAAGTCATGCAAAACGAATTAATCCTTTCCGGACTTTTAAAAACAACCCCTAAAACAGCAATTCAATATCTAACGAGGCCACTGGTCCATAAAATGAAAGGAATAATCTATGTACTGTGCGAAGTACATAAATAAGACAGTACACTCCCACCTCGTGTTGCGTTTGCTTCGGGTTGAGAGTTTTCAGGTTGCGTCCCCCGGCGACCTGGAAGTAACGGAACGGGTTACTTCCGGGTTTCGCCGCTTGTGCATATGCAGACACTCAAAATGACGTCATGCACATAAGTGGCAAATCGTGACCTGCGCAGATGTGGCTTGCGTTCTGCTCAAGTTGCGAACGGGGCTCCAGAACGGATCCCGTTCACAACCAGAGGTACCACTGTATTGTAGATGATAAAAATTAAAATTAGCGTATTTTTCTGTGTATAAGACTATAAAAAGGTAAAGGTAAAGGGACCCCTGACCATTAGTTCCAGTCGTGGCCGACTCTGGGGTTGCGGCACTCATCTCGCTTTACTGGCCGAGGGAGCCGGCATACAGCTTCCTGGTCATGTGGCCAGCAGGACTAAGCCGCTTCTGGCAAACCAGAGCAGCGCACAGAAACGCCGTTTACCTTCCCACCGGAGCGGTACCTATTTATCTACTTGCACTTTGATGTGCTTTTGAACTGCAAGGTTGGCAGGAGCAGGGACCGAGCAACGGGAGCTCACCCTGTCTCAGGGATTCAAACCGCTGACCTTCTGATCGGC
Organism: Podarcis erhardii; assembly: GCF_964252035.2. Classification (NCBI taxonomy): domain Eukaryota; kingdom Metazoa; phylum Chordata; class Lepidosauria; order Squamata; family Lacertidae; genus Podarcis; species Podarcis erhardii. The sequence continues at coordinate 840,056 of NC_138513.1, forward strand.
AAGTCCCAGCAGGACAGTGGTTTAACGCACAGCGCCACCCGCGTCCCATATAAGACTATATTTTTCCCTAAATTTTTGAAGTTTAAAATAAGGGGTCGTCTTATACATGGATAGTGCATAGTTCGTTTTCTTAAGTTTGAGTCCCCCAAAATAGGGGGCATCTTATACATGGAAAAATACAGTAAAAAAAAACCTGCACTGATGATAGTCATTGTTTATCCATTGTTTATTCATTTCCGCAGTCACATAATCAATCAGTAGCTGAACTAGGTTCCACATAGTCACAAAAACAAATTAATTGAAAAAGCCTCGAAATCAAAAAGGCAAAATAAATAGCAAAAACAAAAGCGCCAAACTTAATCAGGGATAGGGAATATCATAAAATTGTTGGAAGGGATCCCCTTGGAGCACAGGAGAACTAGGAATCACAGAAAGGACCCCAAGGGCAGCGTCCAAAATTCACCAGGCATACCGTATTTTTCACTCTATAAGATGTACTTTTTGCCTCCTAAAAAGTAAGGGGAAATGTGTGTGCGTCTTATGGAGCGAATGCAGGCGGGAGGCTCTGCTCGGTGCTCCCTTTAAAGAGCCACATGGAGCGTGTGTGCAGCTCTTCGGGGCTTTTCCCCTGCCCTTCTCCCTCCTTGGGCAAAAGCCCCCAAGAGCCGCACACACGCTCTGCACGCTCTTTAAAGGGAGCGTGGCTCTTGGGGGAGCCTTAGCCGCGCACAGCCTCTCCCCGGCAGCGGGATGAAGGCTCCCCTTGCCCAGCGGAGGCTGCGCGCAGCTATCCCATAAGTCAGGACAGCCAACTAGCATCTTATGGTCTGGTGCGTCTTATAGAGCGAAAAATACGGTACTTTGCGCCTGGCTATTTGCCACTTGTGGCCAAGTGAAGATGCCCGGTTGCCAGGATGGTGCCTGACGTCTCCACCATCTGGAGATGCAGAATCCTATCCGTTCTCTTTTATATGCACAATCAGAACCAACAAGTCATATTGAAAAATACAACTTTGGAGCTGTATTTTGGCCCCCAAATGGCAACTAGCTGTTCCGTTTTGGCGCCTGTCAGTCTGGTTTAAGGAGCCATTTGGCTCCTGGCTTACATCTCTGCATGAGGTGGAAGGACGGATGATTCAGGACAGGTTCAACACCTTCCTGCAGCGCTGAGCTGAAGTGCCCGTTCCTGCCCATGCCAGGGGACATCTCGGCTCAAGTGCCCCCGGCAGGTGGCCGTCCAGCCTCTGCTCCAAAGCCTGCCAGGCAGGAGAGCATCTCGAGGGAGACGGTGCCAGAGCTCTGGCTGTCAGGAAGCTCCCCTTTCTTGTGGCTCGGATCCTGGTCCTTGGCCCCCATCCGCTGCCCCCTCTTCCCCCGCAGGCAGCGTGGAGTTCCTGGACCAGCCCACCATGGCCTTTGTGCGGCTGCAGGAGGCGGCGCTGATGGACTCGGTCCTGGAGGTGCCCGTCCCGGTGCGCTTCCTCTTTGTCCTGCTGGGGCCCAGCAGTGCCAACATGGACTACCATGAGATCGGGCGCTCCATCTCCACCCTCATGTCCGACAAGGTAGGCCCCGATCCTCGCCACCCTCTCCTCCTCCTCTCCCGTCCAGCGGGGCTCCCTCCCCAGCCTCACCTGCCCGTCTCCCCCCAGCAATTCCACGAAGCCGCCTACCTGGCCGACGACCGCCAGGACTTGCTCCACGCCATCAACGAGTTCCTGGACTGCAGCGTGGTGCTTCCTCCCTCGGAGGTGCAGGGCGAGGAGCTGCTGCGGAGCGTGGCCCACTTCCAGCGAGAGATGCTGCGGCGGAGGGAGGAGCAGGAGCGGCGCCTCCTCCTGGGGGCCGCCATGGAGCCCAAGTCCCCCGAGGAGAAAGGTATATACAATAAATATACAAAATAAATAAAAACGATAATCAAAATATATTGCAACAAAACCAGCCTCAAAGCGACAGTAGCCTGGAAAGCTCATGAGCCAAAATGCAATGACTTGATCTGCCATAATGCTACCATTGTTATCTAAAATATATATGTTCCGGGGATATATATGGGAACGAGAGAATCATAGCATTGCAGAGTTGGAAGGGGCCTCCAGAGGCCATCCAGTCCAACCACCTGCCACGAACACCCACTCGTTAAACACAGCCGTGGAAATATGTTGCAGCGTTGGGGGGGTCTTAGTCTCTTCTTGGGGGGGCACGCCCTCACTGCCGCCCCCTGTCTGCCCCACAGCGCTGCTGAAGGTGGAGGAGGAGGAGCCGGACCCCCTCCGGAGAACGGGGCGCCCTTTTGGGGGTCTGGTCCAGGACGTCTGCCGCCGTTACCCCAAATACTTGAGCGACTTCCGGGATGCCCTGGACGCCCAGTGCCTGGCGGCCATCATCTTCATCTACTTTGCTGCCCTGTCGCCGGCCATCACCTTTGGGGGGCTGCTAGGTGAGTGGGGGGCCAGCGCCCCACATTGAGGCACAGAGGCCGCCCGGCCTGGCCTGGCCAGACCCCGCACTGCCTGCGCCTTTGGGGAGCTGCCCTTCCCAGGAATTGCAGGGCTGAGGCTGGGTTTGGGGTGCTCTGGGACACCAGCCCCGCGAGGTAGGCCAGCCCCCTCTGAGCCTTGCTCTCTCCCCCCCCCCCAAAAAAAAAACCCAGGTGAGAAGACGCAGGGGTTGATTGGGGTCTCGGAGCTGATCATCTCCACCTCGGTCCAGGGCATCTTCTTCTGCCTGCTGGGCGCCCAGCCCCTCCTGGTCATCGGCTTCTCAGGACCCCTCCTCGTTTTCGAGGAGGCCTTCTTCATGGTGAGTTTTTCCAGGAGGTTGGGGTCTCCCCCGATTCCCTAGCGTCCCGTCTCCCCCTTGAATCTCCCCGTCGGAGCTGCGATCCTGCAAGACCTCCTCTCCCCTCCGAAGGCCCAGGGCGGGGGGGGGGGGAAATCCTATAACCGCCGGGCTGGAAATCTCCAAACTCGGGGTTCCCTGCTGCAAAGGTTTCCCGGCTTTGTCCCGATCTGGTCCTGCAGGTTCAGCGTTGGTCTGGTTCGAGCAAGAAAGCGCAGCCAGGTTAGAGAAAACCCTTCAAGTAGGGTTTTGGTATTTCCTTAGCAGGAGGGACCCCTAGAGGTCCTGTAGTCCAACCCACCCCTGCAATGAAGGGGTCACAGCTCCAGGATCCATGGCTGGTGGCCCCCCAACCTCTTTGCCCACCGAATCAGTCTCCCGCTAGAAGGGGGGCTGGGCTGGATGGGGGTCCCCCTTGCAGCCTGATGGCGTTATCTTTCAATGACCCCACAGGCACTGGTTCTCCCTAGAGCATCTCTCTGCCAAGGGAGGGGAGAGAGAGAAAGAGGTGGACAGGTGCCCCCCACCCAGGACTGTGGGGAGGGGGCCCTTGGAAGACACCCCTCACTGCCTGTCCTTCCCCCCGCCCCAGTTCTGCACCTCGCAGGGCCTGGACTACCTGGTGGGTCGCGTCTGGATCGGATTCTGGCTCATCCTGATCGTGCTGGTCATGGTGGCATTTGAGGGCAGCTTCCTGGTGCGCTATGTCTCCCGCTTCACGCAGGAAATCTTCGCCTTCCTCATCTCCCTCATCTTCATCTACGAGACCTTCTTCAAGCTTATCAAGGTCAGTGGCGGACCCACATTTGGGGGGCCCTGAAGCTCGGAGCGTATGAGGGGGACCCCAAGGCCTGGGCAGCCCCTGCAACCTTCTTCCACAGATTTCTGCTGCATATTTTGTTATTCTTAATTTGGAATCTAATATATTTATCGTTGTTTTCTTCTTGTTTTTTCGAGTTCAATGTTGTATTTTCTACGTTTGTTTTGGTAATTGTAAATGTTTAATCAAAACCTTCTAATTCGTCCATCTCTCTACATTGTTTCTGTAGGGATAACATAAATGGTTCCCAGTCTTTCTTAAAGTCTCTGTTATCCTTATCTCATAGTCTTCCAGTTAATTTTGCCATTTCAGCGTATTCCGTCAGTTTTTCTTGCCATTCTTCTTTTCCATCTTTGGGCTAACAGCATCCTAGTTTTTTCTTCTCTTTTGGCAACTCTTGACCTGAAATGCCTACTAAAAAAGCTTCTGGTCTTTTTATTTAGAAAGTTATCTTAAACATTTTTTTTCATCTCATTATAAATAATCTCCCAATAGCTTTTGATTATTTTACAACGCCCACCACATATGAAAAAATGTGCCTTCTTTTTCTTTAAATTTCCAACACTTGTTGGAGCCTGTTCTCTACATTTTTGCCATTTTTACAGCTGTAATGTACCATCTATACATCATTTTCATATAGTTCTCTTTTAACAACATGCAATCAGTGAATTTTAAATTCACTTTCCATAATCTTTCCCAGTGTTCCATTTGTATGTTATGTCCTATATCTTGTGCCCCGGAGAGTTCATTTTGGCAGCAGTTTGAATTCATCCCCAGAGGCAGACTCCATTGTCTCTCGAGATAGAGGGATGCCACCACTGCCAAAATACACTCTCAGTAGAAAACCAGTTAAAAAGCATTCTGTGAAACAATATACAAACCAACCAAGCAAGGATAAGGATTCCTTGCAAGAAACAAACGGGAAAGGTTTTGTCTCTGGGCAGATCTTCCAGGAGCACCCGCTCAACAGCTGCACCAAGGCCAACGGCACCGGCGACATCAGCCTGGACGGCAACACCACCCTGGTCTTGGGCAACGGGACGGCCGTCCGCTCCGCGGCCAAAGTGACCGGCCAGCCCAACACGGCCCTCCTCTCACTGGTCCTCATGGCCGGCACCTTCTTCATCGCCTTCTTCCTGCGCAAGTTCAAGAACAGCCGCTTCTTCCCGGGACGGGTGCGTGGCCGGGGGGTGGGGGTCAGGGAGCAAGAGAACGGCCGCAATTGCCCAGAGAGAGGATTCCCTTATTTGCAGGAATTTCGAAAGTTTGTCTTATGTGTCCAGTAGATTATCGAATGTTGCTTTGTTTGGTTTTTAAGCAGAGATTGGATGATCCCGTCACCAGTTCCTGCATGGCAGTGGGGTGAGATGGATGACCCTCAGTCAGGGGTCTTTCCCAACTCTGCCACTCTACGTTATGTTTATATTAAAACCTTTTAAAATTGTGATTATATATTTTTGCGTTGGATCGTATTGTTACACTGCACGTTTTGGGGTTTCTTCAGCTTGGCAACCGCTTTGCATGCAGCAATAGAGAAAGATGGGATTCAAATTAAAAATGACATGGAGGGGTGGCGAGAGGGGGCAGAGGCCTCCTGGGCAGATGGCAGGAGGGTCTCAGGGGCACTCTGCACACCCTCAGAGGCCCCTTCCCTTAAAGACACATGCTCACCAGAAACGGCTCTTGGAGGCCAGGGCTGAGCAAGTCTCTCCCTCTTTCTCTCTGGGCAGGTCCGGCGTGTGATTGGGGATTTTGGGGTGCCCATCGCTATCCTCATCATGGTGCTGGTGGACTACAGCATCCGAGACACCTACACACAGGTGAGCAGGCAGGCGGGTTCAGTGCCCCCAAGAATCCTGGAACGGAGGAGGCAGGCAGTGCTGTGCAGTGGTTATAGGGCTGGACCGGAACTTGGCAGAAACAGTTAACAATACCAATAATAATAATAATAATAATAATAATAATAATAATAATAATGCCAACAACAACAATTTAATTATTTGCTGGTGTCTTGAGAGTTCCTTTTATTGTGCCTAGATTGTTGGATCTTCACAACCTCCTTCCTTGGAGGTTTTTAAGGAGAGGGTGCCTGGCTATCTCCTTTAGTGGACATTCCTGCATTGCCAGGGGTTGGAATAGATGACCTTTGGGGATCCCTCTGCCATTTTCCTCCCCGGAACCCCTTCTACAATTCTCCTCTCCCTCACCCGCTGCCCACCTCTCTCCCCTCCTCCCCTACAGAAACTCTCGGTGCCCCACGGCTTTTCGGTCACGGACCCCCAGAAGCGGGGCTGGGTGATCAACCCCCTGGGCGAGAGCCAGGCCTTCCCCGTCTGGATGATGGTGGCCAGTGCCCTGCCGGCCGTCCTGGTCTTCATCCTCATCTTCATGGAGACGCAAATCACCACGTGAGTCACGCCAAGGAAGCCCGGGGTCTGTCCCAAGGGGGACCCTTTGGCCTGGGGGGGGGTCCTCTCTAGGAATCGGGAGGGGAGGGCAGGCCAAGGGGTTTCAGGGGGCGCCAGTTCCTTTCTTAATATTATTTTTATTTCATTTAATAAATTTATTTGGTTTTCACTTGTAAATTTTACAAACACCAACATACAACATAAAAGCAATATTCCCAGGAATCTCCTGGACTCCTCCCCTTTGCGGGTCCTATTATTAATCACTTCCTCCTGCATCTTTTATAATAGTCCAAATATTTCACATCTCCATTATGTCCAAAGTTCATCATTAAACTACAAGCGTTCTGCCAACCCTACTAACGATTTCAACTGTTTGCAATAGTTTTTAAGGTAAAATATAATTTTCCCCCATTCCTTATTTTTACAATACGATAATCTTTATTGTCATTGTCACATACAGAACAACGAAATTGGAAAAAATCTACATCAGACATTCAAAACCCAACAAGCCTGCTATCCCAGCTATCCCAACCTGGTCAGCCCCTAAAAACTCTGATACCCCATAATTAAATACAATATACTCCCACAGAGACCACCTTACACTGCATTTAAAAGCATAGATTTGATCCAAGGTGGGAAGAGTGCACCCAATTATTCTCTCCACAGTCTTTACAACCCTGGACAGCATTGTATTTTCCCTGACCGTGCAGCTCCCAAACCACACACAGAGACCATAAATTAATACACTCTCAACAGTACAATGGTAAAATACCATCAACAGGTCCTTTGAGAGATTGTTTTTCCAGAGGATTCTCAGAAAAATCTAACCTCTGCTGTGCTCTCTTCATCAGGTTATTAAAATTTTGATCTTCCTCATTTCGGCATGATCCATCCACTAGATCTGGCATTCTTCTATTTTATCTTCTTTCCATCTCTGGGCCAGTAACATCCATGTAGCCATGGTTGCGTACATAAAGGGTTTTTTCTGCTCCCTTGGGATTTTGGCTCCTAGAATTCCTCAAAGGAAGGCTTTGGGTTATTCTAAACTTCTTTTTTCCCAATTCATTATATATCATCTCCTCGCCCCCAGGCTGATCATCAGCAAGAAGGAGCGGAAACTCCAGAAGGGCTCCGGCTTCCACCTGGACCTGCTCCTCATTGTGGCCATGGGGGGCTTCTGCGCCCTCTTTGGGCTGCCCTGGCTGGCAGCGGCCACCGTGCGCTCCGTCACCCATGCCAACGCCCTCACCGTCATGAGCAAGGCCGTGGCGCCCGGGGACAAGCCCAAGATCCAGGAGGTCAAGGAGCAGCGCGTCACCGGGCTGGTGGTGGCCCTGCTTGTGGGTGAGTCGCTGGCCGGGGAAGGGGGCCCACCCCACAAACATGATAGTTTCTGTTTGCCACTGAGCAGCTGCTTGGAGTCACAGGACTCTGTTTACATTCCAGAGACCTTCCAGGCTGTTGGAAGTCTCATGGGAGACGGGATGTGACGTTAGTGGTTTCCTGGTTCCTTTGTTCCTTTGTCCCTTTGTTCAGTTGCTCTCTGCTTTCACAGAGAGAGGATGTCTTCTTTGTCTGTGTAGCTTAGAAATAAAACTCTTTGCTATGTAGCCCAAACCTCTCGTCTCTTTCCTGTGCTGGAAAGTCTACTGAATGGAGGAACGTGCCTTGGAGCCTCATCAAAGGCTCAGGTCATTCATTATTCGTCGGGAGGCAATTCCAAAGGCTCGGCCGGAAGATGAGCTTTATCAGCTTGGCCGAGTGGAGATTCTGACAAAACACACCAGGGACGGCTCAGGGGAGCCCGCCTGGCAGGGTGGTTGCGGACAAGAAAGAGGAGAACCAGGAGAGGGCGGGAGAGAAAGGCAAATGCAATAATAAGGGAGACTTCCTTGCTTTTTGGGGGGGGGTCTTAAGGACCAGGAGTGCTCCCCTCCCTACAGTGGGCTGGAGGACCCTGAGGGGGACCCCGAAGGAGCATCTCCACCCCCATCGTTCAGCCCGGACACCAGGGTCCTCTTCCCAAGGGCCTTCTGGCAATTCCCTCCCTGCGAGAAGTGAAGTGAACCAGGCAGAGGGCCTTCTCGGTGGTGGCTCCCTCCTGTCAGATGTCAGGGAAATAAACAACTATCTGACTTTTAGAAGACATCTGAAGGAAGCCCTGTTTAGGGAAGTTTTTAATGTTTAATGCTGTATTGTGTTTTTAATATTCGGTTGGCAGCCGCCCAGAGTGGCTGGGGAAACCCAACCAGATGGGTGGGGCATAAATATTATTATTATTATTATTATTATTATTATTATTATTATTATTATTACTAAACTCCTGCATTGCAGCTGAGCCCGGGGGCAGAATTAGGTAGCTGCCTTGGCCCCAGACAGCAGCCAATGCAGCTCATTTCAACATTGCTGCGTCTCACCAAACCGCAATGTTCAGCTGGTGATACACCACAATGTTGGAAATCTGACATTGCCCAGCCCTCAGCCCCATGCCAGATCTGTGTGCCCCCCAACCACCTAATCTCTAGGATTGCTCCCTCAGCCCCACGCCTGATCTCCAATTTCAGACATATATTGGGATATCACAATGTTTAGCTGCTGATACGTCACTATGCTGAAAACCAGATATCGCTCAGTCCTAGTCTGTTTTTCAGTATACCTAAAATCATTTGCTTATTAGGGGCTACCCCACATTTTGCTCCAAAAATTGCTTTGTGGCGGTAACTCCCGTAGAGTTATCTAAATTTTCAGAAGTAGGGGTTCCGTGGCTTGGTTTTGAAAAATAGGGAGCCCTCAGTAATGAGCTAATTGGGAACCCCTGATCTAGACACAGGAGGAAAAACACTATAAATAAGTCAGAATAACAAAAAGGTAAAATCTCTATGGAAAACCACGTTTTAAAATGTCCTGCTGTCTTGCGCCATCTGGTGATTCATTTTTATAGTGCAATCAAATGGCTATTTCGATGAGTCCTAAGAGTTAACCCTTACTATTCCATATACTTGTCTAGGTATTGGTTTCATTACCCAAATATTTTCGGGTTTATTTTTAAATGGCTATATTTTGTATAAATGCGTCATCATACTTCTCCATGCATTCTCCATCTTGGCACTTTGCTTGATGGAGATGCCCCAAAGTGGGGGCATTGGTGGAGGCAGACCCCCCTCTGCCCCCCTCCTGGGGGGGTGTTGGGGTCTGGCAGGACTCTGGCTGAACCGCCCTGTTCCCCCCTTCCTCTCCAGGCCTGTCCATCGTGATTGGCGACCTTCTGCGCAAGATCCCCCTGGCCGTCCTCTTTGGCATCTTCCTCTACATGGGTGTCACCTCTCTGAACGGGATCCAGTTCTACGAGCGACTCCACCTCCTGCTTATGCCCCCCAAGCACCACCCAGACGTCACCTACGTCAAGAAGGTCAGAAGGGAGGGCCCTGGCCTGGGGTTTGGGGTGGGGGCAGGTGGGTCTCCCATGGGGGGTCAGGGGAGAGACCCAGGAGAGGCTCTTTGCACCCCACGGAGCCCCATTTCCCCAGAGTCCAGAGGGTCTTTCTGCCCCTGGCTCCACAGGAGGGGCCCAGAAGCGAATTCAGTCCACATTGCTTTTTAAAAAAATAAAAAAAATGGGTCCAGTTGACCCAGTTTGAGCTGCATGACTGAAACGGATTAATTTCTAGCGGCATCTATTTCAACAATCCCAAAGTCTGAGACTCAGCGGCACAAATGTAAAGGCGGTAAGTTGGCTGTTCTGCTGAAGAGCGCTCAGATTCTTCCAGCATCGTCTCCGGGAAGTGTCATGGCCAGGAAACTCTTGGGATGCAAATGTGTGGCTCAGAAAAGAATCACAGGATTGTAGGAAGGGAACCCCAAGGGTCATCCAGTCCAACCCCTTGCAAGGCAGGGATACTTTGCCCAAGGTGGGGCCCGGAAAACTATATGGCACTGGGCATTTTTATTCAGCCCGGTGACTTTGACAGGTGAGCTAATCCAGGGCAGACATTTTAATCAAAATCTGTTGTAGCAGCTAATTTTTAATTTTTTAACGTGGGGCTCTGTCATGGAAAAACCCCACTGGAAAGGGAAAGGGGTGATCTGGACCTCGTTGCTGGTTGCGATGGGACCCCCATCACAGTCTGAGCCTCAAAAAGCATGTCTGCCCCCCCCCCCTTCTTCTGGGACCAGTGAGGTGGGAAGGCGGAGGGCGCTTCTGCCCTCGTTTGTGGGTCTTCCTTGGACAGCCGCCTGCCAGGGATCCTGGAGCTGTAACCGGGGGTTGGGCCGGATGACCTCCCGGGGTCCCCTTTCCGACGCTGCGCTTGTGACCCTGCAGGTGCGGACGCTGCGGATGCACCTCTTCACGCTGCTGCAGCTGGCCTGCCTGGCGGTGCTGTGGGCCGTCATGTCCACGGTGGCCTCGCTGGCCTTCCCCTTCATCCTCATCCTGACGGTCCCCCTGCGCATGTGCCTGCTCAGCCGCATCTTCACCGAGAGGGAGATGAAGTGTGTAAGTGGCCAACGCAGAGGAGGCCCCGCCAGGCGCAGAGCCCTCACAAGGCAGGGGGGAAGCGGGCTGCGCTGGCGCCTCCGCTCCCGGGACGGGGGTGGCGGGGGAGCAGAAACAGCCCGTTCCTCCTCCCCCCGCTGCCGCTGAGCCCCCCTTTCTTCTGCCCCACAGCTGGACGCACCCGAGGCCGAGCCCATCCTGGATGAGAGGGAAGGGGTGGACGAGTACAACGAGATGCCCATGCCCGTGTGAGGTGGGCAGCATGGATGGAGACCCGCAGGGCAGCGGCCGGAAAGGGCCCTGGAGATGGCACCCCAGTGCCTTGACCAGCCACCCCCACCCCCAGTGCCTTCTTGCCCCGGAGCAGAGGGGTCGCCCCACATCCCCCAGCCGCCTCATGTGGCGCTCAGCACACTCACACCCCCGAGACACCCCCACCCCTTTGCTTCCTTGCGCCAGCCTTAGAGGGGGCGGGGGGCGTGCCCCACCCTCGCCCCCAAAGACAATCACCCTCCAGCCCCATCCAATCTCAGTGCAGCTTTCTTAGGGCGAGGCGTCCGGCAAGGGCAGTGGGGCAGGGGCTCTGCCCTCAGCTGGGGGAGCACTGCCTCCCCAACCATGCCCAGCTGAAGGCCAAGGAAGAGGTGCCCCCAGGAAAGTGGGGCTGGGCATCCCCCCCCCCCCGGGAGGAAGTGAGTGGGGCAGGTCCATAGGGCCGCGCTGGAGGCAGGACGATGCGTTGTGGGGAGGCTGGGGGGCGGCGGAAGGGAGCCCTGTGCCCCATTCCTTGCTGAACGACGGAGGCAAATAAAGCAAGAGAAGGAAGCCGGTCTGGACTTTTCGCCTCTTTATTATTATTATAATTATTTTAATTTATTTTAATTTATTATTGCAAAGAAAAACCCTCTGTTGCACTTCGAACGAATCCCTCTCCGGGGTGCACTGGGGGAAGGTGTGCTCTGCAAGAAAAGACCCACACCATCCCCAAACGTGCCCGCTGTCTGGTGACCCACACAGACCCACACCCAGGCGTCTCCTTCAGAATTGCAGCTCCTCCAGCTTCCGTCTCAGGTAGAGCTTGGTTTCCTCGACGCCCCTCATTTTCTCCAGCTCCTGGTAGGGCAGCTGCAGAGCGGAAGAGCAGAGGAAAAGCCTGCCGACCAAAAGACCCCGGGACCCTGGGCGTCCAGGTAGACTGCTCCTACTCCCGGAGGCTCCATGCGGGCGTCCGAAGAACCTGGCTGCCAGATTCGGCCCAAGGGGACCCCTCTGAGCAGAAGAGCTGGGAAACAGCTGCCCAGGAGCAGAAATGCCCAGCCTATCCGGAAGTGTGGGGAGGGAGAGTCCTGCTTACCTGCACCAGGCGGTAGCCCAACAGGCGGAGATGTCGGCTGCGCATGGCCCGAGAGCCCACCAGGACCGAGGAGCCGTGGCAGTAGTGCCATTGGTCGTTGACAGACAGCACCACCCTGGCAGGGGGGGAGGAAATGGGGTGCTGGTATCAAAGGGAGTGTACCCCCCCCCCGTCACTCAAGCTCCCCCCAATAAGAGCCCCAGAAAAAAACATTGCAAGGTCTGGAGGATGTGGCCGCCTACCCTGGTCAGAAACGGGGGGCAGGCCCCCTCCCCAGATGCAAGAAGATGGGGGAGAGCCCCCCCTTGGCACTAGAGGGCACCCTGGCACAGCCACCTCCAGAGGCAGCCAGGGGTTTGGGGGGGGTCAGGCTTGGCTCCTCTGTGCCCCCAGAACGACTGCCCCTTCCGCAAACAGGCTCCAATCCCCTCCCTCCCCATAACTCAGCCCCCCTCAGGCTTGGCATTCCTAGCCCAGCCGAGCCCAGACATGTTCAGAGCAGAGGCTGTGAGCCATCGCCACAAGAGGCTGGCCGCTGCCTTGCTCTGCAAATGGGGGGGGGGGGGCAAGGGCAGGCAGCCTGCAAACTGAGCTGGCTCTGGGCCCTCGCTGGGCCAGGAAGGAGAGAAGCACAGAACTGAAGAGGGACCCCCAGCGGTCATCTAGTCCAACCCACTGCAATGCCGGAACCGCAGCAGAATGGGCTGAGAGCAAAGCACTTTCCTCCTTTCAGTGGCCAAGCGACGGGAAAAGCACCCCCCCCCACTCAAGACTGTGGCCCCAGGTCAGAGGTGCCTCCCCCCCATTCATGCTGCAGGTACCTGTGAACCTCCTCCTCCTGTGGACCACCCTGCGCTGCGCCTTTGGTGCTGGGCCCCTGGGGGGAGAGGGGGCCCCCTTCGTCCGCTGGGGGGAGGCAGAGCTCTTGCCCAGTCTCTGGCCCCCAGGCGGGGAAGAAAAAGTGGGTCCCATTGCTGCTGCAGGGGGGGCCCGCCGGGGAGGGGTCCGTCCGCGTGGGGCTGCTCAGGGAGGGGGTCCTTGGCGAGGGCTTCCGGCTGGGGCCACACAAGCTGTCCGGGGTGAGCTGAGACCCTGCTGTTGACTCCAGCCCCAAAGATGCCGGGTTCTGTGATCCAGAGGCGAGGGCGTGGGCAGCACCCTTGGGAGAGCTGTGGGGACCCTCCAGGGGGAGAATGCCACCGGAAGAGGTGACCCAGAGCAGGAAGTCTGCGGAGAAAGAGAGAAAGGGGGATCGGCTGCGGGTTCGAGACAAAGGGAGAAGTGGGGTTCCTTGGTGGCTAAAAAACACTTTGCACGGGCTCAGGAGCACTCTTTCCCCCAGGGAGCCTGCAGTTACATGTGGGGGGGCACGATCCACTGCATGTGACATGTCAAAGGACCAAGAAGGTCCAACTGATCAGAACAGAGTTTGGAAAGGCTTGGAGATGAAAGCAAGTTTTTCCAAATTATTAAGAAAGGAAAAATCCCTGATGGTTTTTTTATCCCCAATAGCCCAAAGCAGCTGAACTGGAGCGTTTCATTGGGGTGGGAGGAAAGATTCATAGAATCTCAGGATTGCGGAGTTAGGAGGGACCCCAGGGGTCATCCAGCCCAACCCCCGAGTCCACGGATTCTATAAAACGTCCCTTAAAGGCACTCCAAGTGTTTAGAGCAGGAATTCGTTTCTGTTGAAATATTTGCAAATATTTAAAAGATGAGGCATCCTAATGGGATCCATCAATGTATACCTAAAGTGGGACAAAGCAAAGAGGCTGTCGAAACAGACAGACTTTGGCGTGGAAAATTCAATATGACCCCAGAACTGAGACTGGATCCGTTGGTGATCTTTTACGACCGGTTTTTAGAATGGAAAATTGTTCACCCGCCTCTGCCCCTTAAATGCCAGGGGAGTTGGAGGGAGAGTTTTGCACGCCGCATCCAACAGCTTCCTGTTCCCCTGCCCAACACACACACAGGGCACCTTTCCGAGAATCGAAGGATCGGAGCCTTGGAAGGGACCCCCTGAGTCATCTAGTCCAACCCCAAGAATCACCCAAAAGAGCAGCCCTGGCGGAAGGCGAGCCTCGGCTCTGATACAGCAAAGGAAGTCAGGGACCTGGGGGCCGAAGCCGAGCCCCCTTCTCTGGCTGGGGGGCCCTTCCCCACCACAAAGGATGGGCCCCCCTGACTCACCTAGGCCATATCCCGGGGGCACCACCTCGTTCTGCCGGAAGCACCCCCTGCCCACCAGCTGGCAGAGAGCCTCTCCCACCAGGCCTTTGTAGCTGGGGAGCAAAGAGGAGGGGGGGTCAGTGCGACAAAAGACACATGGCAGCTCAGCCCCTCTTCCCCTCCTAGCCTGGGGGGGGGTCTTTCTCCCCCAGTTATTGCACCCAACCCGAGGTTAAATATTCCCCTCTCCAAAAAAGGATGGAGTCATTCACACCAAGTCCATGGGCATTTCCTAGGAGAGATGAGTGGGACCCCAGAGGGTCATCCATCCCAACCCCTGGCAAGCCCAGCCCTAAAGAGCAACCCCCTCCCCGCGCCCCCCCCGGGCTCTGACCTGTACTTGCGCTTGGCCTCGTCTGCAGTGAGCGCCCCTTCGAACATGCGCACGTGGTACTGGGGGGGCAGGCGGGGGCCGCGGTACCCGGGGACCTCCAGCGCCACAGCCGCATCCAAGAGGGAGAGGTAGCGCAGCACAATCTGCCCGCAGGGGCTGCCTGGGGGGGGGGGAGAAGAGGAGCTGCCCCTCATCTGCTGCTCAGGGCGGGGGCCCCGAAGAACAGCAACCTCCCCCCAAAAAACACTGAACCTCCCGGCCTCCCGAGGCCCACGGAATGGCAGAACGGCAGCCTGGGAGGGGAGGGACCCCAGAGATCATCCATCCCAACCCCCCGCCAGGCGGGAACCTACTGGTGACGTTGGCCAGGAAGGCGGGAGAGAAGACTTGGCGCAGGAGGGCAGGAGGAAAGTGGCCGAGCTGCACCAAGGACATGAGGACGTTGAGGGCGGCCAGCGGGGAGACGCCCGGCTTCTGCAGAGCCGCCTCCAGGCGGGGGAAGAGGGCGGCGTGGTTGGACGGGCGGAAGTTCAGCCGGCTGAAGGGGAAGACCAGCTTCTGGATCATCTGCAGGAGGAGAGGCCTGGGGGGTCAGCCTCTCTGCCCTCCCCCCCCCAACATCGCGTCCTGCCCCTCCCCAAAGCCCCAGGGAGCCTGGACTCCGAAGCATGCTTTCCAGAACCGCCCGGTCGGAAGGGACCCGAGGGTCATCTAGGCCAACCCCATGGAGGGCACTAGCCAGGGAGCGGGTCCCGATGTGTTCAGCTGATCACACTGGGAGGGGACCTGCGCTGGTGGGGCTTCCAGACCCCCAAGAGCCTCAGACCAGGGCAGCCTCAGAGAGGTGAGCTGCTCCAGGGATCAGGGAGAACCCCAGCAGCTAAACTGTGGAACTCCCTGCCACAGGATGAGCAGCCGAGATCACAAATGAGCCACCCTGAGATCTTCGGATGAAGAACAGCATATAAATTTTAATAATAATAATAATAATAATAATAATAATAATAATAATAATAATAATATCCCCTAATCCTGTGTGGAGGAAAAGGGAACAAGAGAAACTTAATCTCCATTTCTTTCAGCCTGCTCTACTCCAGGGAGCACATAAATTGAACTGGGCCATGGACTTCCGTAACCATTAGGGGTTACTGCCTGCAAAAATTTCATCACTGTACCTGCTGAACCCTGGCAGGACTTTTGATGTGAGTAAAACTTATGTTTTCCTTGTTTACCCAAGAGTCTGAGAGTGATTTTTTTAAGATAAAAAATGAGAAGATAATGCAAGTCTGCCTAAAGCATCCTAATGGTTCTAAAGGTTTATGCAACCTCGTCTTCAAAGCTTCTAGAGATGAGCTGCACACAGGTGGTTTTTCTCCAGTGAAGCAGGTATCTGGACTCTGACACACAGGAAAAGAGGAAGGATAATTACTTAACATCCTCTCCTCCATCTCTAAATCCAACCGATACACAGAAGGCAGGGATGGGAAGCATCTTGGGCAGCTTCAGAAGAGAAATGGGCAAATTTGTGGAGGAGGAGACGGCGAGCAGTGACTTATTATTATTAATTAAATTTGTACAGCGCCCTGTACTTGCAGGCTTCTCTCTCTCTCTCTCGCCTCTGTTGGGATGCTTGCTGGAAACCCCAGAGTTGCTCCTGTGTTCGAATCCTGCTGAGGGGTTTCCCTTTAGGGCCCCTGGTTGGCCACTGTGCAAAGAGGATACTGAGTGGGCCATGGGCCTCATCCTGTACTTTGGCTCTTCCCAGGTCCTTAGCCCCCCCCCAAAAAAAAACCACAGCAGCAAGCAAGCTGAGCTGGTAGGCTGGGCGAGTGGAGGTGCCATACTGCTCCCTCTCTCTTGACCCCGGGGCACAGGGCGCCCGGTGGTCTGTCCGTCCTCCTTGACCTCTGGATGGGGACACCCCAAATAGGAAGGCTACCCCCCCCCCGAAGCTCACCTTGCTGTCCAGCTGCTGTGCCCTCTCCAGCAGGAAGGTAGCGATGGCGTCCAGCAGGCGAGGCTCCCTCAGGCGGTGGCGGGCCAAGTATTTGGCAACCAGGGCCATGGTGGGAGGGGTCAAGCCCCCCGCCTTGCCAGGGAACCAGTCTGCGGGGAGAAAGAGCAGCTCAGCAGGCCCCCCAAATAAACAGTGTGCCCCCTGAAGGCGGTGGGACAGGCTTCCTCGGAAGGCGGAGGGCTCTCCGTGGCAGGAGGGGTTAAGCAGAGGGGGGGGTGTCCCGTGGGCCTGAGCTGCGAGGAGACCCCCAGAAGCCCCCCCCCTTGCTTGCTGGCATTAAGAAGCCCACCTCATTTCCTACAAGGAGCTCAAGGAGGCGTAGGGGGCCCTCAGTCAACGCCACAACAACCCTGTGAGGGAGGCGAGGCTGGGAAAATCACGGAAACGTAGCGCTGGAAGGGACCACCAGGTTCATCTAGTCCAACCCCCAGCCATGCAGGAATCAGTTGCCTGACACGGGGTTCAAACCCAAGGCCCTAAGAGTCTCGTGCTCCGCCGACTGAGCTATCCCAGGGACTGGTCCCAGGTCACACCCAGGGAGCTTCACGGCTGAGAGGCAACATTCAAACCCTGGTCTCCCAGGTCCTAGTCCATGACTCTAACCCCTACACCATACTGTCTCTCCCGCTGGTTTCCTCAGAGCCCTTCTCTGCCCTTGGCCTCCTCCTCTGTTCACTCACTCCAACTGATGTGTTTCTACTCCCCTGGGGGGCACTGGGGCTCTGCCCCACCAGCCCCATAGGAAAAAAACCCTTCTGCCGCCCACAGGGATAGCTCAGTTGGTACAGCATAAGACGTTTGATCTCAGGGTTGTGGGTTCGAACCCCACATTGGGCAACAAATTCCTGCATTGCAGGGGGTTGGACTCGGGGTCCCTCCCAGCTGTACCACTATGGGATTATATGAAGTGGTTCAATAAAAGGCTCTGAGGCGCCCTCTGCTGCCTTCTGGAAGAAGGTCCAGGGTTATAAAGACCAGGACTAGCCGCCTGAGAAACAGTTTCTACTGGTTTTAAACGCAGTATAAAGAGTCTCTATAGGAGTATATTGCATTTTAAAATGGGGTTTCAGAGTTTTTAGGGGTTTTTGAATGTGTTATGTAGATTTTTCAATTTCATTGTTCTGTATGGGACAATGACAATAAATATATCCTATCATATCTTATCGTAATTGCAAATCCTGGGATGAAGGGTGCGGGGGAGCCATTTGCGCAGCAGCAGTCCATGGGGGGGCACCGAACCGCCCACAGCCCCCTCTGTGCCCAAGAGCCACCCCCCCCCCTGGACAAACCCACATGTTTGCACCCACAGCTACAGATCTCAGTTTCAACCACATGATGGGAAATTGTTTTAACTGCTATAACAAAGGCGTCTCTGGATCTTAAATTGAGGCTCATACAACAAAAAATAATATTTACAATATATTGGACCCCATTACATTTATTTTTAAAAAGGCTATCTAAGGTATTTAACTGTTGGAGATGCAACAGGAACAATGCTTCTCTAAAACATATGTTTTTTCATTGTCTTGTATTGAAATATTTTTTGGCAGAAGGTAACCGAAACCATCAACAGAACTGTATGGAGCAACCTTACATTTACAGAGCAAAATATCCTCTTGAATTATATACCCAGCACATGGAACCTTGCAAAAGGACAATGCGAATGGACTCTCTGTGCCCTGACCATGGCAAAACAACTGATGCTGATGAATTGGAAAAACAAAAATGCAGTTCCCTTCTATGATTGGATTGAAGACTTGTACAAACTCACAACATATGAACAGCTTGCATATTAATTGCAGACTTGCCGTGACAAATTCAATGATATTTGGAACCTATTATTACAATTACAGTAATAGGTTAGGATCGGGTGAAGTACAAGAACAAACTTGTAAAATATCCAGTCTGGGGTTTTTCTACACAGGCTTAGAAAGGGAAAATAAATAAACGTTTGCACCCATAGCTGACCCCCCTGGGGCACCGCCTTCCGCTTCCCCGCACGCCCCCCACCCCCCCGGCACCCACCTGCCATGCTGCAGATGAAGTTCTCCCGGCGGTTCTGGTAGAAGAGCCGGGATCCGAAGATGGCGCCCAGGGTATCGCTGCCAGTGGCCTCGCGGGCGCAGAGACACAACATCTCCTCCAGCAGCGCCAGCTCCTGTTCCTGCGCAACCTGCAGCTGGCGCAGCAAGAGACGCACCAGGCGCAGGAACTCACGCTGCACCGGTGGGGCTTCTTCCTGCTGCTTCTGGGCCCGCAGGCGGTAGTAGGAGAGGAGCAAGAAGAGGGTCTGCAGGCGGCGCTGTTCCTCTGGGCTGCTCTGGCAGGACTCTGCTGGAAGGGTGGTGGGAGCAGCAGCAGCGTGGCTCAGTGGGCGGAGGTGCATGGTGTTGCCGCTGACCATCGAGATGTCCCTCTGGCGGAGGCGCTCCAGCCGCCTCTGGGCCTCATCCTGCAGCGCCAGGACCAGGCAGCCGTCTCCCGGCAGGCCTGGGGCAGAGCAGGGGTTAGGGGGAGGCCGTCCCACCGCTGCCCGACCCCGCGGGGCGGCCCTTGGGAAGCCAGAAGAGAAAGGCCTGGTCAACGCCAAGGACTGCCTTCGGCCCCTCCTGCCCACACACCCCGCCACCCCCCAAAGCCCCCAGGGACCCGACAGCGCCCCACATGGTGGCAGCATGAGAACAGGGCCTTATCTGCAGTGGCTCCCCGTTTGTGCAATCCCCCCCCCCACAAGAGACTCAGCTGGTGCCCTCCTTACCTATCTTTAGGCGCCAGGACTAAAGCTGTTTAAACTATCTATGGTCTTTCAAAATGGGAGTGTATTGCTTTTGTTTGTTACTGTGATCTGTATTTTTGTGTTTTTATATTATAAACCGCCATGGAAGCTTCGGATGAAAGGCGATACATAAAGTTAATCAATAATAATAATAATAATAATAATAATAATAATAATACATTTTGGATCTACTGATAGGCAGGAGCCTTCACTGTGCTCTTTTTTCCGGTACCTGCTAAAAACATAAATCGGACAAATCCTGCGCTGGTGCAAGTCTTACTCTGTTTTTAATCCTGGAAGGGACCCCGGGTCATCTAGTCCAACCCCACCCTGCAGGAATCTTCTTCCCAGTGTGGAGCTCAAACCCACACCCCTGAGATTCAGAGTCTGTGGCTCTACCCACAGGAGCGTCACTTTGCTGAGGGCTAAGCTGTTATTTTAACTTTTCAAATTATTTTCCCTTCCTCCTGGTGGCAATTTCACTGCTTTGTCCTTTCTCCTAAACCACCTTGAGGTCTTTTCCCAATCAAGCGTGGTATAAATAAGTTTATGGGATAAATAAATCAGCATCAGCAGAGAGGCTCTGAGCTACTGGGCTGGCCCTGGCATGGGGACCTGGGCGAGAATTGAGAGCCCGGGGGTTGGACTAGAGAACCTTTGGGGTTCCCTTCCCGCTCAACCATTCCCAGATCGCGCCCCCCCCCATTCCCGGGTCTCACCCAGCGCAGCCGAGGCCTGGAGGCAGCGGACGAGGGTGGCGTCGTCAAAGTGGGCGCAGCGCCTGGCGACGGCCCGGCTGAGGTGCTGGAAGTCGGGCTGGTGCAGGAGGGGCTCCAGGCGGGGACCCCCCTCGCCCGGGGGGAGCAGGCGGCCCAGGTGGCCGAGGGCCAGGGCATAATGCACGCCCGACACCCGGCCCGGGTTCTGCCACAGCCAGCGCAGGAGCTCGGGGACGCTGCGCGATCGCTCCAGCAGACGCTTCAGGGCCATAAAGCTGCTCCGCCTCTCCGGCGACCCCTCGGGGGCCGCAGTGGGATGCAGGGGGCCGGGTTCCGGCGGCGAGGCAGGGGGCTTGGCCCTCCCCAGGCAGAAGCTGCAGGTCGGGAGCAGGCCAGGCCCGCCCAGGTCAGCCCAGGGGGCCGAGGGGCTGGTGCCCCCCCTGCTCAGGGCCCGGAGGAGCGGCAGCATGGCAGGGGGCAAAGTGGGGGGCAGCAGCAGCCCCAGACCTGCGGGAGAGAAGGAAGGCGGTGAGGTACAGATCCGGCACCCCCAGCCCAGCCAACACAGGTGGGGGCCACTCCGCAGCACTGTGCCCGTAGGCAAGGGGGTTGTTGTTAACCTGTGGAACGCCCTGCCACAAGAGGCAGGGGGCCCCCCACCTGGGAGGCGTTAAAAGAGGAGAGGGCCTTCTGGGTGGGGGCACCCACCCTGTGGAACAGCCGCCTGTCACATGTCCAGGAAGCAAATTATGGTCGGACTTTGCCTTGACGTTTGAGACGTTTGGCCTGGCTCAGGAAGGTGTCCAGTTGGGTCCAGAGCGATGGGGCCAACTGATCCGGACGGAGGCGGAGAAGGGGCCCCCCCAGTGTCTGTTGGAACCCCCACCCTGAGTCCATTCCCAGAACCCAAAGCAATGTTCATCCGCCCCTTGGGGTGAGAGTGTCTGCCTTTCTCGAGGCCAAGATCCCTCCAGTCAGGGCTGGATTGAGGTCTGATGTGGCCCTCAGCTCCTGAAGGGAATGGGGCCCTTTCTATGTCCAGCTGTCCTTTGTCAACAACAAATGGCCGCAGTTTTTTTGTGTTGAATATATATGCTATACACTAGATGCCTGGGTTGCGAATGTGGTCCGTGTGGGATGCAAGAAGTTGAGATTTAGAGCTTCTGTGCAACCACCGACCGAAACTCGGAAGTAACCCATTCTGGTACTTCCGCGTTTCGGCGGTCTGCAACCCGAAAAAAACACAACCTGAAGCATCTGAAACCCGAGGTATAACTGTATGGTAATTGATGGACCTAATACATGGGTAGGCAACCTAAGGCCCGGGGGCCGGATTCAGCCTAATCGCCTTCTCAATCTGGCCCATGGACGGTCCAGGAATCAGTGTGTTTTTACACAAGTAGAATGTATCCTTTTATTTAATAATAATAATAAATTTTATTTATATCCCGCCCTCCCCAGCCAGAGCTGGGCTCAGAGCGGCTAACAACAATAAAAGTAACACAGCATTCTAAAATCAATTCATTCTAAAATCAATTCAGAACCAAATTAATGGCAACCACTGGACAAGAGTTCTGTGAGGATTGCCAGAGGAGGGGGTCAGACTGTGCCTTGGCCAAAGGACACCTGGAGTACTGTGTCCAGTTCTGGGCACCACAGTTCAAGAAGGACACTGACAAACTGGAACGTGTCCAGAGGAGGGCAACCAAAATGGTCCAAGGCCTGGAAACGATGCCTTATGAGGAACGGCTAAGGGAGCTGGGCATGTTTAGCCTGGAGAAGAGGAGGTTAAGGGGTGATATGATAGGCATGTTCAAATATATAAAAGGATGCCACATAGAGGAGGGAGAAAGGTTGTTTTCTGCTGCTCCAGAGAAGTGGACACAGAGCAATGGATCCAAACTGCAGGAAAGAAGATTCCACCTAAACATTAGGAGGAACTTCCTGACAGTAAGAGCTGTTTGACAGTGGAACTTGCTGCCAAGGAGTGTGGTGGAGTCTCCTTCTTTGGAGGTCTTTAAGCAGAGGCTTGACAACCATATGTCAGGAGTGCTCTGATGGTGTTTCCTGCTTGGCAGGGGGTTGGACTCGGTGGCCCTTGTGGTCTCTTCCAACTCTTCTAGGATTCCAGGATTCTATTCTATGAAGAGCTCCGTCTTGCAGGCCCTGCGGAAAGAGGTCAGGTCCCGCAGGGCCCCGGGGTCTCTGGGGAGTGACAGAGCGTCCCGCCTCTGGAAAATGCACCTCTGGGCTTTTTGTGGGGCAGAGGAATTCGTTCATTTTTTATTATTTTTTTCCAAAATATAGTCCGGCCCCCGCAAGGTCTGAGGGACAGTGGACCGGCCCCCAGCCGAAAAAGGTTTGCTGAGCCCTGAGGACCTTATAGGTCCAGACACAACACCCAACACGGTTGCTGGATGGAGGTGTTATTTTATGGGCTTTTTTATCTTCTCTTTTGGAAATGCACATCCAGGCTTTCCCCCCTTTAATTCTGGGGGGGGGGTCGAGCTCGCTGAGCTTCTCCGCTGCCCTCTGCGGCCAAGGCCGCCTTCCGGTGACCCCGGGCCCCCTTCTCCCTCCCTCTCTCTCCCGGGGGTCCCGGGGCGCTCCTCCTCCTCCTCCTCCTCCTCCTCCTCCTCCTCCTCCTCACCTCGCTTCCTCCCCCGGAGCTGCACCGGTGCGATGCCGGCCTGCGCGCCCGACGCGACCTCCAGGCGCCCTCTCCGCCCAGGCCACGCCCCCTCCTTTGCATGCGTCCCGGACGCCGCCCCGCCTCTTCCGGTTTCCGGTCGGGAGCGAGCGGCAGGAGGAGGGAGCTTCCGGGTACTCGCCGGGCTGCGATTGGGCAGAGAGGGAGGGGGCGTGGCCTGGGAGAGAGCGAGGGGGCACCCCGAGGCCATCCAGCGCGGCCCCCGGCCAGCGGCAGAAGGAAGACAGAGGCCGGGCCCCAGGCGGGGGAAGAGGAGCGCCTGAGCTCGGGGTCGTGGGCCAAAAGATGCCTGCACTGCAGGGGCTGGACTAGATGACCCCGGGGTCCCTTCCAACTCCACCACATAGAAGCCCAGAATCGGAGTCGGAAGGGTCCCCCCGGGCTCATCTAGTCCAGCCTCTGCAATGCAAGGGTTGCAGCTCTCACCGCCTCTGCTGAGAAACCTTCCAACGAGGAACTGAGGGTCTATTATGTTTCCCATTATCATCGTTGCATCTGCCCCCCGCCTTCTCCCCACTGGCTGCGCACGACACCCCCCGCCCCCCCCCCCTGGCGCGCCTGGATTCTCCCGTTTTGCTCACTATGCCACGCTGGCTCTCTCAGGAGCAGGGTGCCCTGGCACAGGGTGGGGAGGGGGAAATGCCCACGACCCACTGATGGGCTGGCTGGGGCATTTCCCGTGCTGAGGAGGCAGCTGGCTCTGGGCAGGAACCTCAGGCCGCCTCGGACGCTCGCAGCAGCAGCAGCAGCAGCCAGGAGGTGGCTGCCAGGGGAAGCCAACAAGCAGGTGTCATGGTCTGCCCCTAGCCATGGAGGCTCCACTCAGCTCTCTTCCCCGAAGCACAAGCACTTCCACCCCACAGCCAACAAAGCTTGGAACAAGGTCTCCAGGCCGCCTGCCCCCCACCCTCGGAGCCCTTCTGTATCCTGCCTCTGATGGGACCCCCACGGCCACAGCTGATGGGCCAGGACCCACGGTAAGAGATGTGACTGGCGCCAGACGCATTTGGCTACTGGCACAGGTCCAGCTGCAACCACATTGAGACCTCTGGCCCCCAGCCATCTCCACCTGGCTGCTCCCTCCAGCTTCCTGAAGCAGGTCAGCAGAAGAGCTTAGTCCCTGCATTTGTGCCCCACCTTCCCCCCCCCCCCGCAAGGAGTCCACGGTTCACCCCCTCCTCAGCTAATCCCTACAACAACCCTGTGGGGGAGGCCAAGAGGCTGCGACTGACTCCAAGGTCACCTGCCTAGACTTGGGACAGAGTGGGGATTCGAACCCTCATCTTCCAGGTCCTCGTCCAACACTCACCACCGCCCCACACGGCCTTCCTGGAGTCCTCCTGCTGTGGGGCAGCTCTATAAACGAAGTCATCAAATAAATACAGGGAAAGCAAAATGCCACTGAAATATTCTCCTTGAAGCCTGCATTCGTTTCATTCCGGATTGCTTTATTTGATGGTCCAATGTGTTGTAAACAGCTTGGAGATTTTCTCTTTAAAATATAATTATATATTCTATAATTATAATTGATTTTCATCCGGGGGCGGGGATTGGTGCCTAGATAGTCTGTTGTGGCAACCATGACCTAGTTCTCAGGTGGCCTTTGGTGATGAGCTTATGCATCTGAGTTTCTAGCCCCCCCCCCCACCAGCCACACACCACGAGGGAGACCACTTCCCATCCTTCACAGTTTTAATTTTAAAAGAAGCCATGGCCAGGCACGCCCCCACCCGCCCGCTGCTCTCGGCCCAGGCACACAAGGCCCCCCATCCACCCACCCCTCCCCCAGGGCCCTTGCCCCACTTAGGCACCACAGGCGGCTCCTGCCCCCCTCTCCCCAGCCCCCTCCAGTCCAGTCCCGCTTGGAGGTACATGCAAGGCGCCCACTGCTGCACGCAGCGTCCTGGGGGGAGGCGCAAAGACGAAAGGCAGGGAACACACATCCAGGCAGCTCTAAGGCAGCAGTCAGGGAGCCTGCGAGGTCTCTGTCCACCTGGGGGCCCTGCCCTCCCCTGGCAGGCTGGCGCGCAGAGTCCGGGCCTCGTCCAGGCGCTATCTGCGGTAGACGGCAAAGGCCACGAAGCTGAAGACGAGGGTGAGGCCCGCCAGGCAGGTGGTGGCCGTGGCCGTGAAGACGTGGCGGTACTGGAGCTGGAAGTACCAGAGGGCGCCCAGCATCAGCACAAAGAGAGGCACCATCAGGCTGCCCACGTTGAGGGCCGCCTGGGCGGCGTCCGCCTGGGCGCCGTTGCCATGGGCGGGCGTGGGCGGCGGCCGGTTCTGCGAGATGTGGCAGTGCACCACGCTGTTGTGGGTGAGGTGCAGGGCAGAGAGCGTCTGAGAGTCGTCCCGGAGGAGCTGGCCCTGGTAGATGAGGCGCACCAGTTGCTCCTGGCCCGGGAAGTGGGTCCTGGCGGGGCGGAAAGAGAAGGAGAGAGGCTCATGTCCCTTGGCACGGGCTGAATAAGGGGATCCGAGCACAGGAGGGCCGGAAGGGACCCCACAAGGCTCCCCCCCCCCCGAGCAACGCCAAAGGGCACAGCTCAACCAGCAGAGCATCTGCCTCGCAAGCAGAAGGTCCCGGCTTCCCTCCCCACCGACAGCATCTCCAGGCAGGGCTGGGGGAAAACCTTCCCGGAAATCCCAGAGGGCCACTGCTGCCAGCCAGTGTAGGCAGTACTAAGTGAGTTGAAGTAATGGGTCAGACTCAGTACAAGGAAGCTGCCAACACTGCTCAGTTTGTGATACATCTGGAGGGCCGTCTACAAATACCACTAATAAGTGACAGCGGCTTAACCCCTGCCCTAGGTTTTAAGTTTTTGGCTGACTCCAAAGGGAGATGGTCCCCTGATGAGTGGAACTCTGGATCTGCTGTAGGTATTTCTGCTAATTCAGGGTCCTTTTAATGCACTGCATTTAAATGAACTGAATAGTTGTGGTTGGGAGTGTGTGTGTGTGTGTGTGTGTGTGTGAACTCAGAAGCGTTCAGCTCATTTTTCAGTTGCCATTTTGTCAATATTGTTTCACAGATTACAAATGCCCTATTGGTTTGTTAAGCCTATCATATGACTTACACTACAACGGCGACATTGAGCTTATTTCTCAGTTGCTGGGTTGCTAATCATGCTTTCTAGACCATAATTGTTGATTTTTTAAAATTATACACTTGATGTTGTGAACTGTCTGAGATCTGCAGACGAAGGGCTAAACAAGAATTAAATAAATAATAATAATAATAATAATAATAACAGTGTTTTATGCCGTACTTGTGATGTCCTATTAATGTTTCTGAGCCGCTTTGGGATTTGTCTGAATGGAAAGTGACACAGATTACGCATCTCATCGCTCAAATCCATCCCTGGTTAACAGAGAAGGGGGGCTGGCTGCGTATTTGCATTCTGACGCCACTGCAGCCCCCCAAAGGGTGGGTGGTGAAGCTCCTTTCAGTGGGGCTGGGAACTCACTGAACAGGGAGCTATCAGCAGTGCTGGGGCAGCCCCCCAAAACCCCACAGGAAGCCCCTCACCTCTTCAAGGTGCCGACAGTGTCGTCAGGGTGGACCCGAGCCAGGCGCTCTGTGTCATTCAGGAACTTCAGCCGCAGGACGATGGTGTTGTCTGCTGGGGGGGCTTCTGCGCCAGGGGCCAGCCGGGGTCCCTGGGCAGGGCTGGGGGCCGTCCGATGCCTTAGCTCCCCGGCGTCCGAGGCAGCAGCTGAAGATGACGCCCCTTCGTCCTTGACCTGCCGGACCCCCGAGACCTGCGCCCCAGGCCTGTCTTCCACCAAGAGGCCTCCTTCCCGCGGCTGCCCCCCTGCGGCCAGAGGGGGGGAGGCGGCAAAGAGGGGGTCCCCTCGCTCCACTGTGCGCGTGGAGAACCAGGCGAGGGCCAGCACCAGCAGCACCAACAGCACCCCAAAGAGCACCGTCACTTCGTCCCCCACGCCCTCAATCAGAGCCATGGCCGACGGCGACAGGGGGAGGCACACCTCACACGCCTGGGGGGCGGAAGGGAAAGAGGAGGGCAGTGAGAACAAGAGAAGCAGCAGGCAGACTCCCCACCCCCCCAGAATCACAAGGCTTAGAAAGCAGATTCTCAACCCGTTCTGCTCTTTAAACCTTTTGTGTTTTAAACTGCTGTTGCAATTTTTCCTTGTTTTCTCTCTCTCTCTTTTTTTTTTTGTAGAAAGCCTGGAGGCGATTGGGGTTTGTTTTACAGTCTGGTTAGGTTTTAGGAAATGCATAAAATTAAAACAATGATGTCGCAGATCTGGAGCCAACCCCCAACTCTATGGGGCTGCTGGAAACCTCCAGCGGAGGAAGCAGACGACACGTTTGCTGCTGCTTCCAAGGGCGTTGGGAGGGTGGGGGTGTCTCACCCGGAATCAGCCTGGCAGCTCATGGGAAGCTTGTCACCCCCACCAACACGCCCAGGAGCCAACCAGATGCCCACAAGCAGGATCTGGCCATAATGTCTCCTCCTGCAGTTTTCAGCATCTGGTTCTGGAGGAATTTGCTGAGCGTTAGAAATTAGCCAGGTGTGTTTTGCGACTGGCGCACGTCCAACTGACTGGCATGTCTGGGTGCCAGGCTGGCGACTGGGGGAAGCCAAAGGCCCCTTCAAGAAGGAGCTGAAATATTCTCCTGGAAGCTTGGCTTTGTTTTGCTCTGGGTTGTTTGGAGTTGGTATTTCAATGTGCCGCTTTTGAGATTTCTTCTTTAAAAGATAAAGCTGTATACAGTGGTACCTCGGGTTAAGTACCGTATTTTTTGCCCTATAGGACGCACTTTTCCCCCTCCAAAAATGAAGGGGAAATGTGTGTGCGGCGAATGCAGGCTTTCGCTGAAGCCTGGAGAGCGAGGGGGGTCAGTGCGCACCGACCCCTCTCACTCTCCAGGCTTCAGGAAGCTCTCCGCAAGCCGTGGGAGAGCTGCCTGCACCCAGAAGCCTGGGGGGGCGCTGAGCTCAGCTTTGCGCACCTCTGTGCAAGGGTGGGAGAGCTGTGTGAAGTCGCGCAGCTCTCCCACGGCTTGCGGATAGCAGCCTGTTCTTGGGGGCTGAGGTCGGGGCAAGCTCGGGCTTCCCCCACCCCAGCCCCGCACCTGGGGGGGAAATATTTTTTTTTTCTGTATTTCCCCCCCCCCAAAAAAAAACTAGGTGTGCCCTATGGGCCAGTGCACCCTATGGGGCGAAAAATATGGTACTTAATTCATTCCGGAGGTCCGTTCTTAACCTGAAAGTGTTCTTAACCTGAAGCACCACTTTAGCTAACGGGGCCTCCTGCTGCTGCCGTGACACCGCCATGCGATTTCTGTTCTCATCCTGAAGCAAAGTTCTTAACCCGAGGTACTATTTCTGGGTTAGCGGAGTCTGTAACCTGAAGCAAAGTTCTTAACCCGAGGTACCACTGTAGAACCAGGAACAACAAGGAAACCTCAAAACCGAGACCTACGTTCCACTGTGGCAAGAGAGCCCCGGCTCCGAGGTGCCATTGGGCAATGAGATTGTATAGCTGCGTTTCTGTCTGCAGGACAGAGCAGGGAACCAAGGAAGAAGGTCGCCTTTCGGAGACATCGGAGAGGCAGCCCAGGAGAGGGAAGGCGGGTCAGGGTTTGAGGTTCTGTTCTGTTTTTAGGGGCAGTAGGCTGCCAGGTGCCCAGGCGGGCGGGGTGCAAAGAAAGCATTAGCAATAATAATAATAATAGTAATAATAATACTCAAGGCGGCTGGGAGCCCCCTCCCCCGCCCCCCCCCGGAGGCAGCGCTCCCTTGGGGGCTCCAGGCTGAGGGGCCCCAATCCAGCTGCTCTCCTGGGGCTCCGCCCGCGCAGGCGCCGCCTTCACAACAGCCCGGCGAGGTGGGCGCCCGGCAGGAGGGAGGGAGGGAGGGGCGCCCCCCCCGGACTCGGCCCCCGCCCCCCCCGGCGGAGGCGTCTCCTAGCAACCGCCCCCCCTCCCCCCGCGACCCCGACTCACCCGCGACCCCGCCAGCCGCCGCCGCCGCCGCCGCCGCTTCCTCCTCCATCCTCCTCCCGCTGCCACTCAGGCGCTCCCGCCCTCCCTTCCGGCCGCCCGCCCGGCCGCCCGCGCGCGGCATTGTGGGCCTCGTAGTCCCCGCCTGCCCGACTTCCGACTTCCGGGGCGGGAGCGACTGCGCCGGCGCAGAGAGAGTGGCCTGCCAGGCGGGGGCGCCCTCGCTCCCCGGAAGCGCAAGGCACGCCGGGGGCCTCGTCGTCGCAGGGGATTGTGGGCGCTGTAGTTTTCCCTTCCCGGGCGAGGAGGCGGAGTCGAGAGGAAGAAAGGGAAGGCGGCTTCCTGCGGCGCAGAGTTGAACCGCGGAACTGCCTGCCACAGGAGGCCACCAACGGGATGTCTTCCAAAGAGGCTCGGGCAAATTGAGGGAGGAGGAAGAGGATAGGAAGGGCTGTCCTCTGGCTCCGCAATCGCAGGCAGAAATGTTTCCCAAGACCAGTTGCTGGAAAAGGCAGGAGGGGAGAGCGGCTCTGGGTTCGAGTCCTGCTTGAGGTTTTCCCATTGGGGCCTCTGGCTGGCCTCTGTGAGAACAAGATGCTGGACAGCAGGCTCTCAAATGGCTTCTGCGCTGCATCATTCCTCCTTCATGGGCAGCATCCAACGCGGTGGAAGGCCGGAAGGTTGAGGCAAAAGGAAGTCCTCCTCTGAAGCACAGAGTTCA
The DNA here is from genome assembly GCF_964252035.2 of Podarcis erhardii. NCBI lineage: Eukaryota > Metazoa > Chordata > Lepidosauria > Squamata > Lacertidae > Podarcis > Podarcis erhardii. Next base: position 869,451 of record NC_138513.1, read on the forward strand.
ACAGTGGAACTCACTGCCACAAGAGGCCGTGCTTCTCTCTTTTTTTTTTTAAATGATTTTTATTAATTTTACAACACAAACAAAAAACAAACAAACATAACGCGACTTCCCCAAACCTCCCCTTCACTGCATCCTTGTTTTAAATTTTTTTAGCAATCCTTCATCCATTTTTATATTTAATTCTCTTTAAAAATTTCTTAAGCTTAAATTTTTACAGCTGTAATTCTTTATATCAAATCCCTTGACATCTTAACATTCCGAAATTTTACAACAATTTTTAAGATAAATTTTAAATTTTTCCCAGTCCTCTTCCACTGTCTCTCTCCTCTGGTCACGAATTCTGCCGGTCATCTCTGCCAGTCCCATAAATTCAGTCACCTTGGTCTGCCATTCTTCCAGAGTAGGTAGTTCTTTAGTCTTCCAATACTTTGCCAAGAGAATTCTTGCTGCTGTTGTTGCATACATAAAAAATGTTCTATCTTTCTTTGGAATCATTTGGCCTACCATGCCCAAGAGAAAAGCCTCCGGTTTCTTTACAAATGTCCACTTAAGGATTTTCTTAATTTCATTATAGATCATTTCCCAGTAGGCCTTAATCTTCGGGCAGGTCCACCAAAGATGATAAAAAGTTCCTTCGCATTCATTACACTTCCAACAGTTGTTATTGGGCAAATGATATATCTTTGCAAGCTTGACTGGGGTCATGTACCACCTATAGATCATTTTCATTATATTCTCTTTTAAGGCACTACATGCCGTGAATTTAATACCTGTGGTCCATAACTGCTCCCAGTCAGCAAACATAATATCATGACCAATGTCTTGTGCCCACTTAATCATAGCTGATTTGACCGTTTCATCCTGTGTGTTCCATTTTAGCAGCAGATTGTACATTCTAGACAGATTCTTAGTATTGGGTTCTAACAATTCTGTTTCTAGCTTTGACCTCTCCTTCTGGAATCCTAGTTTCCTGTCCTGCTTAAAGGTCTCATTAATCTGGTAATAATGTAACCAGTCTCGGACTTTAGGTTTTAATTTCTCAAAACTCTGTAGTTTCAACTTTTCACCAAGAGGCCGTGCTTCTCAGCCTGACTACCACACAGGCTTGTTGTGAGGATTAAAGAGGGAAAGGAGACTCCCTGGCAGAATGGCCCCTCCGAATCCCGAGGGTGACGGGCGCTTGGGCTTCGCAGTAGCCAACTCTCCCCATAGCCACGTGCAAGGCCAGGGACAGCCAGAAGGGGGCAGTAGCCAATGTCAGTTCAGTCCACAGACAGCTTCGAGAGGAACTGGGGGAAGGAGACCCTCAGTTCTTCTCCTCTCGGCCCTGATGTCCACAGATCCATAAGAAGAGAAGGATCAGGCCACTGGCCAACAAAAGCCCTGAAATATACTCAGAGTCGCAAAGTGATTTCATGCTCTTTATTCAGCTCATAGTGGTGAGGAGGAATGAATGAATGTCCCCTCAAAGTATCTGCTTTATATACATTATTTACACAATGGGCTGCACATGATTGGCTAATTCCAGGATTCTACTGTAGGCCAATCAGGTTGTGGATTCACTTCTATCTGGAGCATGATTGGGTGGTTCCTGCTAACCAATCATACTGCTGCATTGTTCTAGGACCAATCAGACTGCTGCCTTTTGGAGCCTATTGTTCTAGGACCAATCAGACTGCTGCAGTTTGGATCCTATTCAACTCAGTACATAACACCCCTCCCCTCTAAGTTCCAGTCCTGCCCGGGAGGTCGCATTCATAGTCCTCAAGGTACGCCGGTGGCCTACGTGTGCGTTGCGGCCTGGGGTGTTCCCTGGTCCGGGGTTCAGGTTCTGGCTCGTGTTCCAAGGATGGGGCTGTTTGGTCTGGCGCAACCGGCTCGCTCAGTCGTGGTTCTGGTTCCGGTGTCCTTTCGGCCTCGCGGGTCCTCTCTGTATTTACTGATTCTGCCTCTCCTGCTTGCCCCTGCTGCTCTATGGGCCTCACTGCCCCACTGTTCCCTTGGGACTCCTCTGACCTGTCCTCCTCCTCCTGGTTTTCTCCCGGGAATCGTCGCCGTATCTGGTCGCAGTGGCGGCGCCAGCATTGCCCCCCATCTGTTAGCACCTCGTACGACACGGGGCCCGTGACCCTGGTGACTGTGGCAGGTACCCATGCAGGGCCTGCCCCAAAATTCTTTGCGTACACTGGGTCCTGGGCCTCGAAGGTCCGGGGGTTCCTGCCTTCCCCCACCACTACCTCATCCTGAGCTCTATCGGGGTGAAGGCGGTCCAATCTGATTGCAAGGCGCCGACCCATTAGTAGTTCAGCGGGGCTCCGGCCAGTCGTTGAGCTGGGGGTGCTGTGCTGTGCTAGAAGGAATGTGGCAAGGCGGTACTCCCAATCCCCTTGCGTCATGCGGCGAAGGGTGTCCTTGGTGGTCCGCACCATGCGTTCTGCTTGGCCATTGGTGGCAGGGTGGAATGGCGCCGAACGGATGTGGCGGATGGCGTTCTGCACTGTGAAGGTTTGAAATTCTCCTGATGTAAATGCAGTCCCGTTGTCTGAGACGAGAGTGTCAGGGAGCCCGTGGGTTGCAAACAGCCTGCGTAGTACCCGGATGGCTGCGGACGTAGAAGTGGACGGTACCAGTGCGACTTCCAGCCATTTGGTGTAGGAGTCCACCACTATGAAGAATGTTTTCCCCTGAAAGGGGCCAGCGAAGTCCACATGCAGGCGTGACCATGGTGCTCGAGCAGACTCCCAGGACTGGACTGGGGCCCTTGGGGGATCTGGGCGGGATTCCTGGCAGGCCTGGCAGTGTTTGACCCAGGCCTCTATCTCTCCGTCGATCCCCGGCCACCACACATAACTCCTGGCAAGGGCCTTCATTCTTACTACCCCTGGGTGTGTCTCGTGTAGGGCTGTGAGGACCCTTTTGCGGAGGGGCTGGGGAACAACGACCCTGCTTCCCCATAACAGGCACCCCTTGTGGGCTGACAGTTCATGTTTGCGGGTTGTGTAGCCGGCGAATTCTGGCCCGGGGCTGCGGCTGGGCCATCCCCTCCACACCCAGTCCAGGACCCGGGAGATGACCCTATCTTTCTTGGAATGGTGTGCAACTTCTTGTGCCTGAATGGGGCGGTCAGGAAGCAGCTCCAGGCTCATAACCTCTTGTGCAGGTGCTGGGTCGGGGCCTGTTTCCGGTAGTGGTAGCCTGCTGAGGGCGTCTGCATGGCCCATCGCCTTTCCAGGGCGGTGAATCAGTGCATACTGGTAGCTGGCAAGGAAAATTGACCACCTGAGGACGCGAGGAGACAGCACTTGGGGGGTCTGCTTTTCGGGGGCAAACAAGCCAAGCAACGGCTTGTGGTCAGTCACCACGGTGAAGGGCCGCCCGTACAAGAAATCATGGAATTTTTTTACTCCCTTCACGATTGCCAGACCCTCCTTGTCGATTTGCGAGTAGTTCCGCTCGGTTTCGTTGAGTGTCTGGGAAAAGTATGCTACCGGTACCTCTCTTCCATCCGGGAGTTGGTGTCCCAGGACAACGCCGATGCCATAGGGCGAGGCGTCGCATGCTAGCACCACCGGCAGCCTCTCGTCGAAGTGTGCCAAGACCGAGTTTGAGACAAGCAAGTCCTTGACTGCCTGGAATGCGGCCTCCTGGCGCTGGCCCCACACCCAAGGGGCCCGCTTGTCCAGGAGTCTGTGTAGGGGCTCCGCTACCGCCGCCTTGTGGGGAAGGAAGGAATGGTAAAAGTTCAATAATCCCAAGAAGGCCTGAAGTTCAGTCTTGTTCTTGGGCGCTGGGGCATCACAAATGGCCCGTACCTTGTCCCCAGTCGGGTGAACCCCTTCTGCATCCACCATAAATCCCAGAAAGTCCACTTGAGGCACTCCTAGTAGACATTTTTCCCGCTTCACCTTGAGACCCGCCATCTGGAAACGGTGCAGAACAGTGCGGAGGCGGTCCTCAAACTCCTCTGGTGTGGGCCCGGCAATCAACACATCATCAAAGAAGGGGGTGACACCAGGAATCCCTTTAAGGAGAGAGTCCATTAGATTCTGGAATATGCCTGGTGCCACGCTGACCCCGAATTGCAGCCGCTTTACCCTGAACGCTCCTCTGTGCGTCACAATCGTCTGTGCCTCTGCTGTGGCCTCATCTACTGGCAGCTGTTGATATGCTTGGGCCAAGTCCAGCTTGCCAAAAATTTTCGACCCAGCCAGGGTGGCAAGGACATGGCTGACCACTGGCACTGGGTATGCATGGGCCATGAGGGCCTTGTTTATGGTACATTTGTAGTCTGCGCAGATGCGGACCGAACCATTAGGCTTGACGGGTGTGACGATTGGGGTTTCCCAGGGGGCATTAGGCACCGGCTCCAGCACTCCTTGCTCCACGAGTCGGTCCAATTCCTCGTCTATACGGGGTTTCAGGGCGAATGGGACCCGGCGGGCCTTGAGCCTGACTGGTCGTACTGCGGGGTCAAGCTGTAGAGCAATGGGGGGGCCCGTATACTGTCCCAATTTCCCATCGAAAACCCCCGGAAACTCCTTGCATATGGCGTCCACGTCCACTTGTAAGCTCATGTGGTTCACCCCGGTGATGGCTAGTCCCAGTGGTCCAAACCATGCCAACCCCAGTAAGCTAATGTAGGGGCCCTTGACCACAAGCAAGTCCAGTTGCCGCGTCCGCCCTCGGTATTGCACCCTGAAGGTCCCCACCCCCATTGTGGGGACCTTACGTTTCTGGAAGTCCCGGAGGGTGAATGGGGCCGGCCTGAGTTTGGGACCCCCAGTAGGACACAGTTTCCTTAAGGTCCTTGCCGAGATTATGGATAGAGTTGAACCCGTGTCAAGCTCCATGCGGCATGGGGCCCCCTCTATCTGTACCTCTACATAAATTTTCTCTACGTTGGGGTGGGGCAACTGGTATACCTGGAAGTCTGTGAGCTCCGTCGAGTTGCCTTGGTGCGTTGGGCCCCGGGACCTGGGGCTCTTGGATTGGTCATCTGATGCCTGGCTTCGGGTGGGCCGAGCCCGACACACCCGGGCGATGTGTCCCAATTTTCTGCACTGCCTGCACTCTGCGTTGCGGAAACGGCAGGTCCTCCTCTCGTGACTTTCTCCACAGCTTGCGCAGTTCCCTCCTTCTCGTCGAGGCAGCTGTGGTATGTGGGCTGCTTGAGTGCGCTGCTGTACTCTGTGCACCTCCTCCCTGTCGGATCCCGAGTCGTTGGTGAGGTCTTCGTGGTGGACCCTCGGTTGGGACGGCTGGCTCAGCCGTGCCTCTTGCGTCGACCTCTCAGCAGCTTCCGTTGCCAGGGCCTCCTCCAGAGCGACCTGGAACGTTAGGTTCTTCTTAGCGTAGAGGCGTCGTTGCAGCTTCTCATCCTTCAGGCCACCGACGAGGCGGTCACGAAGCATGTTCTCCAGCTCTGAGAAGTTGCAGAACCGGGCAGCTTGGCGGAGAGAGGTCACAAACCCAGTTATGGTTTCCCCAGGGGCTTGCCGCTTTGCGTAGAAGGCATTTCGACGAGCCACCACTGAGGGCTGTGGCGAAAAGTGCCCCTTCAGCTGTTCCATTATTGTTTTGTATGGAACAGTAGCGACGTCTTCAGGCGCAAGGAGAGCCTGGGCGATTTCAAATGTCTCCTCTCCGCAGACGCTGAAGAATATTGCCCTCTTCTTGGCGTCTTCTTCATCGGTGACCCCTTTGGCTTCTAGGAGGAAGGTGAAACGGGAGGCGTACGCTTCCCAGTCTCCAGATGCTGGGTTGAATGGCGAGAAGCTGCTGTCAGTTGCCATTCTGAGTTCCTTGTGTCCCGGAGCTGAAGCCTGGATACACGGTGCGAGGCAGCGGTGCGGCAGGTGGCGGTGCTGCGGTGCTGTGTGTGGCAGTCAGCTCAGCGGGATCCCACCTTCGTCGCCAGTGAAATATACTCAGAGTCGCAAAGTGATTTCATGCTCTTTATTCAGCTCATAGTGGTGAGGAGGAATGAATGAATGTCCCCTCAAAGTATCTGCTTTATATACATTATTTACACAATGGGCTGCACATGATTGGCTAATTCCAGGATTCTACTGTAGGCCAATCAGGTTGTGGATTCACTTCTATCTGGAGCATGATTGGGTGGTTCCTGCTAACCAATCATACTGCTGCATTGTTCTAGGACCAATCAGACTGCTGCCTTTTGGAGCCTATTGTTCTAGGACCAATCAGACTGCTGCAGTTTGGATCCTATTCAACTCAGTACATAACAAGCCCTCTCCTCCTCTTTTAAAGCCATCTAGCACTCCTGAGGCAGAGAGTTCCACAGGTTCACTCTGTGCTGTGTGAAGGACCTTCTTTGATCTGCCCCGAATCTTCCAACATTCGGCTTCATTGTGTCCCCCCATCAGAGGATGAATTTAATGCCTCAAGGGATGGCCTTGCGCAGGAGTAAAATGCCTCCCCGTCCGCACCCCAACCCCAAGAGCCAGCCAAACGGCGCCAATGGCAGGACCAGGCAGGGCAGCGCCTGAGCCTACAGCCTCTGCTAGGTGACCCTCGTGGTCCCTCTGTGATTCTGTGCATTATTAGGATTGTAGCTCAGCGACAGGCAGAAGGTCCGGGGTTCAGTTCCCAGCAGCACCTCCAGGTTGGGCTGGCAGAGACTCCTCCTTGAAACCCTGGAGAGCTGCAGCTGCCAGTCAGTGTAGATAATTGTTACGGAAGGGGGGGGGGCATGTCTTCTTCACCTTCTTCTTCGCTACAATATATCAATTTATTTCCAATTGTCAAAAGGGACTAAAATCTATAAAATTCATAGAAAATCAGCGTGCCAGTTTGCTCAATTACTCTAGGACTCCATCACACCTCCCCTGTCCAGCATAATCCCTCAAGCAAGGTGTCAAGGTGATCAGCCTTTCCTCCAGGCAATGTCAGGTGGCAGACTATGCATATTTGGGACCATTGTTTTCTCATCCCCAGGAAGTGTTTATCTGTGCATATCTCCAGCTCTGCATATTCCCCCCTCCCTCCTCTATATGTTAATCTGTGTAACCCCCTCCACCTTCCTGAAGTGCTGATCTGTGTAACCCCCCACCTTCCTGAAGTGCTGATCTGTGTAACCCCACCTTTCTGTGATGTATTCATGACGTGTTTTGCACTGTATTCTGGGACATGGAGGGAGTTTCAAAAACTCATGTCACCCCTTTCTCACTGTTCAATCTCGCCTTGAACCTGTTGCGCAATAAACTTGGATCTTCTGCAGTTTGCTCCTGTCTCCGGCTGAGCTCATTTTCCTCCGCAGGGACCCACGGACTTAGTCCGATGAGCTGGGTGGCAGAGCAGCCTCGCACCCAGATTTTTGCCGTAACAATAATATAGGGCTAGATGGTCTCAAGCAGCATGGTATGGTTGAATGGGATCTGTCTGGCTAGGGAGACCATGGAAAAAATGCACTTTGGGGGTGAGGTCAAGCTGTTGGAAGGGAGGGAGCTGTCACCACACCTTGGTATGTGGAGTCCCACAGGGCGCAATCCTTTCCCCAATGCTTTTTTATATCTTAAGCGCCCCCTTGCCCAGATTGTCCGGAGTTTTGGGACACCCAGCTTTATCTGTTGACAGACGGCCGCCCTGACTCAGCCCCAAACACACTAACCAGATGCTTGGAAGCTGTGGCTGGATGGCTGCGTGGGAGCCGGCTGAAGTTAAATCCTTCGAAGACAGAGGTCCTCTGGCTGGGTTGGGACGGCATGGGGTTGGGGGGCCAACTCCCATCTCTTGCGGGGGCTCAATTAGTGCCAGCGCCTTCTGTCAAGAGCTTGGGTGTAACCAGTGGCGTAGCGTGGGGGGTGCAGGGGGGGCCGGCCGCACCGGGCGCAACTTCTGGGGTTAGGGCAAATCCACGGGTTAGGGGGCGCAAATCCACGGGTTAGGGGGCGCAAATCACTTGCCTTGCCCCGGGTGCTGACAACCCACGCTACGCCACTGGGTGTAACCTTCGATGCCTCCCTTTCCATGGAGGCACAGGTTGCAGCTATAAGAAAGGCGGCATTTTTCCATCTCCGCCAAGCTAAGCAGTTGGCTCCTTACCTCTCTCGCCCTGACCTAGCCACTGTGATCCACGCGACGGTCACCTCCAGGCTGGATTATTGTAACTCGCTCTACGTGGGGCTGCCCTTGAAGCTGACCCAGAAACTCCAGCGGGTGCAGAATGCCGTGGCAAGACTCCTTACGGGGTCCTTGCTGCGGGATCACATTCATCAAGTGCTTTACCAGCTGCACTGGCTCCCGGTGGAGTACAGGATCAGGTTTAAGGTGCTGGATTTGACCTTTAAAGCCCTACACGGCCTAGGACCCTCGTACCTATGGGACTGCCTCTCCTGGTCTGCCATGCGGAGGACTTTAAGGTCCACAAATAACAACACTTTGGAGGTCCCAAGCCTCAAGGAGGTTAGATTGGTCTCAACCAGAGCCAGGGCTTTTTCGCCGTGGCCCCAATCTGGTGGAACGCTCTGTCCCAAGAGACCAGGGCCCTGCGGGACTTGACGTCTTTCCGCAGGGCCTGCAAGACAGAGTTGTTCCACCAGGCCTTTGGTTTGGACTCTGTCTGACCCTTATGTTTCCCTCCCCTTACGGTCTTGATTTATCGGCTATTTTAAAATGAGGCTGCTTTTAAATTGCATTTTAACCTGTATTTCAAATTGGTCCCCCCCCTTCTTTTTTCCCCTATTATGTTTTTACTGTGATTTTATTGGTGTTAGCCACCCTGAGCCCGGCTCTGGCCGGGGATGGCGGGGTATAAATAATTTTTTTTATTATTACAGCACCTGCTGTGGCTGCAGAGACTGATACAGGAGAGACATGTTTTGTTGCAGCCGGTGTCCGGTTGTGTTGTTGCAGATGCACCAGGGCATTTCTCCTTCCAGCCATCATTCCTTCTCTGGTCATTGCTATTCATGCAGGGCCTGCCTGCCTGTCTCCAGGCACTGGGGGCATCTGAATGGGATTCCCACATGGCAGGACTGATGTTGCCAGCCTTTGTGTCACACTGGCAGACATGTTGGTAAGGCAGAGTTGCTCTGCCAGTTGGCCTGGTGCCCGAAGCCAGCACCGCATTGGGGATCCTGCCATCCTCCATTCAACGGACACGACCAAGCCAAACGTCGCTGAGACTGGAGTGCGAATGTGCTGGGAGTCTTGCCCTGGGAGACCACTTCTTGGTTTGGAATTCTGTCCTGTCGTGTGACGCCCCCCAATCCTTTGGTTGCACTGCATCATCATCATAATCATCATCATCATTTTTAATTTGTATACCGCCTTTTCTATCTTACAATACACAAGGCGGTTTACAAGCCAAAGAAACAAAAAAATGTACATCTTATAACAATCTAATGCAATACAAAAATGTGATAATAAATCATAACTTTAAAAGAGGCAAACTCCATCAAAAAAGGAACATTCAGCAATCATTAGAATAGTATAAAATAATAATATCAACATATAAAAGTTAAACAGAAATCCACTCAACAGTTACAATAATAACTAAACTATAATCAATAAAACAACAGCACACAAAACAATACAATACACGCTGAGAAGCAGAGAATGGGGCAAGGCAGGTGGGGGGAGGCCCTGCCTGGTGGAGTCTCCCCTCATCAGCGCATGCGGGAGTCACTGAGGCCTTGCTCCTGCCAGTTGCAAGTTGCCCACAACTCAGTGCCACAAAGCAGCATGCTCAACATGCAGGCGTCTTGATATTGGACATCCCATTCTCCCAGACGCTTTTGGAGAAGCCAGCCATTGTCAGAGCTGCCTTGCCAACATGCTTGTCCAGATCAGCATCAATGGAGAGTTTTCTGGTTACAGGAGAACCCAGTGGGATGGCCTGGGACTCAGGGTCGGACTTGGAACCAGAGGAGTCTCAGTCTGCACCAGATCCTTTGCCTCAGGCATCATTTGAACCAAGTCTGTGTGCTAGATCCTGTACCTCTCCTTGCCTGGTTTCCTGCCTTGGCCCTATCGAACTGACTCCTAGCAGAACCTTTGGATTCTGGACCAGTCCTGGACCGCATTTCACGGGTTACCCCCTGGCCCAGCACACCTAGTGTAACAGAATCTTCCACCACCTCAAGCCTGTGGTCCCCAGTGCTGATGCCTGGAGTGCTGGCGATGTCCTGGCCCGGGATCTTGGTCCTTGTCAGGCTGGTGATCAAGCCAAACTCCCCGCAGGCTTGGGCAAAGCGGTTGAGGGGTCTCTGCAGAGCTTCCTCATAGTGCGCTGTCACAGCAGCGTCATCTGCAAACATCTCTCACATAAGGATCAGGCCCACTTTTGTCTGGGTGTGGAGATGTGCCAGGTTGAGCAGAACCCCATCGCAGACCCCCATCGCCAGACACCAACTTTGGACTCCCAGGAAGGCAGAGGAGAGCAGCAGGGAGAAGAATATGCCAAAGAGGGTTGGGGCAAGAAGACCACAGCCCTGCTTAATTTAATAATAATAATAATAATAATAATAATAATAATAATAATAATAATAATATTTGTACCCCGTCCATCTGGACTGGTTGCCCCTGCCACTTTGGGTGGTTTCCAACAGAATATTAAAAGCACAATAAAATATCAAACATTAAAAACCTCCTGATGCAGGGCTGCCTTCAGATGTCTTCTGGAGGTCGGATAGTTGTTTATTTCTTTGACATCTGGTGGGAGGGTGTTCCACAGGGTGGGCTCCACCACCGAGAAGGCTCTCTGCCTGGTTCCCTGTAACTTGGCTTCTCGCAGGGAGGAAACTGCCAGAAGGCCCTCGGAGCTGGACCTCAGTGTCTGGGCTGAATGATGGGGTGGAGACGCTCCTTCAGGTATACCAAGCCAAAGCCTTTCAAGGTTAACACCAACCCTTTGAATTGTGCTCGGAAATGTACTGGGAGCCAATGTAGGTCTTTCAGGACTGGTGTTATGTGGTCTCAGCGGCCGCTCCCAGTCCACAGTCTGGCTGCTGCATTCTGTGTTGTGGTTGTCTTTACTTTTATTAAACATACATTACATGCAAAAAATAAAACAAAGAAAGAAGGGAAAAAACACCAACTAATCTTACATTGGATATTTCTAGACTTAAGATAGTTTTTACAGTATACATAATCAAATTATCAAACATCTAGAATAAATGTGTATTATATAAAAGAAATAGAGAGAGAGAAAAGAAGGGGAAAAAACAAAAAACACACGACAATAAAACCAAAAAATTTACAAGACTAAAAATACCTATCAAACAAAAAACATTATTTACTGTAGTTAATTCAAACCAGTACCAGGGTATCTAGCTGACGCATTCTGGATTAGTTGTAGTTTCCGGGTCACCTTCAAAGGTAGCCCCATGTAGAGCGCATTGCAGTAGTCCAAGTGGGAGATAACCAGAGCATGAACCACTCTAGTGAGACAGTCCGCGGGCAGGGAGGGTCTCAGCCTACGTACCAGATGGAGCTGATAAACAGCTGCCCTGGACACAGAATTGACCTGCACCTCCATGGACAGTGGTGAGTCCAAAATGACTCCCAGGCTGCGCACCTGGTCCTTCAGGGGCACAGTTGCCCCATTCAGGACCAGGGAGTCCCCCACACCTGCCCACCCCCTGTCCCCCAAAAGCAGTACCTCACTCTCAATCTGTTAGCCGCCATCCATTCTCCAACCGCTTCATACCACTCTTTGTGCGGAAGGCGTCTGAGGATGAGCCATCACATGGGGTGGCGCCACACATGTCCTTGTGGAAAGACACCATCGTTTTGTGAAGCTGAGGTGGACATCTTATCTGGTGGAGCCACGTGAAGAGTCCTTTTTGGCTGAGGAGGTCAAAGGCCTCGATGTACAAGGGGCATCTCTGCTCTCAGCATTCCTCCTGCAGCTGGCGCACTGAGAACATCATGTCAACTGTGGCTCAATGTTGTGCTCTCAACATTGTGACTTGGAATAAACCCTGTGGGTGAGTGACCACAATCCGCTGAGCGCTACATGGACCAAGGCTTTCCCTGCAGTAGCAGAGGGATCCCATGGTAGCTCTTGCTGTCATGGTGGTCACCTTTGTCGCAATGCTGGAGTCGCGCGTGTCTTGTGGCACGGATCCTTGTTCCCAACACTGCGAGAAGAGGCTGTGGAAGAGTGTCAGGAGGGAGGAACGGAATCTGGCTCTCAGCACTTCTGGGGGGGGGGGTTCCATCCTGCCCTGGGCCTTTTCCACGTGCCTGAGAGTTGAGGGCATTCTTTAGTTGGTCAAGGGAGGGAGGGCCTGTTAGAATTCCAAGAGAGGCAGAGTCTGGATTCTGTCAATTTCCTGTGAGTAGCATTCTTGAGAGTGCTCTGCCCATCATCACTTCATTGGCTTGCTGCAGTCTGCAACGATCCGTGGGGCATTTTTCCTGATTGTTGCCCCAAAAGCTTTCTACATGCCTTCGTACATTTTGCAAGCGTTGCCGCTGTTAGCAATGAGCTGGATGCTCTGACACAGTTTTAGCCAGTAGCCATTGGCACTGTGCTGGGCCCAGGGGTAACCTGTGAAACGCAGTCCAGGACCAGTCCAGGACCTGAAGGTTCCTCTGGGAGTCAGTCCAACAGGGCCAAGGCAGGAAACCAGGCAAGGACAGGTACAGGATCTCAGGCAGGATCTAGCACACAGCAATGTTGCTCCCACAACCTGGGGTAGGGTGTGACAGCCTTTTATCTTTGGCAGGGTAACGGCCGGTCCTGATCCCCGGGTGACTCACCTCCCTGTTTCACCCAAAGGCGAGCACTCCTCCTGCGAGTACTCAGGTCTCTCCTTCTCTCAGACCTGAGTCTCTGCAGCTCGGGAGACGTTGGTGGGTTACTAGACCCAGGGGCCGCCTCAGCCTCCCCTGACCCAACCGGTAATGGAGCAGCTGGAAGTGATGGCCCAGCTGGAGGCAACGAGGTCATCTGAGGTCATCCCAGCGTCTGGAGCCAGGGCAGGCTCAGGCCCCTGACTTGGCCCAGCTGGTGTTTGCTGCAGGGGAACCTGTGCAGACTGGGACTCTTCAGGATCAGGCCCCAGACTTGGTTCAGATGATGCCTGAGGCAAAGGATCTGGTGCAGACTGAGACTCCTCTGGTTCCGAGTCCGACCCTGAGTCCCAGGCCATCACAGGCACATTGTTTGGCAATCCGCTGGACATCACTCCTTACCTTGTCTTCTCTCTCTACAAATTTACTCCTGAAGACTTTCTCACAAATGGAGGTTTAGGATAAGAGTTTTCCTTCTCCTGGAGGGGCAACTTTCCCTGGTTGACAAGCCCCCCATTTCATCTCCACGGCATGGGCAGAAAATGCCTCCTTGACGGTTGGACCCACTATGGGTTAGCTGTGATTCCTGAATTGCCGGGGGTTGGACTAGATGCCTCTGAGGGTCCCACTACAATGCCATGCTTCTAGGACTGCTGGGCCGGAGCAGAGTGTGTATCATCATGCAAGGCCTTATTTTCATTTGCTGGTTCATGAGGGGGTGGGACACGTCATGTTGTTTTTCCTTCCTGTGCTGCCATTGTGATCACTGTTTGGGGTTTCTCTGTTTTTTGTTTTTCTATACGCTGCATGGAATTTTAATATTTTATAGAATCATGGAAGGGACGCCCAAGGATCATCTAGCTCAGTCCCGCGCAATACAGAAAGAATGATCCATGTTGTGAACTACCCTGTGATCTTTGGAGGAAGGGTGGTATACAAAATAGTGGTGATAATAATAATTCTCTTTTATAGTGTTATTCTGTGTATGTTGCTTGGAGACGGTTTTAGGTGACAAGAAACTAATAGGTTTAATAGATAAAAACATAAGGAGACCCTGCTGGCTCATCTAATCCAGCAGCCTCTTCTCACAACCAGTTGCCCAAAATGGGAAACCTGCAAGCAAGACCCGAGTGCGGATTCCAGAAACTGGAATTCATGGAGGCAAAGCAGAACTCCCTTGGCTAAGAGCCAAGAACATCCCTTTCCTCCACGCATTTGAAATAAGCAAACAGTACCTTCCGGGGGACAGAATATGGACCTGGAGCCTTCCCCACATTTGCCCCACATATGAGTCTTCCTCACATTTTTCGAATTACCGGGGGGGGGGGGATTGGCGTTCCCGCCCGAAAAAGGATTTCCATGGAGGCGCAGATTGTCACTGTGATCCAAGCGACGGTCACCTCCAGACTGGATTATTATAACTCACTCTACATGGGGCTGCCCTTGAGACTGACCCAGAAACTCCAGCGGGTGCAGAATGCCACAGCGAGACTCCTTACGGGGTCATCGCCGCAGGATCACATTCACCAGCTGCACTGGTACGAGGGTCCTAGGCCGTGAAGGGCATTAAAGGTCAAAACCAGCACCCTGGACTCCACCGGGAGCCAGTGCAGCTGGAAAAGCACTGGGTGAACATGCTCCCATGGCAGAGGGATGAAAAGACGACTGGAGAAATTGATGGAGGAGGAAGAGAGGCAGTCGGTGGCTCCTGGCCAGGATGCTGTGCTCTGCATCCACAGTCAGAGGCAGCGATGCTTCTGAAGACCACCCTCCCCTCCAACATTTCTCCAATGAAAATAGGGACGTCCTAAGGAAAAGCAGGACATTCCAGGATTAAGAGAGAAACTGCGATGGCTTCTGTACATCCGGGACTGTCCCTGGAATATGGGGGCACTTGGAGGGTCTGCATTTGCTGGAAACAGCAGGAGGGGAGAGTTGCTCTCGTGGCCAGATCCCGCTTGCTGGTTTCCCAATGAGGGCATCTGTTCAGCCACTATGAGGACAGGATCCTGGGCTGGGCAGGCACCCTTTGGCCGGACCCAGCAAAGGGAGCTCTTTCCCCCTGGGCAGCCCCGAGGAATGCAAAGAAGCTGCAGTCCAGCCTTGGTGTGAGGGCTGTGTGCCTCCATCCGTCTGTCTGTCTGTCTGTCGCCAGCTGTGGGAGGTTTCCCTGCCCGTCTCCTGCTGCCCTCTGGATGAGTCACTCGGGCTCTGCTACCCAAACCTCCCATTAGGGCCTGGGGGTAATTAGCACCCAGCTGATCTGACAGCTGGTGCCAATTAACTGCAGGATGTGTGTGCAGGCACTTGGAGGGGGTGCCGCTCTGGGCCTGAAGAAGATGCCAGCGATGGGGTGGGGGCTGGGTCTGCAGCCCTCCGCTGACCCCCAGTTAGCTGACCTCCCGGAAGGCACAGGGCTGCTGGTCAAAACTGGGCTTCTCTGGGGAGGCATGTTGAGTGAGCACATCTCCTCTCTGGGCAGAGTAATCCCATGCAGCAATTAGGCGGGGGGGGGGGAAATAAATGCCAAGACTCCTCCTGCGTGGGTCCAGGAGTGGGGGGGGGGAGCACACGCAGATGCCCAGAATGGTGTGAAAAGGACAGCCATGCCCTGAGCAATCCATCTGGGATTGGGCTGGGGGCAACACCCCCAGCCAAAGGAAGCAGGGAACTCTGGACCCATACAGACAAGGGGCTGTATCCTGCAATGTGTACTCTCAAGGTTGGAAGATTCAGGACAGGGGTGGGCAAACTAAGGTCCGCGGGCCAGATCCGGCCCAATCACCTTCTAAATCTGGACCGTCATGTTTTTACATGAGTAGAATGTGCCCTTTTATTCAAAATGCATCTCTGGGTTATTTGTGGGGCATAGGAATTCTCTCATCCCCCCCCCCCAAAAAAATATAGTCTGGCCCACCACATGGTCTGAGGGACAGTGGACCGCCCCCCTGCTGAAAAAGTTTGCTGATCCCTGATTCAGGACATGGAATCATAGAGTTGGAAGGGACCCTCCCTAAGTTCTACACTTGGATAGGAAGAGCCAGATGTGCAAATATTGGATGGGGGACAGCTGGCTTGACAGCAGGACATGGGGAAAAGGATCAGGGATCTTAGTATAGACCACAAGCTGAACAGGAGTCAACCGTCTCCAGGTCAAGGGAGGTCATGGTCCATCTCTCTTCTGCCTTGGTCAGACAAACACCTGGAATATTGTGTTCAATTCTGGGCACCACAATTGAAGGAGGATGTTGACAAGCTGGAAGGTGGGCAGAGGAGGGCAAGCAAGATGACCAAGGGTCTGGAAACCAAGCCTGATGAGGAGCGGTTGAGGGAGCTGGGGGTATTTAGCCTGGAAAAGAAGAGACTGAGAGGAGATATGAGAGCCATCTCCCAATATGGAGGAGGGAGCGTGCTTGTTTTCTCTTGTTCTGGAGGGCAGGATCCGGACCCATGGATTCAAGTTACAAGGAAGGAGATTCTGGCTAAACATCACGAAGATGTTTGATGGTGCAATGTACTACCTGGGAAGATTTTGGGCCCTCCTTCTCTGGGTTTTTTAAAACAGAGGTTGAATGGTCATCTGCCAATGATTCTTTAGCTGTGATTCCTGCATTGCAGGAGGTCGGACTAGAAGACCCTGGGGGGGTCCCTTCCGGTGTTACAGTTCTGCGATGTAACCAGGGCTATTTTTCTGGGGAAAGAGGTGCCGGAACTCACCTTGTTCTATTGTAATGGCAATGGTGCCCACCTGAGGGGTCAGAACTGAGTTGTGGTGAGTTCTAGCTGGAAAAAAAGCCCTGGGTGTAACTAAAGATAAGGAAGCAATGAGTGATAAAAAAAACATATTTAGAGAGTTAAGAGAGAAGATGGACTGGATTTTCAATTAATGATCCTCTTTGTTTTAAATTGTGTTTTGTTGGTTGTTGTTTTTTTAAAAAACAATGAATCTGCCATTCCTGTCTTGCTGTGCTGGCCTGGTTTATGCTGTTCTGTTAGTTTTTAATATTTTAGATACTGGTGTTTGCTACTTAAAATTTGTTTTATATTTGTTGTTAGTATTTTAGATATTGATGTTTCTTATTCAAAAAATGCTTTACACTTGTTGTGAGAAGCCTTGAGAAAACTGTGTTTTGAAAGGCAGAAGTCTCTGAAATAAATGAAATGGACTCCACGCTCTCTGGGTTGGGCTGAGGGCCGAAACTGACCCATTCTAGGCCCCCTTCTTTGGCAAGGAGCTCTCAGTCTCTGGCTCTCTCCATCTTACTCTGAGATTTTTGGGAAGCATCCTTCCCCCTGCGCCTGCACCCTCAGTGGGAGCCAGCCCCTAGGTACGCCCCTGGCCTTGGAGGAGGTGTGGGTCACCCCCCAACTGCGGCCGCTGTCACCTCCCCTGTTGGAGGCACCAAACTGGGCAGGCGGAAGGAAGGAAGGAAGGAAGGAAGGAAGGGCTTCTCAGCACAGAGTCGAAGTGATGGGCTTCCAAAGGACGCTTTGGCCAAGCTGTGGGGCTGGAGAAGGCCATCTTGGAGGCACAGGAGCCCTCTCTTAGGGGGCGAGATCCCTTCACCCCCCACCAATAAAATATCTGAGGGGGCTGAGCCCCCCAAAGTTGATGGGCATTGCCATTAAAATGGTGTGCACGTGCCACATCTAGTGATTGGTTATGCAGGGTGCGCCCACCATATTTTATTCAGGTTGGCGCCCCTGCCAGGGGGAGGGGGCCGGCGAAGGCTAGGAGCCACGTTGTCTCGGCCCCCGTGGGAAAAGGCTGCTGGACTGGGGCTGATCCATCCGGCGGGCTCATCTTCCGAGGCTGCCCCCCGACGGCCTGCCCGTTACCAGCCGCGCTCCTGCTGCTGCTGCTGTTGCTGCTGCGCTCCTCCTGCCCCGGGACCCCCGCCCGGCCCCCTCCGAGGGTCCCCGCAAGGCGGGCGAGGGCCACGCGCGGCTCCCCCCGACGGCGCGGCCGCGCGCCTTACATAAGCCTTGGCCGGGCTTGCGCAGGCGGCTCCTTCCCTCGCCGCCGGCCCCGCATCCCTGCATCCCTCCTCCCTCTCGGCCGCCCTCCTCCTTCCTGCCTTCCTCCTTCCCTCCTTCCTTCCTTCCTTCCCTCCGTCCGGGGGCGGTGCCAGCCCGGCGCTGACGCGGGAGGAGGAGCGGGGGCGGCTGCGTGACGCGGGGCCGCCGCCGCCGCTTCTGCCGCTGCTGCTTGTGCTGCTGGCGGGGCCGCCGGCCGGAGAGGAGGAGGAGGAGGAGGAGGAGGAGGAGGACCAGCCGCCGCCGAGCAGCGCCGGGAGCCGCCATGCAGCGCCGGGAGCCCGCAGCCCCGGACGCCGCCGCCCCGCGCCGCTGAGCCGCCCCGCCGCGCCGCGCCCGCCGCCCCGTCGAGCCTCGTCCGCCCCCTCGCCCTTGTCCTCCTCCTCCTCCTAATCCCCGTCGTCGTCGTCGTGCTCGTGCTCCTCCCGCGCCGGCCATGAACTTCCAGGGCGGGCCGGGCGGGCAGGGCGGCGGGCCGGGCTCGCAGCAGAGCCTGGCGGCGCCGGGGGGCCCGTCGGGCCCGTCGGGCGCGGGCGGCGCGCCCTCGCCGCAGTTCGGCCTGTCCAACTCGGCGGCCATCCGCGCCGAGATCGGGCGCTTCGAGTCGGTGCACCCCAACATCTACGCCATCTACGACCTGGTCGAGCGCGTCGATGACCTGGCGCTGCAGAGCCAGATCCGAGAGCACGTCATCTCCATCGAGGGTGAGACCCCTGGCGGGGGGGGGGGGCAGGGCCGGGGGCGCCGGGGCTCCTGCGGCGGCGAGGAGGGGCGGCGGCCTCGGCGGGGGGGGGGAGGTCAAGGGATGGGGCGGGGGCTCTCAGGCGCCGCGCGGCCTCGGGGATGCTCTGGGAAGGATGCGGCCGAAGGGGCTGTGCGGCGCCTGCCTTGCCAGAGGAGCCGCCCCCGCCTCCTCCGCCCGGGGGGGGGGGCTGTTATGTGTGCATCTCTCTCTCCTGCAGCAGAAAATGGAGCTCCCGATTGGGGGGGGGAGGTTTTATTGGCTCTGCAGAGAGGCTGTGATTAATCCCTTGCCAAATGTCACTCCTTTCTTTCCTCCTTTCCTTCCTTCCTTCCTTCCTTCCTTCCTTCCTTCCTTCCTTCCTTCCTTCCTTCCGTTCTCTCCTCTTGCATCCCCCCCACCACCACACCACGTGCTTTGGCACTTGGCAGAGTTTGTTGGCACTTTGCAAGGGACCCTGGTTTTGGGGAGGGGGAGAAAGGAGACCCCCTTGGCCTCCTCGCACAAAGCCAGCCTCTCTTGCGCCAGGTTCCCTGGGTGGCGCTGTGCCCCCCTCCACACCCCATGCCTGTGGCTGCCCTTGGCTGTGCCCTTCCTGGCCAGAGAGGGGACTGGCAAATGTTGATGCTGCCAGATGCGCCCCAAAGGGATGGAGGGTTGTTGGCCAGCTGGGGGTCTGGAGAACCTCCAGGGTTGGGCAGTGGAGCCTGGCGTGCAAAGCAGCTCATTCTGAACCCCAGGAAGGCCCCCCAAAAAACAGGTGGGCAGCCCCCAAATCATCCGCCTTCCAGCAAGGGGGTCCTGGGCTTGGGAGGTTGACTGGGCGTTGTTGCAGGCAAGGACCCTTGGCGGTTTGTGAGGAGGGCCCCAAACCCCTCCAAGGAACCAAAGACTGCCCACCCTCTGCTTCTCCTGCCTGGTAAACTCTGCGGTGAACCTGGCTTCAGTTATAGAAACACTCTCTGCACGAGCTCAGAGGCACTGTTTTCATGCCGGTGCTCTGAGGCCCAGCGGGTGCTCTCTGGAAGGGTCCTGGGGCTGGAGTGCCCAGGCCAGAGAACCCTTCTGCCTTTGGCTGGGGTCAGGGTGTGAAAGCATCCCTCTGGGGCGGACCCTGGGGGTGGGGGCTCAGTGCCATGGAGACGGTGGCGGCGATGGCAGCACCCTCCATTTCCCTTGGTTTCTGCTGGCGGCTTCATCTCTCTGCGCAGGAGGCCCTTCTGCGTGGCACTGCCTGCGCCCATTGCTGTTGTTCTGCATGGCGGGGGGGGGCTCTGGGGGGCGGGAGCCATGCCAGCTGTTCTGCCCACACCCCATTTCCCTCTCCCTTGCTAAGAAGGGCAGCCTGGGGGAGTGGAAGCTGTCGGGCAGGGAAGGCGGGTGGCACTTTCTGCGCACGACCTGGGCGTGGAACTGCTCCGAAAGCCTTGCCCTGAGGCAGCACAGCACCTGCGCTCCGCTGGCAGGTTGGCAAACCTGTAGCGCCACCTCCCCACCTGTGCTGCTTGGCAGGAGCTCTCGGGGAGCCTCAAAGGAAGAAAACGATTCCGGGTGAGAGACTGGCGTGGGACAAAGGGCGGGGGGGGGGGAGAGAGAGAGAGACGATGGTGTCTGGGAAGGGCCACCTGCATCCGGGGGAGCTTGGGGTGTACTTGGGGGGGGACCCCTGTGAAGAGAAGGGCAGAGTCTGGACTGTTCCTGGGCATCCCTGGGTGGAAGAAGAAGGAAAGAGACACGCAGAAGCTGGCAGGATCAGAGGGAGGGAGGTTGCTGCTGCAGGGAATGGAAGCCACACATAGTTTCAAAAAAGAAAAGAAAAAAAGAAAGGGAGGTGGACTTTGAGCTTCCGCTGATGATCCATCAGGGCAGGGGGTTTCTGCCTCCCACTACTATTTGGGAGCTGGTAAAAAGGTAAAGGTACCCCTGACCGTTAGGTCCAGTCGCGGACGACTCTGGGGTTGCAGCACTCATCTCGCTCTATAGGCCGAGGGAGCCAGCGTTTGTCCGCAGTTTTTCCGCGTCCTGTGGCCAGCATGACTGAGCCACTTCTGGTGAACCAGCGCAGTGCTGGGAGCTGGTAGGAGCCTCAAAAGTATGTCCACTCTGCTGCCAGGGGCAGGATGGGGCCTTGGCGGCAGCAGGAAAAATCAGAAAGAGGTGCCTTCTGTCTATCTGTGGCCTGGCATTCATTGCTTGGTAGGAAGGGAGGAGCCTTGCAAGAGCCCCCCCCCCCCTGAAAGGAGACACCTGGGACTGAGAGGGCATCACTGGTTTCGGAGGCGGGGATCTTGTCAAGAGCTGGAAATGCCAGGTCAACCCACAGGTGCCAGCCTTATGCCAAGGACTCATCCAGTTCTGGCCTTCAATGCTGGAAGTCCAGGGGTGAGGGTGGCGTTGAACCCTGCACCCATCCTGTATCCTTCTGTGGGTGTCCTTTTCCCTTCCAGAATCTCTATGTGGCATTCAGGTGCAGCCAAGGGAACTCCTCAAAGGCAGCCTCCTTGGGTGTCCTGGGTCTGTGTTCGAAATCTGCCAGGCGCATTTTGCACCTGGCTCCTGGCCACTTGCAACCAAGTGAAGATGCCTGAGTTCCAGGAGGGTGCCTGACGTCTCCACTATCTGGAGGTGCGCGCCTGCACCTTGGATCCTTGGATCCTGACTGTTTTCACACACTAGCAACACGTCCTGTAGAATTCTATCCATTCTATTTTATCTGCACAATCAGAATGAATTTCAGGAACCGAAATGCTTTTGCCGTGCAGCCTTGAGCAGGAGAAGAGACCAATGTTAAAGTGACAGATAGGTAGCCGTGTTGGTCTGCCATGGTCAAAACAAAATAAAAAAAATCCTTCCAGTAGCACCTTAAAGACCAACTGAGTTAGTTCTAGGTATGAGCTTTCGTGTGCATGCACACTTCTTCAGATACACTGAAACAGGAAACCTGTTTCAGTGTATCTGAAGAAGTGTGCATGCACACGAAAGCTCATACCTAGAACTAACTCAGTTGGTCTTTAAGGTGCTACTGGAAGGAATGTTAAAGTGAATTGTTGTGGCTTATCTTTGCTCCCCCCCACCCCAGCCTAGTTCACACTCCCGAAGAATGTCCCTATTTTATGAATGATCTGTCTCAACCTTAAGAAAAAGAGGTCGGGATAGGCCAATATATAGGTGGATTGTCCTTGGATCAAGGGACTTTCCTCCTTTAAGTTCTCAAAGCTCTTCACCCATCTCAGCCTTGTCATATGAAATGGCTGGATGTTCAATCACACTCAATCCCTCATTTGGAAAAATGACTTTAGAGAGCCATCTTCCCCAAAAATGGCAAGTAGACATTCCGTTTTGCTGACTGTAACCTTGCTTCTCAGGTGCCATTGGGTACCTAGCTGACATATCGGAGTTTCTAAGACTGGTCTGGCCATGTTTAGATTGCTATGGCCCAGATTTGGGGGGCACCTCAGCAGCTGGCATCCCTGGTGGCCCCGTTGGGGAGGCTGGGTGCTGAAGCCGGTGACTTGCCTGACCCACGGGGTCCTCAGCCTTTAGGAATTGCCTTCCTTTGGCCTTGCCACTTGCTGGACGCCGGCTGGCTTCCCCCAGTACCTGAAAAGCCCTGGCGTTGTTACCTGTGCCATACCTGTTCACTAGGTGTGTGCCGGTGGTGATCAGGCCAGGAGGACCTCGGAGGAGCCCTGCAGGTGGGCCGGATCAAATTCCTCAAGTTGCCTACAAGTTGCTTGAAGGAAGGACTTTCTCTAGTCAGTTCTGGATCTCCCTTTCGATGGTGGCTCACAAAGCTGCATTGTGAGACAGGAAGAAAAACTTTGCACTGTGCCTAATTTTATAAACATCCGTCTTGTCGCTTCTTGTCCACCTTTTTTTGTAAACGGAAAACCCCCCAGTGCTGCAACTTTTCCCCAGAGAGGAGTTTCTGCATCCCCTTCTCCATCATTTTCGGAATCTTCTCTAGCTGTGCGATATCCTCTTGGAGGAGAGGCGAACAGAACGGGGCGCAGGCCTCCCAAATCACATTATAGATGGCATGATGGCAGTTTCATTTCCGGTTCCTTTCCTAATGATCTCTCGCGTGGGGGATTTGGTGCTTCCAGTTTCACCTCACTGTTCACCCGACTCCAGACAATTTATGTACAAGTCAAAAAGCTCATGCCCTAATTCTGCTCTTTCTGAGGGTGCTTTCCACATCCCTCTGTGGGGAGCAGCCCCATTTGTCTCTGCTCCCCACTTCCAGTTCTCTAGCCAGCTTCTGCTTCAAAAGGAGGAGGACCTCTCCTCTCGCCCCACAACCATTCAGCTTCCTCTGGAGTCTTTAGTGAAGATCTCCATTAACTAGGGGCCATTCCCTAATTAGGGGTCAGCATCAACGTGTAGCTCCCAATAACTGGCTTGCCTTTCTTTGGTTTATCCTGGGTTCTTCCTGCATTGCAGGGGTTGGACTAGATGGCCCTTGGGGTCCTTTCCGATTCTGCAGTTCTCTGATTCTTGTTAGGACTTGTTGAGGTGACCTTGTTGCTTTCAGGCCCTGTCAGCATCAGGGGGAGAAGGTCTCAGTGTCATTGTGGTCTCACATATCCCCTAAGAGCTTCTTCTCTGGGAAAGAGACACCAAAATGGAAAGTGAGTTTCTTCGCCTGATGTTTCCAACATAAAGGACGATACTTTCTGGTCTTCTTGTGGCGCCTCTGAGGAGTCCTATTTTGCTTAGTCATTAACTGGATACAGCTTCCCCTGCAGTTGATACAAAATGAGACATTCTTGCTTTTAGTCCACCTGTGTTCCTATGGATCAAGGAAAGGGGCTCTTACAGAACTTTTAACCTGCTCTTTCAAATATAGTACAGGGGTGCCTCGCAAGACGAAATTAATTCGTTCTGCAAGTTTTTTCGTCTTGCGATTTTTTCGTCTCGCGAAGCACGGACTTTGGAAAAGCTTCAAGAATCACCAAAGTCTTCAAAAACCTCAAAAAAAGGCTACCACACCGCGTGCTATGAGTTGCTCCTCGAAGTGAATGCACGGTTTTAAGAAAAAGGAAACAAACTTGCAAGACAAAGGAAACAAACTTGCAAGACGTTTTCGTCTTGCGAAGCAAGCCCATAGGGAAATCCGTCTTGCAAAAGCAACTCAAAAAACGAAAAACTCTTTCGTTTTGCGAGTTTTTCATTTTACGAAGCATTCGTCTTGCGAGGTACCACTGTACAGTGGACGATCGGGTTGCGAACGTGATCGGTGCAGGAGGCACATTTGCAACCCACAGCGCTGCGTCTGCGCACGCACGGGTTGCAATTCGGCGCTTCTGTGCATGCGCAAAGCGTGATTTAGTGCTTCTGTCCATGCGTGAGTGCCCAAACCCAGAAGTAACCCGTTCCGGTACTTCTGGGTTCAGCGCAGTGCACAACCCGAAAACCCGAAATACCTTGTAACCCAAGGTATGACTGTATATAATTTGGCAAAACTGTACAGATGCCCAGCATGTCGTTTGCTTCTTTGTTGTGTTACCGCTAGCGAAAGACGAATTCACACAGCTGAAACTTTCGGCTTTGTAGTTTAATCTTCCTAAGATCTCAGTTGAATTAAATATATCCGATACATTCCTATGTGTGTTATAAGCAATTTTGTATCACAGTGAAGCTGTGGCAGAAGTTGCTTCCTTCCCTTCTGCAATTTTGGGCTGGGGGTGGGGGGAGAGCAAGGCTTGCAAGGGGTCCTGCTCTCTGCCTCTGGGACATTCAGCCATCCTGGGGCCCAGAAACAGGTTCTGCTCCTGTGCCCGTTCCCATTTCAGGTACTCTTAACTCTGAGCTAACCATGGGAAAGGGAGTCATATAATTGTAGAACTGCAGAGTTGGAAGGGACCTCAGGGGTCCTCTAGTCCACCCCCCTGCAATGCAGGAATCTCAGCTCAAGCATCCCTGACGGATGGCTGCCCAATCTCTGCTTAAAAACCTCCCAGGAAGGAGAGTCCATTCTACCACTGAATGGCTCTTTCCGCCAGAAAGTCCTTCCAGGTGTTTAGTCCGAATGTCCTTTCTTGTAGTTTGAATCCAGGCAGCAGAAAACCAGCTTGTTCCACCTTCATTGGAGGGACACTCAAGTCAGGATTTGCAAAGGAAAGCTTGGCTTGGAACAAATTGCCTTTTGCTTGGTGCCAGACAGTGGGCAACCGGCTTAGTGGCCAACTCTGCTCTTCTCCACTGCACCCCCCCCCAAAAGTGTATTGTGGGCAGAGGGCTGGTAATATATATATATATATATATATATTGCACAGTGCCCATGGCCTCCCCATTCCATTCCAGATTTGTGGGTTGTGCCCCTTTGCTTGGGCTGCATGGTTCGTTTGGGCTGCTTGGGGGTCTCTGAAGAACCCTGGATTTTGGAGTCCGGCGGGGGGAAGAACTGAAGTCTGGGGTGGTCCGGCAGTGTGGCAGGGAGGCGGCTCTGATTCCTGCAATGGCAGGGGTTGGGCTAGATGTCTTTTGGAGTTCCCTTCCACCGCTCCAATTCTATGATTCTGTGGGTCGCTCCCAGCCACACCCCCTCCTTGGGGCTCTTACAGCTAGGGTACGAAACGCCCCACATTTTTCTTTTGGGTTTTCTGTGGCTTTTGCTGTGCTTGGATCCTGCGGCAGCTGCCTTGTGTTTGTGGCTCAAGAGCTCCACTGACCCACAAGCAGCTCTGGGGGGCCGGAGTGTGGCAGATTCCTGGGCGTTGGCCTGTCTCTTGCAATTTGTCTTGTGCTGGAGGCGACAAGTGTTCTGGGGGTGGGGACAGGCACCCGCCCGTCTTCTGTGGCTCTGTCAAAGACAAGCTTCTAGTCTTCCCTTCCTTCCTTCCACCCTCCCACACGTTTCTTGGCCACTCAGCCTGACCCATTTTTTGTGGGGTGGGTGGGCACTGGCAACTCCCTCGTATCTCTTTTCCTAATCTCATAGGTCACCATTTATTGTGGAACGAGCACCATAGTATTATTATTCATTATTATTTATTAAATCTGTGTACCACCCTTCATCTGAAGACCACAGGGTGATTCACAACATAGAAATGTGAAGTGAGAAGCCAAAATGCGTGATAAGAACAAGAGCAAAAGCGAACCCTTCGCCCCCCTCCCAGAAACAGAAAAGGCCAAAGAATGTTCATCAGCCAAGACCTGGTTAGAGAGAAATGCTTTCACCTGGTGCCTAAAGAGATGTAATGGTGGTGCTAGGCAAGCCTCCCTGGGGAGAGCATCCCACAGACGGGGAGCCACTGCAGAGAAGGCCCCGTTCTCGTGCTGCCACCCTGCGGACTTCTCGAGGAGGAGGCACACAAAGAAGGACCTCGGAAGGTGATCTCAGGGACCGGGTAGGTTCATATGGAGAGAGGTGGTCCTTGAGGTATTGCGGTCCTGAGCCGTTTAAGGCTTTATTGGTCAAAACTTTGAATTGGTCCCAGAAACTTATCGGTAGTCAGTGCAGTCGGACCAGAATTGGTGTAAGATGCTCAGACCGTCTTGCTCCGCTGAGCAACATGGCCGCTGAATTCTGCACCAGCTGAAGTTTCTGAACAGTCTTCAGAGGCAGCCCTACGTAGAACGCATGGCAGTAATCTAACCTTGAGGATACCAGAGCACAGACAACAGTAGGTAGGCTCTCCCTGTCCAGATAGGGGCATAGCTGGGCCACCAGCTGAAGATGATGGAAGGCACTCCGGGCCACTGAGGCCACCTGAGCCCCGAGCTGATCCAGGAGGACCCCCAGGCTACTAACCTGCTCCTTCAGAGGAAACGTATCCCCATCAAAAGCAGGCCACCTCCCAGCCATCTGGTCTGAGGAACCACCCACTAACAGTGCCTCAGTCGTATCTGGATTGAGCTTCAGTTTGTTGGCTCTCATCCAGTCCATTACTGAGGCAAGACTTCCAGCACTTCCACTCCTCACCTGCAGGTGTCAAGGAGAAGTAGAGTTGTGTGTCATCAGTATATTGCCGACAGCGTACCCCAAACCTCAGAATAACACAACTCAGTGGTTTCATGTAGATGTTGAACAGTATATAGGGGATAGAATTGAGTCCTCAAAAACCCCACAGTGAAAGCTCCATGGGGCCAAAGAACACCCCCCCCAAGCATCACCCTCTGGGAACAAACCGTCTGAGTAGGACCGGAACCACCACAAAACGGTTCCACCCACCCCTAGTCTAAAAGAATCCCATGGCGGATGGAATTGAAAGCCGCTGAGCCATCAAGGAGAATTAACAGGGACAAATTTCCCCCCTCTTTCTCCCAAGAGAGGTGGTCATGCAGGGAGACCAAAGCAGTTTCTGTGCTCAGACCAGGCCTAATTGCCGATTGAAACGGATCCAGAAAACCTGCTTCCTCCCAGAGCGCCTGGATCTGGTCTGCGACCACCCGCTCCAGAACCTAAGAATAGTAATTTAGGGGGTTCGCTTGATTTTGCCGTTTGGTTTCCAAGCAACAGAAGACATTTCTGTCACGTTTTCAAAGATTCTTTCCTCTCAAACCAGGGGGGGGACAGTGCAAGGAGGGAGCTGCCGTCTGCTATCTGGGCTGCCGGGGGGGGGAGTGGGGGCTGCTTGGGGCTTCAGCACCCCTCTTCCTGGCAGCTGCCTCTGCTGGTCTTGAGTGCGAGTCCTTTGGGCTTATGGTCTTGCTCACGGGGCTAAATCCTGCACATCGGCCTGACCGTAAGAAACATTACCACCTGGCAGTGGAGGCCCAGGCTCAGAAGGACGTTCGCCCTCTGCCCACATGTGGGGGCCACCTTTCCCCTTCTCCACCCACCCACAGCACTCCCCACGGCACCACGTGGCACTCTGGGGCCTGCCACCACGTAGCTTGTGTGCAGCAGACACATCCTGACACTGGCACAGCCGCTGCCTTAGAAAAATAGAATTCTGGAGCTGGAGGGACCCCAGGGGTCATCTAGCCTAGCCCCCTGCAATGAATGCAGAAATCTTTTTGCCCACAACCCTGAGATTAAGAGTCTATGGGACCGCCTCTCCTGGTCTGCCCCACAGAGGACCTTAAGGTCCACAAATGACAACACCTTGGAGGTCCCAGGTCGCAAGGTGGTTAGATTGGTCTCAACTAGGGCCAGGGCCTTTTCAGTACTGGCCCCGACTTGGTGGAATGCTCTGTCACAAGAGACCAGGGCCCTGCGGGACCTGACATCTTTCCACAGGGCCTGCAAGACGGAGCTGTTCCGCCTGGCCTTTGGTTTGGAATCAGTCTGACCCTTATGTTTCCCTCCCCTTACGGTTTTATTTATGGGCCGCTACTACTAAAATGAGACTGCATTTTAAATTGCATTTTAACCTGTATTTTAAATCCCCCCCTATTATGTTTTCACTGTTATTTTATTGGTGTTAGCCGCCCTGAGCCTGGGGACGGCTGGATATAAATAAAAAATTTTATTATTATTATTATTATTATTATGCTCCAGCAACTGAGCTCCCTCTGCTTGGCTTCAGGCGACTCTGCCATGTGAGACAGGGCTGATGCCACCCTCTCCAACTTCCCTCCTGCCAGGGAAGCCAAGGAGAGCCTGGCAGATGGGCAGCTGATGCCAGTCCTGTTGCACACAGAAAGAGCACCTGGCACCCCTGAGTTTGCCTGGGCCCAGGTGCCTCTGAGTGGGCATCTTGCCATGTTGTGCCACCCTGACCCATGCCTTGGGCTGGTCGCTGGGGCAGCTGAGCAGGGAGAGGGCAGGTGCTGCTGGGGGCATCTGCTTGGGAGAGGCATATGAGGAAGATGTGGTGCCCAGGGGGCTGCCCAAGGCCAGGCGGGTGAGTGGAACTTGGCCTCCCTCCCGCAGATTCCCCATTGCAGGTGACGGGGCCAAACTTCGCCCAAGAGACTGGGGTGTGTGTGTTTGTGGTGGGGTCTGTCTGAGGGCGTGGTTGCTCAGCAGGGAGGATTTGATTTAAATCAAATTGA
Source organism: Podarcis erhardii (assembly GCF_964252035.2). NCBI lineage: Eukaryota > Metazoa > Chordata > Lepidosauria > Squamata > Lacertidae > Podarcis > Podarcis erhardii. Next base: position 897,937 of record NC_138513.1, read on the forward strand.
TTTAAATCACTAGTCAGTAAGACTTGATTTAAATCATTATTTTTTTACAGAAAGACTCATTCTTGCTGGTATAATCTTAACATTTGCAATCAGATGAAGGTTTCATTTTTGGAATAATAAATTTTCAGAGTACTTTTTACAGTTATATAAAAAAATACAGATTTGGTTATACTATTAGAAATACATAGACAGACAATTGTGAAATTATTGTGAGGTTTAATAAGTTAACTGCTTATATTTGGACAACTTTTCTGCTGTACTTTAATGGAAGGAGAAGAATAATCATTTCCTTAGTAACAATTTAAACAATTTATTTAACTAAAACAATAACATTAGAACCTATGTATCCATGTTTGTTAAGTGATGTGGTTAAACATTTTTTTAAAAAACAAACAAACCCTTAGACTGAGTTTTAGCACACATGAAAAACTTAAAACAAAACCTTATTTCCTGATGAATAGCCTTTGGACTATAATGTATTCTAAATAGAAAACTATCTTTAGAAAGGGTTTTCCTCCAAAAGCATTTTATTTTAAAAATCCAATTTAAATTTTAAAAAATCTGATTAAATTTGTTAAAAAACCATTGATTTTTATCCACCCTGTTGCTCAGATATTTGGGGTCTTGCAGGCTCCCCCAAATCCTGTTCTTTGGAAATGTTACTGCACTGAATCTTATATTGTGTTGTGGCTCCGTGATTCCTAACCCCCCCCCCAATTCTAAGAAGTCAGGAATTTGCCCCCGGGTCCCTAGAAAACTCTCCTGCTCCCAGCCTGAAAGCATCCCCAAATCAAAGTTGGCATATAGAATCGTAGAAATTGGGGGAATCCCAAAGGTCATCTGGTCCAAGCCTCTGCAATGCATGAAGCACAGCAAAAGGTGGGCTGCGTGTGTGTGTCCCTCCCCCCATCTACAAATAATGTGATTTTCGAGATGGATCTCAATTTTATGCCCGTCTGTAACTTGTCAAGGAAACGAAGACTTGGCAGAAGAGGTTTGCCTTAAGAGAGAGAGCTCAGCTCTAAGAATCAGGGAATTGAGGTGTTTTGAGAGGGGATTGATGCTTTTGAATTCTGGTGCTGGAGGAGACTCTTGAGAGTCCCATGGACTGCAAGAAGATCAAACCTCTCCATTCTGAAGGAAATCAGCCCTGAGTGCTCACTGGAAGGACAGATCCTGAAGCTGAGGCTCCAAGACTTTGGCCACCTCCTGAGAAGAGAAGACTCCCTGGAAAAGACCCTGATGTTGGGAAAGATGGAGGGCACAAGGAGAAGTGGATGACAGAGGACGAGATGGTGGGACAGTGTTCTCAAAGCTACAAACATGAGTCTGACCAAACTGCGGGAGGCAGTGGAAGACAGGAGTGCCTGGTGTGCTCTGGTCCAGGGGGTCACGAAGAGTCGGACACGACTAAACGACTAAACAACATCAACAAGAGAGGGGATTTTTGGTGGTGGATTTTTACAAAAAGGGAGCCTTGTTTCGGAGAGAGAACTGGAAGAGGGAGTGGCAGCTGTCAGGGCTCCAGGATGCAACACCAAATACAACGTTGAGCTGGTTACAAATGGAATCGCAGAGGCAACAATTTGAGTTTCCTGAAAAATGCAGAAGTCCTTTGGCTGGCAAGGGGCAAAGGGAGGTTGCTGCCTGCTTCTCCCATCTTCCCCGCCTCGTCCCCACATCAGCCCTGCGAGGTAGGCCAGGCTGGAAAAGGGGGCTGGCTGAAGCCCACTTGGGGTGGGGGGCTTCCTGCCTTCCCTGGGGGGTCCCACTTCTTCCAGGCTCCCTTTCCGCCTCTGCTCCATGGGGCGGTCGAGGGGCTGCTGCTGTGATGAAGGGGCCTGAGCTGCCCGTGGTCACTGCCCTCCAGGCCTTGGCAAGCCATGGGGCAGCTGCTTCCCTCCCCTCCGGCAGCTGGCGTGGGAGTTGGGGTGGGGGCTGGGTCACCAGCTGACTGGCAGGGTGGGGGCAGAAGGCTGGAGCTGGATGAGGAATCTCTGCCCTCTGACTCACAGGCTGGCACTGCCCTCAGCCGCCGTTTCGTCCAGGCTGCCTGGCATGCTCTGTGGCTGCCACTGAATGCCAGTGCTGTCAGAAAGTTCTTCCTGATGCCTCAAATGGAAATCAGTGATCAGGATTCGAACTCAAGTCCAATGCTGTCCCCTCTAGGGGTTTCCAGCAATTGGGATTCAGAAACATTGCTGCCTCTGACTTGTGGAGGCAGAACAGAGCCAGCTATGGATATCTGTATCCATGAATTCCTCTAATATTCTCTTCAAGCTACCCCTATCTCTTGTGGGAGGGAGTTCCACAGGTTAACTTTATTGCATCCACCCTGAATCTCCTCATTCAACATCACTGAAGGTCCACAAGTTCTCCACGCGTTATAATACAGTCACACCTTGGTTTTCAAACGTTTTGGCTCCCGAACGCCGCAAACCTGGAAGTGAGTGTTCCGGTTTGCCAACTATTTTTGGAAGCCAAAAGTCCAATGGGGCTTCCTGCAGCCAATCAAAAGCTGTGCTTTGGTTTCCAAACGTTTTGGAAGTCAAACGTACTTCTGGAATGGATTCTGTTCAGCTTCCAAGGTACAACTGTAATTTATTAGAGTTGTGGGTTTGAGCCCCCCCCCCCCATTGGGCAAAAGATTCCTGCATGGCAGGGGGCTGGACTAGATTACCCTGTGTGGTCCCTTCCAACTCTCCAATTCTGTGATTCTAACATGTCACTTCTCACTAGCCTCTTCTCTGAACTGAAAAGTCCGAAACTCTGCAACATTTCTTTCTAAGGGAGTCGCTCCTCCCCTCAATTATTTGGGTGGCCCTTTTCTGAACATTTTCAAACTCTACAATATTATAGTATTATTCCAAATGTGGTTGCACCCTAGATTTGTATAAGGGGAACATGATATTGACCATCTGGTCCCACCGCCTGCAATGCGAAAATCACAGCTAAAAGCTCCCTTTCAGGATCTGGCAATAAAGAGATTAATCTCAATTTTATGCCTGTCCAAAAATAGGGAAAAGGGAGGGGGGAGTATTGAAATAATAATGATAATGATAATAATGATGATAATAATTTATTTTTTATACCCTGTCCATCTGGCTGGGTTTCCCCAGGCCCTCTGGGCGACTTCCAATACAATATTAAAATACAATATTAAAAAGAGGTTCACCTTCAGAAAGACAGTGAGTGACCTGGCTCTCAGAAGTAGGAAACAGAGGTGTTTGGAGAGAGGAGTCAGCATCTGGGTGATCAGCTGTGGGTTTTGTATTGCACGGGGTTGGACTAGATGATCCTTGGGTCCCTTCTGGCCCTGAAGTTCAATGATTCTTTGAGCTCTTTGGAGTCACCCCAAGGGATTCTGCCAAGCTGCCGAATTCCTTGAGGTTTCCTCCTAGAAGTGCCCTTCTGGGCATGTCTTGCCCACCTCCCTGGCGCTGCCTGCCTGACCCTGCCTGTCTCAGAGCAGCCCCGGGAGGCAGGAAGTTCTGCGGACAGCACCAGGAAGTTGTTGGGCTGCGCAGGTGGCTGTGGGCGGCTTCTTGCGGCTTCCGCCTGGGTTTCCCCAGTGGTGGCTCCCTGGGGGGGCCGGAGGACAGGCACGGCTGTCACCTTCCGGGGACTCCTCCTTCCCTCTTCCTTCCTTGGCTATGTGTGGACAAAGGCAAAACAAGGAAAGCCTTCAACTGGATCCGGCCAGTGGCTCCTCCAGCCCTCCAGCCTCTTCTCACAGCGGCCAACCAAATGCCTCCAAAGGGGAGCCTTTCCCCACTCTTTCTCTCTGCCATTTCAAGGTAGACTGGCTCTGTCCATGGAGGCTCGATTTGGGAATCCAAGGAGAGCCTGCTGCATCAGGGCAGTGGTCAGCCAGACGCCCCAAGGTGGAGCTGAACATAAGAGCTCTCTCCCATCCCACAATTTCCAGCAACTGGGATTCTCCCCCCCCCCCAATACATATATTTATTTGGTTTTTCAGATTAAAACTTTACAGTCACATATCAAACATATAAGTAAGATTCCCAGGAATTTCCCAGAATTCCCTCCTCCTCCCCTTTGTGGGTCCTGTTGTTTTTTAGTTGTTTAGTTGTGTCCGCCTCTTCATGACCCCCTGGACCAGAGCCCGCCAGACACTCGTGTCTTCTACTGCCTCCCACAGTTTTGTCAAACTCATGCTGGTTGCTTTGAGAACACTGTCCCACCATCTCATCCTCTGTCGTCTCCTCCTCCTTGTGCCCTCCATCTTTCCCTACATCAGGGTCTTTTCCAGGGAGTCTTCTCTTCTCATGAGGTGGCCAAAGTCTTGGAGCCTCAGCTTCAGGATCTGTCCTTCCAGTGAGCACTCAGGGCTAATTTCCTTAAGAATGGATCGGTTGGATCTTCTTGCAGTCCATGGGACTCTCAAGAGTCTCCTCCAGCACCATAATTCAAAAGCATCAATTCTTTGGCGATCAGCCTTCTTGATGGTCCAGCTCTCACTTCCATCCATCACTACTGGGAAAGCCATAGCTTGAACTATACGGACCTTTGTTGGCAAGGTGATGTCTCTGCTTTTTAAGATGCTGTCTAGGTTTGCCATTGCTTTTCTCCCAAGAAAAGCAATGTGGGTCCTACTGTTAATCATTTCCTCCTGCATCTTTTATGATAATCCAAATCTTTTACCTCTCCGTTGTGTCCAAAGTTCACCTTTAAACTACGAGTGGTATTCCAATCCTACTAAAGGTTTTAACTGTTTGCAATGGTTTTTATGATAGGTTATAAATTTTCCCCATTCCTTATTGAAATTTTGGTCTTCCTGATTTCTGATTCTTCCGGTCATTTTGGCCATTTTGGCATAATTCATCCACTTGATCTGCCTGCCTTCTCTGGACTTGATCTTCTTTCCATCTCTGGGCCAGTAACATCCGCACAGCTGTAGTTGCGAACATAGATAGTCTTTCCTGCTCCAATGGGATTTTGGCACTTAGAATTCCTCCAAGGAAGGCTTTGGGGGTTTTCTTTAAGAAAAGGTTATTTTAAACATTTTTTCCAGCAGCTGGGATTCAGAAGTGTTGCTGGCCCCTGGCAGAGCCGTGCCAGGGTGGTTAAGGGCTGCTGGCAGCTCTCTCCTCCTCTGTGAATCTGTCTAATCCTCTTTTAAAGTCCTCCAAGTTGGTGGCCATCTCTGCCCCAAGTGGCAGGGAGTTCCACAGTTTATGTGCTGCATGAAGAAGGGCTTCCTTTCCTCTGTCCTGACCAGGCTGGTCAGGCTTTGAAGCCCCCCACCCAAGAGCAGGTTGTCCTGGAGTCCCGTGCCCAGTTCTGGGCACCACCATTTAAGAAGGATATGGACAAGGGATGTTTCAGCTGAGATTCCTGCCCCGCAGTGGGTTGGACTAGATGACCCCTGGGGTTCCCTTCCAGCTCTCGTATTCTCTTACTCTGTGGCAAGCTGGAACGTGGGCAGAGAATTTGGAAACCAAGCCTGATGAGGAACGGCTGAAGGAGCTGGGTATGTTGAGCCTGGAAAAGAGGAGACTGAGATGAGATACGAGAGCCACCTTCAACTATCTTAAAGGCTGTCACATGGGAGAGGGAACATGCTTGTTTTCGCCTGCTCCGGAGGGTAGGACTCGAACCCGTGGCTTCCATTGACAAGAAAGGAGATTGCAAGTAAACATTGAGACAGGGAGAGCTGTTTGGCAGTGGAACAGACTCCCCTGGAGTCTCCTTCATCTTGCGTTTTTCAACAGAGGCTGGAGGGCTGTCTGTCCTGGATGTTTTAGGTGTGATTCCTGCATTGAAGGGGGTTGGGATAGATGACCCCTGGGGTCCCAACGCTGTAATTCTCCGATTCATCTACTCCCCACCACCCACCAGGTTCTTGGTTGCTTCTGAAGGCCTGCTGGCTCACCACAGCCCCAACATAAATCTGCCTCCTGCCTCCCCAGCCGAGTCCTCTTCCCACGGAGTGTCTCCCTTTCCTTGCCAAAGGCAAGAGGTTGCTTCCCAGTCCTGCAGCTGGAAGTGGGAATTGGCAAAGCCTTTTGGCCCGAGAGCCCAGAGCCTCCTTGGCTTCTGTCATTGCCTAGGAAACCCAGAGAGGGAGGTCTCCATCTTGTGGAGGGAGAATAGCAGATTCATATAATTGTAGAGCTGAAAGGGACCCCTGAGGGTCATCTAGCCCAACCCCCGCAAGGGGAAGGGTAGCCTGTGGAGTGTGGGGGTCTCTCTTGTGTGTGGGGAGCCCCACCTTGAACCCGCTCCCGGGCCAGGTGTCCAATGAAGCTGGAAGATTCAGGACAAATAAAAGGAAGTTTTTCATGCAGTGCAAAGTTGAACTGTGGAACTCACTGCCACAGGTATGGCTTTAAAAGAGGAGGCAGGTATGGCTTTAAAAGAGGTTTGGACAAATTCAGGGAGGAGGAAAGGGCTATTGGCTCTGCCCTCCACAGTCGGAGGCAGCAGTGCTTCCGTATACCAGTTGCTGGAAGCCACAGAAGGGGGGAATGCGGTTCTTGTGTTCGAATCCTGATTGTGGATTTCCCATAATGGGCATCTGGGAGGAAACTGTGAGAAGAAGAGGCTGGACGGGTTGAGCCACTGGCCTAATCTGGCAGACTCTGCTTGTGTTATTCAGGACATCCTCAACTGGCCTTCTTAGCTTCCTGGCTGATTTCTTAAGAGAAATCGGGGTCTTGGGTGTGGATCCATCACAGTTTGTGCTAGGACAGCTGCCTGCCCTCATGGCGCTTCCTGCAACCCCCTTCTCCCCAAACCAGCAGGCTTTTACCCCGCAGATTGGCTGCCCCCAAGGTTCCTAGATTCCAGCTTGCATTTTTCTCCCTGGCAGGAGAGCCAGGCCAGGCCTTGTAGCCCTCGCAGGATCGGTGCCTTCCTGACCTGCAGAGTCCGCCAGAGTCTCTCGCCTGCCTGAGCTGCTGCACATCTGGCCAGCAAGCTCACAGCTGGAGAGGAAGCTTGCCTGACCTTCTCTGCCCGCCTGCCAGGCTCCCCAGGGGTCAGAAGCAAAAGGCAAACCCGCTGAGCAGGAGGAGGGGGGTGAGGGGACGTGTGTGCCCATCTGGCAGTGCCAACCAGGGCTTAAGATCTCTGTCCTGCGGTGACCTTCCTCTCCGTCGCTAGTGCAGCGAAGAGCAGGGCGGGACCAGGAGAAATCCCAGGATTTGCAGTATATTGCCAGGTCACGATATCACAATACGGACTTCAAACTGGTTTTGGATTATATATCAATATATTGCTTAACTTTCCCACTTGAGTGCAGTTCCCTGGGATGCAAAATATTTTCCAGCTCTGTCTCCTTGAGTAACAATAATAATAGTAGTAGTAGTAGTAATAATAATAATAATTTTATTTATACCCCGCCCATCTGACTGAGTTTCCCCAGCCACTCTGGGTGGCTCCCAATCGAGTGTTAAAAACAATACAGCATTAAATATTAAAAACTTCCCTAAACAGGGAGGCAGGTTGGTGATAAAGTATCCAACTGGGACAGGGGAGAATAATAGAATCCTAGAATGGCCGACTTTGAAGGGACCCCTGAGGATCATCTAGTCCAACCCAATCTCAACTCAAGTATCCTTGACAGGTGGCCATCCAACCGGTGCTTAAAAACATCCAGCCAAGGAGAGACCACCTCTTTCTGAGGGATCCTGTTCCACAGTCAAATATGCAGCCTTGGGGTGTAAAACAGTTTCCAGTTCTGCACACAACCTGGTTCTTAAGTCCTGTGCTGAATGAGCTGGTGCAGATTTAAAATCTGGCTATAAAGCATCTGTCTGGGAGACCTGGCCTCAAATCCCCCCCTTTTTATATACTGCAGTTTTATGTTGTGAACCACCCGGAGGTCTACAGATGGGGGGGGGCATACATGGAAGGGTGTGCATGGAACTAGGGGCTCTTTTGCCTTTCTTGTATTTTCCTGTGCTGCAACACTCCCTAGAACCTAGAATCACAAGTTAGTAACAACCACAACAGCGAATTCCTTAGCTTTGCCTTCCCCCTCTTGGCACCCTCCAAGCTGGACTACAAATCCCATCATCCCCAGTCCAGCGTGACTGTGCTCCCACCTGCTGCCCCACCGCCGTGGAGCTGTGTCAAGCAGGGGCTGATGGGAGTTGTGGTCCAAACCAGCTGCAGAGACCTACTGTTTAGCCAGGTTGCAAAAGGCAGGTGGCAAATGGCTTAAGGGAACGACTGCCGTGACGCTTCATCCGCCAGGAGGAACAAATTAGAATCCTAGAATCATAGAGTTGGAAGAGACCACAAGGGCCATTGAGTCCAACCCCCTGCCAAGCAGGAAACACCATCAGAGTACTCCTGACATGTGGTTGTCAAGCCTCTGCTTAAAGACCTCCAAAGAAGGAGACTCCACCACACTCCTTGGCAGCAAATTCCACTGTCAAACAGCTCTTACTGTCAGGAAGTTCTTCCTAATGTTTAGGTGGAATCTTCTTTCTTGTAGTTTGGAACCATTGCTCCGTGTCCGCTTCTCTGGAGCAGCAGAAAACAACCTTTCTCCCTCCTCTATGTGACATCCTTTTATATATTTGAACATGGCTATCATATCACCCCTTAACCTCCTCTTCTCCAGGCTAAACATGCCCAGCTCCCTTAGCCGTTCCTCATAAGGCATCGTTTCCAGGCCTTTGACCATTTTGGTTGCCCTCCTCTGGACACGTTCCAGTTTGTCAGTGTCCTTCTTGAACTGTGGTGCCCAGACAGCTGCTCCTGTTCCGACAGCAAAACGGGACTCTTTCTCTTGACACTTGTTCTGCAAATGGGAAGGAAGCGCCTTTGGCGTGTTGCTGGGGGCTCAGTTTCCTGATTTCCAAGCGAGACGGAGGCTCAGCCTGTGGCCTCTGCAGAAACAAAGAGGCTGCAGCAGAAGTTCTCCAGGAGAGGACACAATGTCCCCTTTGAGGCTCGGAAAGGGCTCTGGTGGGCACCAGCTCTGGCAGCTTCCCTGCTTGCCTGCCTCAGGATAAATGCCACCCGGATCCCAAAGGGCTGCTCCTTGTCATCTGAATCCATTAAGGAAGGAGTGGGTGCAGCCTGTATCTTCTGAAATACGCCTGGGCAGAGCAATATTTTGCCTCCCTGCAGAAGAGCAGGTGGGATTTAGAGACTCGGCTGAGCAGCCCCAAATTCTGCTAAGTGTTATTAATAAACCCGGCTGAGGTTCCAGGCAGGCTCTTCCTGTTCAGCTACTGCCTGCAGAAGCTTTTGGGTCTCAATGCCCGGCTGGCCTTGCCTTCCCCCCGGACTCCTCCCTTCAGCAGCGGGGAGATGCCAGCAAGCAGGGAGATGGATTTGGGTCGCCTTTGGGGTTGCAATATCACGCAGACCTGCAGTGAGCAAAATGTTTTCTGGTCGCTGTTCAGGTGGATAGTTTTCCCCCTCCTTGCCGTTTTTTATTTGAACGGGCGCTGCTCTTCAGCCTCGTTTCCCAGAGCAACGGACGCAGCCTGAGAATTGGAAGAAATGCCGCGCAGGGTCAGGGACAAATGGCAGCAGGTAGAAGCCCAATGCCACAGGGAAACGGCTCGATGGAAACAACAACAACAACAACAACAACAACAACAACAACAACAACAACAACAACAAATTTACTGTATTTTTCACTCCATAAGACGCACCTGACCGTAAGACGCACCTAGTTTTTAGAGAGGGAAAACAAGAAAAAAACCTTCTGAACAAAACAGTGGATGTATGATTTTTGTGGTTCATGCTGTGGCCACAGACATGTGATTTGACAGTGAGTTTGGGGTAGCCCAATGCAAAAATCCTGAGGATCCATGTGGATCTGTGCTTTGTAACCACGTTTTTGCGCCATTGCGGCCCCACGAAATAATGGATGCGTGATTTTTTGGTGCAGGTTATAGCCATGGACATGCTATGTGATCTGATGGTGAATTTGGGGTGACCCAATGCAAAAATCCTGAGGATCCATGTGCTTTTACCTCCCCCCTCCCAGGCAGCCTCCTTTATCTTCAGAGTCCCTTATCTCCCCTCCCAATCGCTGGCCGATCAGCGGCTTCATTTCAACACCCTCTTCCCTCTTTCTAAAAGAAAAAACAACAACATGATCTGCTTTTTGCCCCTGGGCAATTCAGCTCCAGGGACCACACATTCGCTCCATAAGACGCACAGACATTTCCCTTTACTTTTTAGGAGGGAAAAAGTGTGTCTTATAGATGGAAAAATACGGTAAGGTGGTACCTCGGGTTACATACGCTCAGGTTACATACGCTTCAGGTTACAGACTCCGCTAACCCAGAAATAGTGCTTCAGGTTAAGAACTTTGCTTCAGGATGAGAACAGAAATCGTGCTCCGGCGGCGCAGCAGCAGCAGGAGGCCCCATTAGCTAAAGTGGTGCTTCAGGTTAAGAACAGTTTCAGGTTAAGTACAGACCTCCGGAACGAATTAAGTAATTAACCTGAGGTACCACTGTATACCCTGCCCTCCCCAGCCAGACCTGGTCTCAGGGCGGGTAACATCAGTAAAATTATAATAAAAACATACTAGGAAAAAAAACACCAATTTAAAATACAGGTTAAAATGTAATTTAAAATGCAGCCTCATTTTAAAAGTAGCCCATAGATCAAAACCGTAAGGGGAGGGAAACATAAGGGTCAGACTGAGTCCAAACCAAATGCCAGGCAGAACAGTTCCGTCTTGCAGGCCCTGTGGAAAGATGTCAAGTCCTGCAGGGCCCCGGTCTCTTGTGACAGAGCGTTCCACCAAGTCGGGGCCAGTACTGAAAAGGCCCTGGCCCTTTTGAGACCAATCTAACCTCCTTGCAACTTGGGACCTCCAAAGTGTTGTCATTTGTGGACCTTAAGGTCCTTCGTGGGGCAGACCGGGAGAGGCAGTCCCATGGAAGTGGAATTGCACTGGAAATGGACTCTGCCAATTTCTTGGGCAAACTGGGGACAGAAAGGGAATGAAGTCGGTGCCAGGGAAGCCCCTCTGGGAAAGAAGTTTCACGGGGCCAGGAACGCAGCGTGTTCATGTCATAGCATCCCCCACCCATGGGCAACTATTTTTCCTGTGTCCTTTTGCGCCAACTGCAGCTCCCCAGACTTCTGCAGCAGAGGCCCCAGAGCCAGCGCCTTGCAGTAGTCTAGAGGAGATGCAGCCCAGCAAGCACAGTGGACCTCTGGGGTCACTTGTCACCTGTCTGAATTTGGTTACCTTCGTTTCAAGGCCATCCCAGACTCAGAAGGGGGGACATAAGGAAGAACTGAGAACAGAGACTCAGCGCATTGTTCTGCCTTTCTTTGCAATTATCTGCTCGCTGCTTCCACTCTCCTGCTCCTCCTTGCCCCTGGGATTTGGCTCTGGGTCCCCAAGAGCCAGTCTCAATCCCTCTCTTGTTGAAAGGCCTAAGAGATGCCCCTGCCAAGCAGAGTGCTTCTTCCCATGGGGGGGCAGCTCCTCTTCTGCCAGGCAGGAGCCCCTCAGTTGCCCAGGGGAGGCCGGGGTCCAAGGCGTCTGCATAGCCGGCTGTCTGCTTCTGCTCTTCAACTCCCCGGAAGGTGGTGGACTCTCCTTCGTTGGAGGTTATTAAGCAGAGGCCGGGTGGCCACCCGCCAGGGTCTCTGGAGTTGTGATTCCTGCTATAGCAGGGGGTTGGACTAGACGACCCACAGGGTCCCTCCAAACTTTACAATTCTTTGCCTTGGTCCTGTATACCTGAAGGAGCATCTCCACCCCCATTGTTCTGCCCGGACACTGAGGTCCAGCGCCGAGGGCTTTCTGGCAGTTCCCTCCCTGTGAGAAGTGAAGTTACAGGGAACCAGGCAGAGGGCCTTCTCAGTGGTGGCGCCTGCCCTGTGGAACGCCCTCCCACCAGATGTCAAGGGAATAAACAACTATATGACATTTAGAAGACATCTGAAGGCAGCCCGGTTTAGGGAAGTTTTTACTATTTAATGCTGTATTTTTTTTAACACTCGATTGGGAGCCTTCCAGAGTGGCTGGGGAAACTCAGCCAGATGGGCGGCGTATTAATAATAATAATTGTTGTTGTTGTTGTTGTTGCTGCTGCTGTTATTCTAAGGCCAGGCAGGTCCCCAGAGGACATGTTGCCTCTGTGCACTTTTGGTCCCTCTCAGCCTCGGTGAGCCTCTGACCACCACTGCATGTGCCCCTCCCTCTATAGGCTGTCCTGTGGCGAATGGTGTGCTGGGCCCTGGCTTCCACTCCAGGGGAAGCGCCTAGCCTCTCATACACAGACTGCCTCCTGGAATTCCTGCTTTTCCGGAGGGGGGGGTCACTCTCCTCCCCCACCTGCCTCTTCTGGCTCTGCATCTCCCCTTCCCCTCCAGCCCCTTCGCCGCCTCTGCAAATATCTTTCCATCTGCCTACAGGGAGGAAAGTGAACCTGGGTGCCAGGTGCCCCCCAAGCCTTTCCCCCCCATCTCCCCCCCCCTGCTTGGATCTCCAGGTGAACCCCCCTTTCCCTGGGCTCCTCCCCAGCCTTCCTCACAGAGTCCTCCTCTCTTTGCCCACCCAGCAAATGGGGTCCTGACTTGATGGCTCAGCTGTTGCCTTGGGCCCCACTGAGAAGCCACAGCTGGCTGAGCCGGGTGACCCAGATGAGGTGACTCAGCAACCCAAGCAAAAGGGGGGGGAGAGATATTTACAAATAACGCCCCCAGCACACTTTTGCAGGCTGAGTCAGGTGTCTGAGCAGTCGGGGGGGGGGGAGCCTCAAATAGGTCACAGACTCGCCCACGTATCCCAACCCCTTTTTGTCTCTTATGCCAGCCCTGTTCAACGACCCCCCCTCCACTTTACTTGCTTGCTTGCTCCCGGGAAACAGAGAGCCCTCCCATTCTGGAAAGGCCTTGCACCGCATCCCGACAGCCCCGGGAACAAGGCTATGGGCCGTGTGGAGCAGCCTCTCTGGTTCAAGGCTGAGAGTTGTCACATTGCCACCATCCCCATCGAGGAGGCTGAGAGAGGAGCTTGTGGCCGCGCAATGATGTAGACCTTCATAAGTGCCTGCTGGATCGGGCCCACCCAGCCCAGCCCCCTGTTCCCACAACGGCCAGCCAGTTGCCCCAAGGGAAACCCCCAAACGGGTACAAGTCTTCTCCCCTCCTCTGGTTTTCGTAAGAACATAGCAGATGTGGTTGTTGAGTCGTTTAGTGGTGTCCGCCTCTTTGTGACCCCCTGGACCAGAGCACACCAGGCACTCCTGTCTTCCACTGCCTCCCGCAGTTTGGTCAAACTCATGCTGGTAGCTTTGAGAACACTGTCCCACCATCTCCTCCTCTGTCGCCCCCTTCTCCTTGTGCCCGCCATCTTTCCCAACATCAGGGTCTTTTCCAGGGAGTCTTCTCTTCTCATGAGGTGGCCAAAGTCTTGGAGCCTCAGCTTCACGATCTGTCCTTCCAGTGAGCACTCAGGGCTGATTTCCTTCAGAATTGATATGTTTGATCTTCTTGCAGTCCATGGGACTCTCAAGCGTCTCCTCCAGCACCAGAATTCAAAAGCATCCATTCTTTGGCAATTCTGTGATTCTATTCTGTGATTCTACAACTCCCAATTTGCCTTTCTCTTGGTCTCCTGGCTGGAGCCCTAAGAGAAACCCCTCTTGCTCCTCTTCCCTCTTTCAAAGCGTCTCCTCAGTCAGGACATGGGGAGGACCCCTCCCCCAGGATGCCCCCAAAGCAAGTGGGAGAGAGAAGGAAACAGGGGTAGCTCAGCTGGTAGAGCAGAAGACCCTTAATCTCAGGGTTAATCCATGGTCTCCTCCAGCACCATAATTCAAAAGCATCAATTCTTTGGAGCTAAGCCTTCTTTATGGTCCAGCTCTCACTTTAATAATAATATAATAATAATAATAATAATGATGATGATGATGATGATGATGTCCCCCCAGCCACTCTGGGCGGCTTCCAACAAAACACTAAAATACAATAACCTATTAAACATTAAAATCTTCTCTAAACAGGGCTGCCTTTAGATGTCTTCTAAAAGTCTGGTAGTTATTTTTCTCTTTGACATCTGGTGGTGGGGCGTTCCACAGGGCAGGCACCACTACCGAGAAGGCCCTCTGCCTGGTTCCCCATACCTTGGCTTCTTGCAGTGAGCGAACCACCAGAAGGCCCTCGGAGCTGGATCTCGGTGTCCGGGCTGAACGATGGGGATGGAGACGCTCCTTCAGGTATACTGGACCAAGGCCATTTAGGGCTTTAAAGGTTAGCACCAACACTTTGAATTGTGCTCAGAAATGTACTGGGAGCCAGTGTAGGTCTTTCAAGATAGTTGGCCATATTGGCAGCATTTAAAGATGGTTTTTTAGGAAGCGGTTTGATAACCGCTACTTAAACTGCATACATCACTACTGGGGAAACCATAGCTTGAACTATATGGACCTTTGTTGGAAGGTGATGTCTCTGCTTTTTAAGATGCTTTTGAAGACATAGCAGATAGCTCCATCCATAGAGACTCTCAATCTCAGGGTCATGGGTTTGAGTCCCAGGTTGAGCAAAAAGATTCCTGTATTGCAGGGGGTTGGGCTAGATGACCCTCAGGGACCCTTCCAACTCTGATTCTGTAAGAAGAGCCTGCTAGATGAGGCCATAGACTCGTCTAGTCCAACACCCTCTAGTTCTTACGGTCACCGACCAGATGCCCATTACGGAGAACCTGCAAGCAGGATTTGTTCTGAAGTTGCCTTTAGGAGACAGATATGAACTCTTCTCCTGGCCTGGAGCAGGATTTGAGTGCAAGAACCTCTTTCTGCCCTCCTGTGGCGTCTTAAGTTCTGGGATTCAGAAGCATGGCTGACTCTGTGGAGGCAGAGCAGAGCCCTTGTGCTCAGTCGCCACCCCTGGCCCTCTCCTCCTCCAGGAATTTGTATAATCCTCTTCTAAAGCCAACCAGGTTGGTTGAAGCCATCACTTCTTCCAGTGGCAGGGAGTTCCACCGTCTGACTCTGCCCTGCGTGAAGAAGGTCTTTCTCTGATCTGTTCTAATGCATTGCCAGTGACGCATTTGATGCTCTACCAGGGGGGGCTCTTTGTGGGCCACCTGTTTCCCCTTTTCCAGGCACTTATGTGAGATTTAACACCTGTCTGAAATGGTGGAATAAATGCTCGAAAGCCCTTTATTTTCACATCTGCACCCTGTGCATAAGAGCTCGGAAAAACGAGCTTCTTGATAATCAATAATCATGTGTTGGTTGCCAGATCAGGCCAGGGAGGAGGCTGGACTCCCGGCAATTGCCTTGCATGCCAGAGTGCGCATGTTTGGGCGCATGTCTGCAGACATTCACACGTGTGTGACTGGCTGCTCGGAAGTGAGGGCATCACAGGAATGCATGCGCTGGACCTGCAGCCTCAGATGGGCAGATTTACACCTATCCCTGTCATTAACTGGGAACAAATGCTGGGCTGTCCTTGCAAAGTGTTCTCCGCAACGTTTTCCTCCTCACCACGTGGGTCTGCGCATGGAATGTGGCTCTTTCCTCCTTCCTGAGCCACAACCCCCTTTATCCTCCTTGGTTCTGCGGGGGAACTCAGCTACTCCCGCCTCTCTGGCATTTCCAGCCAGTGAGAGGAGTCATAGCAATGACTGGCATCTGGGAAGAGGGATCCAGCCAATAGACACAGAGAAAGCCAGAGCAAAACACACATTCCTCAAGCCTTTTCTGCTGGTTTTTCTGGGGATCCAGCGTTTGAGCGCAGACCTGGGCCGCACTTCATATGCCAAAATAAAAACGTCTTCTAAGTCTGTAAACGTTTAAAATGCACTGTTGATGCCAATGCAGATGCGCTGGCACATCTTGCAGGTGGCTGAGAGAGGGCAACTTACGCCAGCCCTGCAAAGTAGACCACTTTTTCTTTTGTTAGAGCGTTTATTAATATTCCAATAAAAACATCCAATTAGCATATCAAATCATAAAACAATGAAAATAAAAAACTAACATAAAAACAAATCCAATTCTGAATTTAATTCTAATTTTGCTACTTCCCACAGCCTGAACATCAAAGCAACTCCAAGTCTCACAATATTTCCATATTTCATCACTTTTCTTTTTTCCTGAAGGGAGGAGGACAGGGCTGGTGCCGTGCTATTCTTATTATATAGATAGTTTTAATTCTATCAATGTTTATTTGTTTTTATTCATCCCCCCCCAATGTCTTTAGCTGTTCTTATTTTATCTGTAAGCTGCCTTGAGAACCTGTCAGAGAAAAAGGCAGAGGAATAATAATAATAATAATAATAATAATAATAATAATAATAATCTGGTGACGTGGGTGGGGTGGGATTGTGAAGTCACTTGCAGGAGGAGTGCAATTAATGAAGGGCTGGAGCAGAGGCGGGGGGGGGGGGAGTGAGGGTTTCAGCAGTGACCAGAAGGGTGATGGGTGATGTCTGGATAGGTGCCAGACCCACCCTTGGGTGCACAGCAGAAGGACCCCGTTGCAGCTGGCAGAAGGGCAGACCTGGAAGAGGAGGTTCTGAGCTGCAATTCCTGGCTAGATGCCCTTTGGGGAGCCCTCCTCACTCGGCGGCGACGCCGGGATCCCTTCGCTATAAGCAGAGCTTGCAGGGCTGCTCTTCCGCAGGCGGGTTTTCTGCATTGCGAGGAGGGAGGGATGGGTTTGGGGGGAGAGATGCAGCCGGGGGGGGGGAGGCGGACGGAGCGGCTTGGAAGGGGGAGGGGCGTGCGGGGGCGGAGCTCTTTCCTGTCCCCCCCCCCCGTCCCCGAATGACGCGCGAGCCCAACTGCGCAGCCCCTCCGGATCCACGACTGACGTCCGGACAGGCGGGCGTCACTCTCCCCCCCCAAAAAAAAAATCCCCCCGACGTTTCTCCAGGCGCCAGCAGCCTGGCACGGGGGGGGGCCACCCTCGCCCTCCCCTCCCCCTTGCCTGTGATGGGGGGAGGGTCTTGGGCCCCCTGTTCTCAGATTCCCCCCCCCCCAATGCTTCCCGGCGCCGATTCAGTTCTGCTCAGAGGCGACCCGTTGAAATAAAGGGACCAACTCAGTCCCGTTGCTATTATCAGCCGGGGACCAGCAGTTGAGAGCACCCAATGGGTCTACTCTTGAGTAGAACGTGGATCCCACGCGAAAGACCTTCACCAGAGGCTTTGAAGCGGAGGTGGGGGGGGCGCCTGTCATGGGCGCTCTAGTTGGGAGTCCTGCCTTGCAGGGGTTGGGCTGGATGACCCTCGGGGTCCCTCCCCATGCGCCATTCTGTGATTCTGTTGTTGTTGTTTAGTCGTGTCCGCCTCTTCGTGACCCCCTGGACCAGAGCATGCCAGGCCCTCCTGTCTTCCACTACCTCCCTCATGTTGGGAACCTCGAGAACACTGTCCCACCATCTCGTCCTCTGTCGTCCCCTTCTCCTTGTGCCCTCCATCTTTCCCAACATCAGGGTCTTTTCCAGGGAGTCTTCTCTTCTCAGGAGGTGGCCAAAGTCTTGGAGCCTCAGCTTCAGGATCTGTCCTTCCAGTGAGCACTCAGGGCTGATTTCCTTCAGAATGGAGAGGTTTGATCTTCTTGCAGTCCATGGGACTCTCAAGAGTCTCCTCCAGCACCAGAATTCAAAAGCATCCATTCTTTGGCAATTCTGTGATTCTATTCTGTGATTCTACAACTCCCAATTTGCCTTTCTCTTGGTCTCCTGGCTGGAGCCCTAAGAGAAACCCCTTTTGCTTCTGTTCCCCCTTTCAAAGCGTCTCCTCAGTCAGGACATGGGGAGGGCCCCTCCCCCAGGATGCCCCCAAAGCAAGTGGGAGAGAGAAGGAAACAGGGGTAGCTCAGCTGGTAGAGCAGAAGACCCTTAATCTCAGGGTTAATCCATGGTGAACTGATGCCTTCTTGCTAACTTTTTTTGTCTGGTTTTACTGCTGCAAACTGCTTTGATCATTTGTCCATGACACACAGGCATACAAGTCTTTTTACAAATAAATACACCATCCAGGTGCCGATATTGAAAGGCCTTGATGGGGCTTTGCACAGTTGCAGCAGCGGAGACTGCAGAAGATAGCAGCCAGGGTCTGCAGCTTGTGGGACTCAGTGCCACAAGATGCAGCCCCCAGTGACTCAGAAGCCTTTCCAAGGAGGAGAGGGGGCTCTCCTCAGCTGAGTGAGTCCAGAGGGCTCCTTGAGGCAGCTCTGGTTCTGTGGCCCCAGGGGCTTCAGGGGGGCTTTGGGGCACCCTTCTCACTCCCTTCCCCCCAGGAGGGCAGAGCTGAAGGGCCAGCAGGGGCCTCTGAGCAAGGACTCCCCAGCTAAGAAACCTGGCTATGTGGTGGCCCCGACTTCTGTGTCACACACAGATGACTGATGCCCTTGATGAGGCAGGCTTTGTTGCAAGAGGGGTGGCGGATTGGGGTCCCAGAGATCTCTGCTGACCTGCTGAACTCTGGCCCACAAACCAGAAGGCAAAGGAAAAGCTCAGGTCCTTCCTCCAAGTGGCCTCGGCTGCCCTCCAGTGGCCACCATAGAATTGTACAGGTTGGAAGAGACCGGGAAGATCGGCTGCTCCAGCCCCTGCAATGCAGGATTCTTTTGCCCAGCGTGTGGCTTGAACCCGTGACCATGATATAATAATAAAAAATAATAATAATATTTTATTTATATCCCACCCTCCCCAGCTGAAGCTGGGCTCAGAGCGGCTAACAACAGTAAAAATAACACAGTTTACATAAAATCACAATCAGTTAATTGAAATACGTTCTAAAATCAATTCATTCTATAATCAATTCAGAATCAAATTAATGGCAACCATTGGGCTAGAGTTCTGTGAGGATTGCCAAAGGAGGGGGTCAGGCTGTGCCTTGGCCAAAGGCCTGGTGGGACAGCTCCGTCTTGCAGGCCCTGCGGAAAGATGTCAAGTCCCACAGGGCCCTGGTCTCTTGGGACAGAGCGTTCCACCAGATCGGGGCCACAGCCGAAAAAGCCCTGGCTCTGGTCGAGGCCAGCCTAACCTCTCTGTGGCCCGGTATCTCCAAGAAGTTTTTGTTTGAAGACCATAAGGTCCTCCGTGGGACATACCAAGAGTGGCAGTACGAGGGTCCTAGGCCGTATAGGACTTTAAAGGTGAAAAACAGTACCTTGAACCTGATCCTATACTCCACCGGGAGCCAGTGCAGCTGGTATAGCACCGGGTGAATGTGATCTCACAGCGAGGACCCCGTAAGGAGTCTCGCCACGGCATTCTGCACCCGCTGGAGTTTCTGGGTCAGTCTCAAGGGCAGCCCCACATAGAGCGAGTTACAATGATCCAGTCTGGAGGTGGCCGTCGCGTGGATCACTGTGGCAAGATCAGGGCGAGAGAAGTAAGGAGATGAGGAGTCTCAGGCTCTGCTGACTGATCTACCCCACTGCAGGCTGGTGCAGACAGCAGGGCCTCTGTGTTGGGGGGGCTTTCTACGGGGAGACAGCCAGGAGCAAGATTTGGAGCAGAGCAACAGAGCCAGATTCCTCAGCTTCTGAAGAGATCTTGCAAGGCCCCTGTGGCTGCAAAGCTGCTCTGTGGACTTTGCTGCCCTTAGACAGGTTTTATTATCCTTCCATCAATTTTTGATGTACCAAATGGTGTCCCCTACGCTGCCCTGTGCCTGTGCCTCGAATGCGGCTGCATTGCGGGGCTGAACCTAATAGCCTGGTTACGGACATGTTAGCCAAATACCAACCATCGGGATGGTTCAGTGGGATTGAGAATAAAATGAGAGAGAGAAGGAGAGGAATCTCACCAGAGGACCTTGTGCGGCTTGTCCGAAAATTCCACGTTTGAGATAATCCAACGCAGATTGTTAAAACCACAGAGTCCAATAACTTGGCAGCCAAACTGGGAAGAGCACCTGGACAAGTCTGGGGACTGTGTGAGGTGAGAAGCCAGGGCCGACTTTTCTCTCCCCTTGGACCAACCCAAATGGACGCAGGGCCAAGATGCCGGTGAGACTGAATGGCTTGCCCTCAGCAGCGCTGCAAGGGAGATTCCAGAAAACAGCACTGGCAGGAAGAATGTGGACAGAGACAAATGGAATGAGTCTTGCATGTTCTTTTGCACTGACCCTGGTATCTGACAGTTCGATCTATGTTTATTCATCAGTTGGTTGCTATTAGGGAGTGGAATTTGGACAAATGCAAGGTAGCCTGCCTTAGGTTTACTCAGGATGGAGGTAGTAGCCAAGTTTCTGCAACCTGCAGTGAGGATTTGTGAATGCTAGATGGCACTAATTTGAGTGTCAGATGCAGGGTATTTTTATGGGATGTTTTTGTATTTGTATTGAACCCTCCTGGAATCTTGTACAGCGGTACCTCGGGTTACAGATGCTTCAGGTTACAGACTCGCCTAACCCAGAAATAGGACCTCGGGTTAAGAACTTTGCTTCAGGATGAGAATAGAATTCGTGCAGCAGCGGTGCGGTGGCAGTGGGAGGTCCCATTAGCTAAAGTGGTAAAGGTAAAGGGACCCCTGACCGTTAGGGTCTAGTCACGGATGACTCTGGGGTTGCGGTGCTCATCTCGCTTTATTGGCTGAGGGAGCCGGCATACAGCTTCCGGGTCATGTGGCCAGCAGGACTAAGCCACTTCTGGCAAACCAGAGCAGCGCACGGAAACGCCGTTTACCTTCCCGCCAGAGCTGTACCTATTTATCTACTTGCACTTTGATGTGCTAGGTTGGCAGGAGCTGGGACCGGGCAATGGGAGAATACCTCAGGTTAAAAATAGTTTCAGGTTAAGAATGGACCTCCAGAACGAATTAAGTTTGTGATCCAGGGTACCACTGTACGTATGCCAATAACGGCTTGAGAATCAGAGTCACTCCAGTGGGCTGAGTCTCTGTGAAGGGGCTCCAGGAGTGACCCACTTTTCCCGAACCTGGATGGGTCGCTGGGCCTCCGTGCCCCTTCAGAGGCCGCCTCTCCCGGCCAAAGGCAGACCGGACTTTCACACGCAAAGAGGCCCCTCAGGCAAGCGGCAAAGTCTGAGGGGAGGAACTGGCGCGGCTCTGTGTGGACGTTGGCCGGGGATCCAACAAGCCAGCTCTACGTGGCAGCTTCCGGTGGGTAGGAAATGGCGTGTGCCACCTCCTGCAAACCTCAGATTGGCCACCAATGCCCAGCGTGTCCAAGGCAGCCTGGCAGGCGAATCTGCAGCTGTAAGTATAAAGGGTGGCTGTGAGCTTCTGCCTGGGGGTTATTTTATTTCCTAAATGTTATATGCCAGTTGCTGGGAAAAACAAATCAACCCCAATCTCATAAATAAAATAGGAAAAATTTAAAACTTTCAAAGAGTTAAAATAACAACAGACAAAACCCCCCAGTAAAGCTCACATTAGCTTCCTAAGCAACTGGAAGGTTTATCCAAATACAAATGTTTTTAGCAGGTGCCAGAAAGATTGCAGTAAAGGCACCTACTTGCTATCAATAGGCAGGGAGTTCCAAAGTGCAGGTGCCAAGATCACGCTAAAAGATTATGTGGTACCTGTAACAGCTATGCTATTACTCGTGTGCAGGGGGTTCTTCTGGTGGAAGCTGCCCCCGACAAATGCACCTGAGCCAAAGATGTTGCTCCTCAGCGGAGGCAGAGACAGCTGTCCTTCCTCCTTCACCTCTTGCACCCAGAAGCTTCCATGCGCTGACTGTTGGCAGAAGCGACGCTTAGTGGCAGAGCCCCCTGCTTTCGCAGAATTGTATACTTGGAAGGGAC
Source organism: Podarcis erhardii (assembly GCF_964252035.2). Lineage (NCBI taxonomy): Eukaryota > Metazoa > Chordata > Lepidosauria > Squamata > Lacertidae > Podarcis > Podarcis erhardii. The sequence continues at coordinate 919,629 of NC_138513.1, forward strand.
CCCAGGGGTCATCTAGTCCAACCCCCTGCAATGCAGGAATCTCAGCTCAAGCATCCATGACAGATGGCCGCCAAGCTCTGCTTAGAAACCTCCAAGGAAGGAAAGGCCACAGCCTCCCAAAGGAGACTACTGTTCCACTGCCGGACAGCTCTCTTATTGTCAGAAAGGTCTTCCTGATGTTTAGTCTCAATGCTTGTAACTTGAAGCCATGGGTTCAAGTCCTGCCCTCCAGAGCAGGAGGCTCTTTTGTGTGCAGATGGTCCCAGGTGAGTGACAGCCCCTCGCCAGAGGAAAGGCCTCTGGGCTGCCTGGATTAACCTTTCCTTGACCTGGGGGGGGGCCTTATCTTTGCGCAGAGCTGGCCGGGCTCGGCCTCGACGGTCCAGCAGAGGGTGCTGTTGCATTAGGAAAGAAACGGTTCGGGGGTTCGGAAGGTCTGGGGCTGGGTTTGGGGGTGGGGGCTAATGGGTGCCCGTCCCTCCTGGCAGAGGCCCGAGCTCGGGGGCCGGGTTTGGAGTCTCCAGAACTGGCCCCACAGCGAGCCTTTCTGGAGTGGATCTGGCCCGCAGCCTCCCAGACGGCCGAGCCCGGGTTTGCCTTTCGGCTGGCCCCACCGCGCCCCAGGGCTGGGTGGCCCGACGGCTCGCCCTCTTCCTCGGCCCCGCCGTGGGAGCCGCGCCGCTGCCGGCCCGCTCCGTCTTGGGCGAGGCCGCCTTCCCAGCTGCGCGCCGTCGGGCCTCCGCTCCGGGCAGGGCGGGATCCGCGCCAGAGTTTGCGAGGCGCTGTCGGGGCCAGGCCCGGGCACGTCGCTGCCTGGCGCGGGCTGCGATGCGCGAGCCAGAGGAGGCTCTGCCAGCGACGGGGCCAGGCCAGCGCGGACGCGGCGGCGGCGGCGGCGGCGGCATGGGGCGCAGGGCCGCCGGGGCCCGGCCGTGAGCCCCGCGGGGATGCGCAGCAGCGGCAGCAGCCGGCCAGGGCGCGCCGTCGAGGATGGCTGCCGAGGGCTGGCGCTGGCGTGAAGCGGGCCGCCCGCCGGGGACCCCCCGCGCGTGCCCGCGCCGCGCCGTCAGCGTGTGCGAGTCGCTGGACCTGCAAGGCGTGCCCGCCGTCCAGGCGGCCCTCAAGGCGGCCGAGCGCCAGCGCCAGCGCCCCAAGAGCCTCTGCTCGGTGGGCAACGGGCTGGGCGTCGGGCCTCTCGGAGCCGCCCGGCCCCCGACGCGAGCGCGCAGCGGCTTCCTGGACTTCCTGCGCCTCCGCTCGCCCCGACGGCCCGACGACGAAGGCGCGCCGCCGCGCCCGGCCAGCGCCGCCTTCCCGCCGGCCGAGGCGCCCCCGACGGAGCCCGGGGGGTTCCTGCGCGGCGGCTCGCTGTGGGGCAGCCGGCGCTGGAACCTGTTCGGCGCCCGCGCCGACGGGGCGCGCAAGGGCCTCAGCTCGCTGCGCAAGAGCTTCAGTTTCCGCCTGCGCCGCGGCCACGAGCTGCACCGCTCGGGCTCCGGCCTGCTGCGCCCCGCGCGCCTCCGCACCCGCAGCGAGGGCGACGCCAGCTCCCTGCACACCTTCCCCAGCAAGCGGGACCTGCTCTACCCCGACGCCGCGCAGCCCCGCGGGGACCGGGCGCGCCCCGACGGCGGCGGCGGAGGAGGAGGCAGCCTCTGGAAGCTGCTGGCGGGCCGCCTCCGGCGCCGAGAGCGCTGCGCGGGCCGCTCCTTCAGCCCCCTCGACCCCCGCGCCAGCCCCGCCAGCGCCCTCTGGAGCCTCCCGGGGGCCGAGCCCGTCCTCGTCTCGGTGGGGAGTCGCCGCAGCAGCGGGAGGGCGCCCGGTAAGGACGGAGAAAAGCCGGGGGGGGGACGCCCTTGAAGTAGCACCAAGGCTGTGATCTTCTTTGGTGGGGGGTCTGGGGAGGTGGACGGTATTATATTTAATTGATTTCTTTGTTGTTGTTTTTTTAAAATAATATTTATTAAAATTTTGAAAGTTACAGAAAGGAAAAAGAAAAAAAGTTAAACATAACAAAACCATACAATACAATATAGAAACAAAAATATTACATATGCATAACAAAGATAAAACAAATATTGTTTTTGATTTATTTGTTGCATATGTATCCCACTCGTTTCTCCATGCAGCTGGGGGTGGCCTGCATATTCCTCCCCCCCCCACACACACACAACAGGCCTGCCCGGTAGGCTGGGCGCTGAGGGAGTGACTGGCCACTTCATGGCTGAGTTGGTGGATTTGAACCGTGGTCTGTCCCAGGTGGTCTCTCCCATCTGACCATTGAAGCAGAGGTTGGCTGGTCAGTTTAATAAAGTTAAACTGTGGAACTCCCTGCCACAAGAGACAGGGATGGCTGTAAAATAATTCATGGCGGAGGCAGCTTTTAATATCTACCGGCTCTGTTCTGCCTCCACAGTCACAGGCACCAATGCACCTGAATCCCAGTCGCTGGAAACCCCAGGCTTGAGTTCGAATCCTGGTTGCTGGTTTCCATTTGAGACCTCTGGTTGGCCGCTGTGGGAACAGGAGGAACTTTCTGGCAGTTAAGAGCTTTTAGACAGCGGTCCTCTTCTCCTGCCTGGGAGGTTTTTAAGCAGAGCTTGGCTGGACACCTGTCATGCTTGAGCTGAGATTCCTGCATTGCAGCGGGGTTGGACTGGATGACCCTTGGGGTCCCTTCTGATTAATTTCTGTGATTCTACGACCCTAGCCACTGCTCCACCACTGGCTCTCGGGTATCGTAGCTCAGTGACAGAACACCTGCTCTGCATGCAGAACCTTCCTGGCTCAGGCCCCACTGGCAGCTGCACACAGGACCTCCGGTGCTGCCAGTCTGGGTTGGCAGTGCTGAGTATAGAGTGTTTGAAGGCAGCTCCTTCCTGTGTGTTTTCCTCCTGCTCCCTTGAGTGGTCTATGCCTGAACTCTCGTTTGCAACTTTTTAGCCCTACGTACAGGATGCTGAAATAATTATTATGATTGCAACTTTGACTGGTTGTCTACCCAGCTACTCTGCAGAGTAGGCTGCTAGCATTGTTATCTGAGACTGGGCTTGCTGGAGGGCAGCTGGCAGGAGTCCACTCCTTTTTCTGGGGGGTGTTTAGGCCCAGGGGCCATCTGCAGACCCCACGAGAGCCGAGAGCCGTTGGTTGAAGTCCCACTGTGGCCAAGGAGTCTCCCTTGGCTGGGCTGGGGAAAGATTTTGAGGCTGTGCCAGGAGGACTTTTGCCCTTGGTGCCAATGTAGCTCTGGAGGGAGGCTGGACAGCCAAACTCTCTTGCGGGGGGGGGGGCGCTTAGCTGGAGTCTGTCTAGAAGCTGGCAAGGGAGGGGCATGGAAGTGGTGTGGTTTGCAGCGGGAGAGGGCTCCCTTTAAAATGTTCTCTTCTCACCCAACCCCACCCTGGCTGCTTTTTAGCAGGTCGCTTGTCAGGGATGCTTCAGCTATGATTCCTGCTAGGGTAGATTTGATGGAAATCAAATCGATTTAAATCACTATTTAAATGACTAGTCAGTAAGACTTGATTTAAATCTCTCTCTCTCTCTCTCTCTCTCTCTTTTTACAGAAAGACTCATTCTCGCTGGTATAATCTTAATATTTGCAACCAGATGAAGGTTTCATTTTTGGAATAATACATTTTCAGAGTAGTTTTTACAGTTATATAAAAAAAATACTGATTTGGTTATACTGTCAGAAATACATAGATAATTATGAAATTATCATGAGGTTTAATAAGTTGACTGTTTATAGTTGGACAACTTTTCTGCTGTACTTTATTGAAAAGAGAAAAAAATCATTTCCTGAATAACAATTTGAATAGTTTATTTAACTAAAACAATAACATTATAACTTATGTATCCATGTTTGTTAACTGATGTGGTTAAACAAATATATATATATGACTGAATGAAAAACGTAAAACAAATCCTTATTTCCTGATGAATAGCCTTTAGACCAGGCATAGGCAAACTTGGCCCTCCAGATGTTTTGGGACTGCAACTCCCATCATCCCTAGCTAACAGAACCAGTGGTCAGGGATGGTGGGAATTGTAGTCCCAAAACATCTGGAGGGCCGAGTTTGCCTATGCCTGCTTTAGACTATAATGTAACTTAAACAGAAAACTATCTTTAGAAATATTTTTCCTCCAAAAGCATTTTATTTTAAAAATCCGATTTAAATTTTAAAAATCCAAATTTTTTGATTTAAGAAAAATTATTGATTTTTATCCACCCTGATTCCTGAATTGCAGGGGGGTTGAGCTAGATGGCCCTTGGGGGTCCCTTTCAACCCTGTGATCCTTTCCCTCTGGCTGCTCACAGACAAGAAGCCAAGGGCAGGCAGGAATGCAGAGGATGTTTAGGGATGGCCAGGAATGTGGATGTGGGAGTCTCCCCCCACCACCTCGGGGGCCCCAGAATCGTTGTACCAAGAACCTCTGGAAAGAGCCATTCTCCCTCGTCTCTCCAAGGCCAGATGTGCAGAGCACCTGGTTCATAGCTGCCCTAGAGGAGAGAGGTGGGTGCCAGCAGACAAAGGATTCTGGGCCTCTGAGCCGCTGCAGCCCTGCACCCCACAGCTTGGCCACATAGGCAGCCTCTGTCACCGCTGGGCAGTTAGAGACCCCAGCAGTGGGCCAGCTGGGAACGTGGGGGGACAGGACAGGCCCCTCGACCCCCCCCCCAGGCATCTTCAGGTAGAGGACACTTCGTTTGGACTGCAGACTCTTGTTTTCCATGGCAAACACCTGGCTATTAATCCGTGGCTCAGTGGGCAGTGCATCTGCCTGGCAAGCAGAAGACCTCTGTCCATAGCTATCAACTTTTCCCTTTTCTTGCAAGGAATCCTATTCGAAATAAGGGAATTTCCCTTAAAAGGGGGGAAAAGTTGACAGCTATGCCTCTGTCTCCACTGCCCCTCCAGGCAGGGGTGGGCGAGAGATTTTCTGCCTGAAATCCTTGAGCGCTGCTGCCAGTCTGTGCCGGCAGTATGGAGTTGGAGGGGCCCCTGCTCTGACTCTGTGCAAGGCAGCTTCCTACTCCCCCCTGGTTTGCTGCGAGTGGATCCTTCAAGACATGAGGTCCTTGGCTGGGGCAGAAGCTAAAGCAGAGGAGCTGCTGGTGGGAAGGGGGAGCAGAGGAGTCTTCTCGGGGGGGATGGGGGCGCAGAAGGAAGAGAGTCGTGAGCAGTGCTAGAAACTCAGGTGCACAATCTAATTCCCAAATGGTATCTTAAACCTGGGTACAGTCACCACCATGGAATGTCTAGGTGCCTTTTCCCAACGAAGTATTATTATTATTATTATTATTATTACAGTTGTTTGTTAGTTTTTGAACAGCTTAGTTCATGAACAACTTGGAACTCGAACGTCGCAAACCCGGAAGTAGGTGTTCAGGTTTGCGAACTTGGCCTCAGAAGCTTAATGTCCGGTGCCACTTCTGTGGCTTCCAATAGGCTGCAGGACGCTCCTGGAGCCAATCGGAAGTCGTGCCTTGGTTGTCAAACATTTTTGGAAGTCGGACAGACTTCCGGAACGCATTCTGTTCGAAAACCAAGGTACGACTGTAATTCCGTTTCTATGTCACTTTATATTTTAAAGAACAAATCCCAAAGCTCTTCACAACACAATTAAAACATCGTATGAAACAACCCAGAGTAAAACTAATTCCGGCTTCAAGGAAAATCTTTCAGCTCATTTGGCTTTTCCCCATCCACCAACCCGGCACCCAGAGATCTCCGTGTGGTCACAGTCGGACCCATGCCAGTTGCAAAATGCGTCTGGGAGATTTCTGTCACTGGCCATGGGAGAACTTCCTGACTCTCAGTGTTGGGGGGGCAGAGTTTGATCCTCTGAGGTTTCCCAAGGACCTGGCCAGATCTGCGTACAATAAAGCGCAGACTAGCCATGTTGGTCCATAGGGGGAGGGGTCAAGAGGCTCTGATCCAGCGTTGCCTCTGACGAAGCACAGGCCCAATGGTTTGGGGTGGGAGGTGAAGTGGGTCAGGGACGGCACTTGGGGTAAGTGCCCCAGAGAGGAGGCCCCAGGCTCTATCTGCCCCCATCCCGGCACCCCAAGGTAGCACCCAGGAGCAGGGTTCGAAATTTGCCAAGTGCCAGGCACATTTTGCACCTGGATTTTGGCCACTTGTGACCAAGTGAGGATGCCAGGATTGGGCCTGACATCTCTGCCACCTGGGGATCCTTGGATCAGGACTGTTTTCACACACTAAGACCCCGTCCTGTAGAAATCTATCTGTTATATTTTATCTGCAGAAGCAGAATAAATTTCAGGAACCCAAATGTCATACTGAAAAATACGACTTTTGAGCTGTCAGGCCCCCACATGGCAACTAGGCAATCCATTTTAGTGACTGTCAGCCTGGTTTAAGGGACCATTTGCCGTCTCACTTATATACCTGAGTTTCTAACCCTGGTTTCAGGCCCTGGGGTCTCTCCCGGTCCTACCAGGAGATTCTGCTGGGGGCAGAGGGTGAGGTCCTCTCCTTGCTCCATAGCCCTGAGGTCCAGTGGCCCTCCTGAGATGTCTGGAGGGAGCCTCTGGTGGGAAGATGCTGGGTGGAGGCAGGAGGGGCCAAGTGGGAAGCAGATTTGGCACAGGAAGGGCAGGTAAACGTCAGAGGGACGTGCCTGGGCACCAGCCGGTGGGTGAGGTGAGGTCATCATCGCCAGGGATGGCAAGCCAAGCCAAGGAGCTGGGCAGGAGGCCAAACCAGGAGCTTGTGTGTTTTGGGTGGGGGCAGGGATGTCAGGCAACACCTGCGGTCTGTGGATAGGAGGAAGGGGGCAGGAGGGGGCCGTGGGGCTGGCACAAACCCCTGCCTGAAACCCTGGAGAGCCAAATGCCCCCCCACTTGAAGATTTCCGAGGGTCCTGGCAGACAACCCAATGCCTATCATGCTTCTTGCAGCCACTGCGATGCCGAGTGATTTCTAATTGTGTTTTTATCCCTCCTTTTCTTTAAAACATATTACATTTTATTGCATTGCTGCTGCAATTCCACAGAATTCAGGTTTTGCTAGTGTTCCTGGCAGAGACGCCCGGGTCCCCCTGAGCGAAGCCTGGGGCGGGGCTGGGGTCATCAGTCCTGCGCTGCATAGATGGATCCACGGCCTGACCCTGCGCCAGGCGGCTCGCTCCGTTCCACAGTCCCTGTCTGGGCTTTCCTGCATTTCCTTTCCTTCTGAGCTCCCTTTTTGCAGCCCCCCCCCCCGCACCTTAATGGGAACCTGCAAGTCAGGATTGTGCCGCCTGATGCAGGTCGATGGCCGTCCACGAAAGCTGGTTGTGCCATGATGAATTTGTTAGCCCTCAAGGCCGTACTGCTCCAAAATTTTATTTTTCAAATGGCGAACTGACTGATTGATTCTCAGTGAAACATCTGGCTAGTTCAGAGGGTTAAGATTTTTGAAAACTTAAAGAAGGAAAGTCCTTTGATCCAGGGACAGTCTGCAGATATAGCCTATTCAAGATTATTTTTCTTAATGGTGACCATTCATAATGTAGGCATAGTTTTCACATATGTGAGCAGGGGGGCGGGGGGGATGAAGACAAGCAACAATTAGCTATAACATCTTTTGCTGCTCCTGCTCTGGCTGCCCAGAAAAAGCATTTCGGTTACAGAAGTTCATTCTGATTGTGCAGATAAAATATCTACAGATAGAATTCTGCAGGATGGGGTCTTAGTGTGTGAAAACAGTCCCGATCCAAGGATCCCCAGGCGGCCAAGATGTCAGGCCCCATCCTGGCTCCCAGGCATCTTCACTTGGTCGCAAGTGGCCAATAGCCCTGTGCAAAATGCGCCTGGCTAATTTTGAACCCTGGCTACTAGTCAGGACGTCTAGGCTCTGCCTGCACAGTCTTGTGTAGCAGCGTAAGACAAAAGGCTGAATTCAGATGCAAAAGAAATCTGAGGCCGCAGTGCAGGTGCCCAGTGTGCCTCCCCCCCCCTCCAGCCTGGGCAAAGTGGTGCATCTTCTCCCACCTGTCAGGGCAGGTGCATGGCAAGGCGAGGGCCCCACCCCAGGTGTCTCTTTAGGCCAGAATTTTGGATTGTAGGGAGACTCTCTGAAGTGGCCAGAGAGGCTTTGGGGTTGCTGCAGAGATGCTGCAGTCTCACAATTGTGGCTTTTGCAGGGGCGTCTGTGTAGTCCTGACAGTTTTCATGGTTCTGTTTGATGCAATGGTCTCAAATGATTGGTAGCTGTTTTCAATCACAGATATTTTAAATGCTGTTGCGTAGTGCTTCTCTAATATAGCAGTAGCTGACTTTTGCAGTTTTGATCGTCTCACGGTCGTTCCTGGAGGAGCAAGCGCCGTTTTGAAACACACAGAGCTATAATAAACCTTAATAGCCACCACTTGTGAGAACATGTTTCTCTTCTTTGCATTCTTTGATTATTATTTTTTACCAGCGGAGGCAAAAATGTCCATTTTGCCATGAAAGCCGATTCCCATATATCTCCTCCGCTCTCTTTCATGCCCCCCCCCTTGTGGGTTTTCTGTGTAACCTCCAAGCCTTTGTGTGTAATATTCTTGCTGTTACCCGTAGGAAGTTAATTCCTCGAGTTCATCGTAGTCATCTAGAGTGAGGCATGAGCAGCGAAGGAGCCAAGTTGCGGGTCAGGAAAACCACAAGGAATTGTGTTTGTTGGACTGAAGTCAGTGCACCCCTTTACATCTCAGTCTCAGGGCAGAATTGCAACGCAACAGGCAGTTCTGAGATTCTGCCGGGGGGGGGATGCATATTTGGCTACTGTTCAGAGGGCCCTTACATTTTCATTTATTCATTTAGAACATTATAATCTACTTTTCCTCCCAAGAAGCTGAAGGCACCACACACAGTTCCTCCTCCCCCCGTCCCATTTCATCCTCACAACAATCCTGTGAGGTAGGAATTACTATTATTATTATTATTATTATAAAGTTAAAGGGACCCCTGACCGTTAGGTCCAGTCATGGCCGACTCTGGGGTTGCCTCATCTCACTTTATTGGCCGAGGGAGCCGGCGTTTATCTGCAGACAGCTTCTGGGTCATGTGGCCAGCATGACTAAGCCGCTTCTGACGAACCAGAGCAGCGCACGGAAACGCCGGAGCGGTACCGATTTATCTACTTGTACTTTGACGTGCTTTCGAACTGCTAGGATTTCAGGAGCAGGGACTGAGCAACGGGAGCTCACCCCGTCAGGATTTGAACCGCTGACCTTCTGATCGGCAAGCCCTAGGCTCTGTGGTTTAAACCACAGCGACACCCGTGTCCCAAGTATACTTATGGATAAAAAATGCAGCACAGAGATAAAACAGAAAAACTAAAAGCATGGGGGGAAAGTTTGTCATCAGAAAGTATTAAGTCCGAATAAAATTTAAACAATATAAAAATCAAATCTATTAAAAATGCAAATAGCAGCAGCCAGAGAAACAGAGCACCAGGCCTGTCTATGAAAGCAGCCAGTTCCTGAAGGCCTGTCGGAATAAAGGAGGGAGCCTAGCTTGAATCACAGAATCATAGAGTTGGAGGGGACCCCAGCGGTCATTTAGTCCACCCCCCTGCAATGCAGGGATGCAGGGCACTGGGGGTCAGGGTGGAGACGGGGACATTGCAGGGTGCTGGTGCCTTCCGCTTCCAATCCTGCCATTCCCAGTTCTGGGATAACTGGCTCTGGTTCATGTTTTGTGGGGAGGCTGTTCTCCCCGATCTGCATATGAATCTTCCAGATATTTGCATTTGAATATTGCATTCTTGCTCTTTTCTGCCTGGGAAAAGGAAGTCAGAATGTGTTGAGGTAACTGAGGCGTGTCCTTGGGGTTGTCTGTGCAGTCCTGTGTGTCTCCAGGAGGAGGGCAGTCTGCTCTGACTCACTTTCCCTAAATCCTCCCCCAAGTCCCTGGCCCTCATGAAGCTGAGCAGCTTTGTTTGTTTACTTGTTGCCCACCCTTCACCCCAAGGTCCCAAGGCGGGTTGCAACATTAAAATGCAATATTTAAAACAACTTTCAGTCGCAAAAAGCAAGGCATACGCTTCCCGTGGGGTGTCCTCTGCTTTAACCGGAAGCTGAATAGTGAAGGTGCCAGACCCACCACTGCAGAGAGTGCCACAGTTTAGGGGCCACCACAGAGAAGGCCCTCTTCCCCTTAACCGCCGCCCCAAACCAGCCCCCGAGAGGGTCTGCAGGGAAGGAGCCAGCCTTTCAGATATGGGGGGCCTGAGTCATTCAGGGCTTTGAAGGTGTGTGTGTCGGGGGTAGGGGACCCTTTTGCCTGCCTTCTTGGCATCCGGTCCAGATAGGACCCCAGCCTCCCCCAGTTTGGGTCTTAGAGAATAGCTGTGAGGAGCTAAGAGCAGTTTGGCTTTGGACAAGTCTCCCTCGGAGGTTTTAAACCTTCCTTGGAGGTTTTTAAGCAGAGATTGCACGGCCATCTCTCATCATGGATGCTTGGATCGAGATTCCCTTGTGGATGACCCTTGGGGGTCTCTTCCAACTTGACAGTTCTATGATTCCGTGGCCAGGTTTGAGTCTCTGCATAGAGGCTGCGGAGGAAGAGGTGATGGCAGAAGTTGGGGGGGGGGCTCTGTGCAAGAGACTGGCTCAGCCTGTCTGGGCAGGGCTGGGGCGCGGCTGGAGCTGAGCTCAATCCCGTGGGGGGTGGGAGGGCCTCCCCGTTTGCTGAACTCTGTGCTTTGACCCGGGCAGGCGTGTTGGGTGGGGCCCCACCCAGTCTGCAGCCCTCGCCCCTGCCCCCATCCTGAGATGCCTCCTCCATGGGGCAGGTTCAAGAGATGGAGATGAACTGCTTATCTGTGTGGCTCCCAAGGCTTCCTGAAAGGGGGGGACCTCTCTCTCCCTCTTGGACAGACCCATTCCTCCCCCTGCCTTCTGCCTGCAGTGCCCCCTCTCCTTCCCTGCCTCTGGGGGGGGGCATGACACTGAGAGACATCTGCCTCTGCAGAGACCTGGAGCAGCCAGACCCGCCTAACCAGTTTGGGTGCTGTTCTGGCAAGCCCAGAGCCAGGGGCTGATCCTCCTCCTCCTCCTCCTCCTCCTCCTGCCTGCTGCTGCTGCCTTTGGCTGCTCTGGGATCTCCAGTTGAGGCAGGCAGCGCTTGCCTCCCTCAGCCTTAAGGGCACGAGGAGAACCCTGCTGGATCAGGCCCAAGAGGACCCTTCTAGTCCAGCACCCTGTTCTTACAGTGTGGCCAAATACCCCCCAAGAACTTGGGACTCTACATAGACTGCCTGTGGACCTGGAGGTTCCATTAAAAACATAAGAAGAGCCTGTCTGCTGGATCAGGCCAGTGGCCAGTCTGGTCAGCATCCTGGTCTCTCAGCGGCCAACCAGGTGCCTCTTATGGGCATCTCTTAGTTGGTGGCCACCCTGTGGGAGGGAGTTCCATAGTTTCCCAAAATTCATCTTTTTTTATTTTCTTCTTCATAAAAGCCCATGAAATATTAGGCCTTTTCAGTGTTTATAAACATTAAAGCAGCTTGTTTCTCATTCCTGACCTCTAGATAGTCTATGTTTCTTGTATTATCCTACATCTGGTGTCCTGGTAGGAAACCAGAGTGATCATGATGAATTATTTCTACCAAAACTCCTTTCATTCAGTTGGCAAGTATATTGGCAAATAGTTTATAGTCATTATTTAATAAGGAAATTAAAAGCCTATAACTTTTAAGTGAAAGTAAGTCCGCATCTTAAAGGTAAAGGGTAAAGGGACCGCTGACCGTTAGGTCCGGTTGTGACCGACTTTGGGGTTGTGGTGCTCATCTCGCTCTACTGGCCGAGGGAGCCGGCGTACAGCCTCCGGGTCATGTGGGCAGCAGGACTAAGCCGCTTCTGGCGAACCAGAGCAGCTCACGGAAACGCCGTTCTTACTTTGGGATCAAAGTAATATAGGCCTCTTTCCAAGTCTCTGGTACTTTACCCATATTTGAAATCTTGTTCATTGGTACTTCTTTTAACGGCTGTACCAGTAAATCCTGCAACTTTTTATAATACTTTGCTGACAAACCGTGAGGCCCTGCCCTGTTTTATCTATTTTAGTTTGCTTAATTGCATCTTGCACCTCCAGCACTACAGTGGTGCCTCGCAAGACGAAAATAATCCGTTCCGCGAGTCTCTTCGTCTTGCGGTTTTTTCGTCTTGCGAAGCAACCCTATTAGCGGCTTAGCGGATTAGCGCTATTAGCGGCTAAGTGGCTATTAGCAGCTTAGCGGCTTAGAAAAAGGGGGGGAGGGGAAAAACGTGCAAGACTCGCAAGACGTTTTCGTCTTGCAAAGCAAGCCCATAGGGAAATTCGTCTTGCGAAGCGCGTCGAAAAACGGAAAACCCTTTCGTCTAGCGGGTTTTCCGTCTTGCGAGGCGTTTGTCTTGCGGGGCACCACTGTATTATTGACGCATTTAATAAAACTATTTTTTGGGAGTTCCATAGTTTAACTCAGCGCTGTAGGCCTTTGGAGGTTCCCACTGTTGGGAGAGAGGAAAGGAAAACTTCTCTCCATCCTTCTCTGTTCCATGCTTATCATTATTCACCTACGCCGTGTCTCCTCATACAGGAGCTTTTTGTCTCCTTGATATTTTGGCTCCCCTTTTCCAGCTCCACTGTGTCCTTTAGGAGGTGAGCCTGGCTGTGACCCCCAAAACTGAACAAGGCCTAGCTGCTCCCCCCAACCTCCAGGGGCATGCAGGAAGACGCTTGGGCCAATTTGCCCTTTGCCAAGCACTTGACAGTGGGGGGGGGGCAAACAGGGTGCTTTTAGTGGTTGGGCATGGGTGCATTTGCTTCTTGCCAAGAATTGCTTCCTCTCCGTTTTCCATCAGTACCTCCACTGGCGCCTCTGCAGATCTCTGGGATGGGGCAGGGCATGAGCTGAGCCAAGGCCTCTTTTGCCCTCTGGGAGTGGCACTGCCATGGCCTCTGGGCAAAGAGCTTGCTGGTAGCCATGGGAGGAAAGGAGGAGCCGAGGGCAGTGAGAAGGTCCATCGTATTAGAGCACTACCTTGCATGCAGAAGCTCCCAGGTCCAGTCCCAGTTTCTGAAACCCTGGAGAGCTGCAGCTGCGAGTCAGTGCAGGCAATATTGGGTAGGTAGTGAGTGGTGGGAGGTTGCCTGCTCTTGATGGGGATACGCTTCCCCTGAAGGAGCAGGTTCACGGCTTGGGGATCCTCCTGGATCTTTTGCTGTCGCTCAAGGCTCAGGTGACCTCAGTGGCCCAGAGTGCCTTCCATCAGCTTCGGCTGGCGGCCCAGCTACACCCCTATCTGGACAGGGAGAGCCTAACTACTGTTCTCTATGTTCTGGTAACCTCAAGGTTAGATTACTACAATGCGTTCTACGTAGGGCTGCCTCTGAAGACTGTTCAGAAACTTCACCTGGTGCAGAATTCAGCGGCCATGTTGCTCAGCAGAGCAAGACAGTCTGAGCATATTACACCAATTCTGGTCTGACTGCACTGGCTACCAATTAGTTTCCGGACCCAATTCAAAGTGCCGGTTTTGACCTATAAAGCCTTTAATGGCTCAAGATCGCAATACCTCAAGGACCGCCTCCTTCCATCTGAACCTACCCAGACCCTGAGATCATCTTCTAAGGCCCTTCTTTGTGTGCCTCCTCCTTGAGAGGTCCACAGGGTGGCAACATGAGAACAGGGCCTTTTCGGCAGTGGCTCCCCGTCTGTGGGAGGTTTCAGATGAGCTGCTGGCCCAAGAAGAAGAATCAGGTGGTGTTTTATTGCCTCTTTGGGCTCCTTTATGAAAGGGGAAAGGGGAATAACTTGCAGAAATCAACAGGGTGTGCAACCCAGCACTGACCAGCCTGAGAGATGTGATGCTCTGACAAGCCCCCCTTCCCCTCTGTTTTTCTGGAGTGTCTTTGGCTTTGAGGGGGTCCCTTCATCCTCTGCTTCTCTCTCTCTCTCTGCAGATTCCTTTGTCAACAGCCAGGAGTGGACCTTGAGCCGGTCAGTGCCGGAGCTGAAAGTGGTGAGTTTTCTGTGGCTGTACCTGAGAACCTCGGGAGAGTCCAAGGGCCCCCCGCCTAGCCCAGAACCCTAATAATAATAATAATAATAATAATAATAATAATAATAATAATTTGCTGCTTCCAACAGAATATTAAAATACAATAGTCTATTAAACATTAAAAGCTTCCCTAAACAGGGCTGCCTTCTAAAAGTCAGGTGTCTTCTAAAATATTGCAGAATCTACTTTTGTTGTCTATCAGTCCCCACGTTACAGGAATTTAAAAGTGTAGGAATGTCCTCAAGAGCCAAGTTCCAATTGTCCTCACCTGTGATTGGGAGAAAAGGCGTAAGACCCTAATCCAATCCATAACTTCCTGAGGAAATCCTCCCCCCCCCCAAAGTAACAGAAATAAACTGTCAGTGTAGTTTGACAAAAGCCTTTTTAGCATCAAGAGAAATAACTGCAGCCACATCAGCTCTTTCACTGTTTGAAGCATCCCCTTTTCCTACTAACCTCAAATTATCTGCTCCCCATCTTTGGCAAATAATATTGATGTACTGCTATAGCCATCATAGTCTGGTTAGCAATGACTCCTGTTATTATCTTGCTGACTACAATAATTAAGGTGATTGGCCTATAATTTGGACTCTTCTCCCAGTGGCTGATTGCCCCATGGGAGCTCTCTGGGAATCCCGATAGACTGCCTCTGGACCTGGAGGTTCCACGAGAAGAGCCCAAGGGAGCCCACTGAGCCCAGCCTCCTCTTCCAACAGCGGCCACAGTATGAACACCCATCCTCCCCACTTCGGAGGTCCTTTGGGGTCTGGGTCCATGGCTGGCTCTAGATGTGTGCCCTGACTCCTCACTCCCCAGGGTATGACGGCTGGGGGCTCAGGAATACTCACTTACCCATATTTTTTTATCCTTGCCATGGATGACACCCCATATATATCCCTGGTGGTCCAAGGAAGGAAGGAGATGTGGGTCTCTGCTTCCACTGGAGGCTGGAAGAACCGTAGAATTGCAGAGTTGGAAAGTCTCCAGTGGTCATCTAGTCTAACCCCCTGCCACA
Source organism: Podarcis erhardii (assembly GCF_964252035.2). Lineage (NCBI taxonomy): Eukaryota > Metazoa > Chordata > Lepidosauria > Squamata > Lacertidae > Podarcis > Podarcis erhardii. The sequence goes on from NC_138513.1 coordinate 934,678, forward strand.
CCTGGTCCCAAGAAGCACCTGGATGGCAGAAACTGGGGGCCGGTAGTGTGGGACACATGTGGTTTTCACTCCCTTCAGAGCCAAATGGCAGAGAACGGCGGGGTTGGGGGGGGGTTGTCCAGCAGTCTGGGTTGACCACTGAGCTCCGCTGCCTTGCCAGCTGGGTCTTTTGTTAGAGCAGCCACCAGTAACTGAGGTCTCCAGTTTCCCCCCCACTTGGGGGCTGGGGCCCAGAGGAGATGCGTCTGAGCCTGCAGGTGGGGGAGCTTGAGCAAGATCTGTCTTCCCTGGTGCTCCAAAGACCCCTGGAAGCTGGTCTGTCCCCCCCCCCCCAAAAAAATGATCAAAAGAGCCAGCAGAATGAGGGGTGAGCCACAGCCGCCCCAAATAAGGAGAGCCTGCTGGGTCAGGCCAGTGGCCCATCTGGGGGAGCATCCTGGGAGGCCGGGCCGTGGGAAGCCAGAGAGCAGGATTTGAATGCAAGAGCCCTTGCCCCTCCACACTGGTAGAAGCTCAGCTATACAATCTAATTGCCAAATGGCACCTTAAACCTGGGTTAGGGTTGCCACAACGGAATGTCTAGGTGCTATTCCCCACCCCACCCCACCCCCCGAAGTCTAGTAATTATCATTATCATTATTTCATTTTTTCTCTTTTTTATATTAAATTTGCTGCTTTACAATTTAAAGTACTCATTTTTACATCCTCAAAGTATCAATTACTTCCCTTCTCTTTCTGTGGTTCATTTTGCATCTCTTAAATCCCTGGATATTTCACTAAAACTAAAGCATTCAGCATTCCATTACTGCATCCATCAAAACTTATTTACACTGTTAAATTTATCTTAATGCTGGCAGGGTTTTCAGCTGTTCACAATTATTTCCCATATATTCAATAAACGTTTTCCAATCTCCTCCAAACGTATGTTCTTCTTGTTCTCTTATTCTATAAGTCTACAAGCTGCACATATTCCACCAGCTTAAGTTGCCATTCTTCTTTAGTTGGGACCTCGTTCGTTTTCCGTTTTTCCATTCCACGGAAAATGGACAATAATTTCATTTCTATACCCGTAGCAGCCATGGATTTATCTAATCCTTTTTTTAAGCCATCCAGGTTGGTGGCCTTTGCTGCCTCCTTTGGGAAAGAGCTTACCTGTGCCTTTAAAACCACCTGGGAGCCAAGAGAGAGTCAGGGCAGGACTTCCCAAATTAACGGGTTTAACCCTTTGTTAGCCTTTGGCACTTATTATCTGCAAAGGCAAAGATCACCACCTTCTGGGCAAAGGCTGCAGTGCTGATGGGAGCCAACCTGCATTTTATTCCTATCAGGAGGACAGTTTGGGGTAGAAAAGGGCACTCTGGGTTGTGGGCAGTTCTTTCCGGCAGGTGCCAGGTGGGGTGTCAAGGAGTGCCTGGCACTGCCCCCTTAGTGTGCCCCATCTTTCTCCCCTCCACCCTTCAGAATCGTAGAGTTGGAAGTGACAAATGCAGGAATCTCAACTAAAGCATCCATGTCTTTCTTTCTTTCTTTCTTTCTTTCTTTCTTTCTTTCTTTCTTTCTATGAGATTTTTAATTATTATTTTTCCACTGCACCATAAAATTAGAAATAGAAAAGAAAAGGGCAGTAGAAATAAAGATTGAGAAAAGAAAAAGAGAGAGCAGTAAGATAAAGGGTAAAAAAAAATAACAAGAGAAGAACTTCTTATTTTCCACCTTCCTGTTCCATAAAAAGTGGAGAGCCCTTTCCTTTTAATATTTATTTGGTTTTTCAGATTAAAATTTTACAATCATATAATGAAATAAATCATAAAAACAAGATTCCACGGAACCTGCTGGGCTCCCCTCCTCCCCTTTGTGGGTCCTATTATTAATCATTCCCTCCTGCATCTTTTATAATAATCCAAATCCTTTGCATCTCCATTGTGTCCAAAGTTCACCATTAAACATTAAACTACAAGTGATATTCCAATCCTATGAGCCCACCACTTTCCAAGGCTGTCCGTTCCTTGCTGGACACGCAGGGGCCACAGTTCCTGGCCATAGGCGCCGACTCCATGGGGCCTGAGGGGGCCCAAGCCCCCTCAAAAATTCGTTTGGGGGGGCTCCGCCCCCCCCAATAATTTAAAAAAATTATTAGTTGTATTATGCTTTGTAAAATCACAAAATTATGTTGGTATTTTTTATTTTCCTTGTTTGACGATAGTTACCTTTTAAAATACATTCAGTAATGAGTTAAAACAAAGCCACTCCCGATCTAGAGAGGGGGTGGGGTTGCGGGCTCTAGCCCGTGAGAAGCGGGGATTCCCCCTAGCTCATTAATATTCACCGCCCACGGCGGCAGCCAATCGGCTGCCGCAAAGGGCGGGCCCTCACAGGTTCACTTAAGGTCGGGGCAGCCCGGGCTCGCCCCTTTCGTTCCCCCAGCAGCAGCGGTTTGGAGGTCTTGGGCCCCCCCAATATTTTTTATAAGTCGGTATGGGCCCCCGCCCCCCCCCAATATTTTTTATAAGTCGGCGCCCCTGTTCCTGGCACAGTGCTCCGTCTTGCGCATGCTGGGACCGCAGAGAGGGAGAGCAAGGTCTGGCGCCGTCTTGCCCATGTTGCCAAGCAGGGGCAGGTGCCCATGGTGGGCATCCAGCGTGGGCCAGAGGCCCCTGCCCAGCAGGGCGTGAGCTTTGAGCAGCCAGTGCTGACATTGCCAGGCTCAGCTTTTTCAGGAACTTGTAGCACAATTTTCTGCGTTCTGTTTGTTCCTGCTCTTCTCATTGGAGCATAACCGCCTTGCAACATGCAATATAAACAGCAATATGAAATAAATCCCAACATTGCATGCATCCCAGACCGTCTGTAATTTTGTCTGTCCTTGACTGTTTATTTCAAAATAATCAGTCAAGGCCTTTTTTGTTTTTTCCATAAATTTTTGATAGTCTAATAGATCATCACTTAGTCTCCATCTAAAGGAGATTTGGCTTTCCTTTTGTAGTTCCCTAATCAAGGAATTATGATCTGAAAAGGTTCTGGGATTGATTTCAAATTTTTTGACTCTTGTCTCCAATTCTTTGGAAATCCATAGGGAATCTATTCTCGAGCTACTGTCATGTACGTGACTGTAGTGAGTGAACTCTTTATCAAACAAATGTTTTCTTCTCCATATATCTATCAAATTTAAATTTTGAGCCGTATCAAAGAAAGTCTCTGGTAACTTACCTTCTTTCGTCTCTTTTTTTCTGGCTGATCTGTATTTATCCAGAGAAGGAACTCCATTTAAGTCTCCCATTAAGATCATCCTTTGATCTGCAAATTCGAGTAGCTCTGTTTTTTCTAATTTTTTTGAGAGAGATTGATTTTTTGTCATTGGGTGCATAAATGCCAACCAGAATCACTTTCTCTCCATGAATTTTGATTTGTATTATTAAGATTCTACCTTTCTCGCCCTTCTGAATCAATTTGGGTTCAAGTGCAGGATTGATATAGAAAACTACTCCTCTCTTTTTTGTAACTGTTCATTTATCTGCGTTTATACCCCCCTAAGGAGCTCCTGGTTGTCTTTCTATCCTCACAACGACCCTGAGAGGTAGGTTAGGCTGAGAACAAGTGACTGGCCCCCAAGTTCACCCAGGGAGCTCCCCGCCCAAGTGAGGATTCGAAACCTGGTCTCTCCCAGGCCTCCTTCTGGTACTCTAATCACTACACCACACTGCCTCTCAGACGAATGATTCCTCAGAGGCAATTGTCCGACTTCCTTGAGCTTGACTGGAATCCAAAGGGATCTCTCCCCCCCCCCCCCCGTTTCGGTGCTGGAAAAGACCACTTGGTGCATTTAAGGGAAGAGCATGGCTCCCTCCATCACCCCTCCAGGCCCCGATCCAACCTCCACCTCCCAAGCAGACTGGGTGCGGTGCTCAGCCTTGCCTTCTGTATTTCAGGGGATCGTGGGGAATCTGTCCAGTGGGAAGTCAGCCTTGGTTCATCGCTATCTGACGGGGACCTACGTGCAGGAGGAATCGCCAGAAGGTAAGGGGGCAGGCCCTCTCTGGCCCTCTGGTGGGTCACAGCCGTGCCTGGCACTCCCTGCTGTACGAAATTTATGCACTGCATAATTGCAAAATGCCCTCACTGCATGACTGTAGAAAAAACAACAACCCTCAAAGCAGTTTACAAAAAGGGAATTTTTCTTTTAAACTGCTTTGAGGGTTGTTGTTGTTTCTACAGTCATGCAGTGTGTGCATTTTGCAATTATACAGTGCATAACTTTCGTACAGCAGGGAGTCCCAGGCACGGCTTTCGAAAAGTTCAAATAACAATAAACAGACTAAAACTCACAACTCTTTTCTACATACCCAGGTGGACTTGTCTGAACAATAATGTTTTTAGCAGGCGCCAGAAAGGGGAAGTTGTCAATAGGCAGGGAGTTTCAAAGTTCAGTCTCTGCCACACAGGCAGACTTGAGTTCTCACCTGTCTCACATGACCCTTGCAGCAGCATCAGGGCCGTCGATCAAAGTGGGTTAGGGGGCGCAGGGGGGTTCCAAGTCCATGTCCGGTAGGGACAGACACGGGGTTGTGCCTTTCACTCTCTGCCCTGTTCCTGTGCCCAGGGCAGAGAGCAGGATCCATCCCTTCCTGTAGTCTCCTCCTGTGGGAGAGGCCTCCCTCCATCTCTCAGACCCTCCTGGTCTTGGGGTTCAAACAGACATGACTCCCCAGATGAGCCCCTCTCCTTAATTCAATGGGCCACAGGATCCGGAAGAGTCCTCTTTGCTGTGCTTCTCCAACCTGCTGGGAGAGACTTTCCTCTGGTTTAATCCTGGCATCCGCTTGGCTTCCCACCAGGCACCCATCCGAAAAGCACCTTGGGTGCTGTTGATGTGAACAGTACGTTGGGACTGGGAACCGCAAGGGGGCTTCTGAGGACAGAGACCCCCAGGCCTCCCCGCTGCCTGTTTTGCCACCTTTAGAGTAGGGGTGGCTGTGAGTGAGCTTGGAGCATACTTGGCCCATAGCTGTCAACTTTCCCCTTTTCTTGCGAGGAATCCTAATCAGAATAAGGGAATTTCCCTTAAAAAAAGGAAAACTTTGACAGCTATGCCTTGGCCAAGCGCAGCCTCCGTGCTGCTGGCTTGAAGGAACCGGTTTCCTTCGTGTCGCTCTGAGGCGGCCCCGATTCTGCTGCAAGGCCCAAGTTCCGCTCTTGGCCTGGTCTGCTGCCTCCTCCTGTTTTCTGCTCTCTTACTTACAATGTCCTCTGCTGAGAATGTCACTTGGGGGGGGGCAGGTTCTAATGGTCCTTTCCTAAGCTCCTGACCCTGACCGGGAGACCCCTAAAATCCCAGGCAGGGTGGTCACTCTAAGGGATGATGGCCAGGGGCAGATTTCCAGTGGCCAGAGAGAGGGGCAGTTTCCTCTGGCCAAAGCCAAAGAGCTTGAGGCAGTGGGAGCAAAATGCTTTGTTTTGGGCTGCCAGTTTCCCTGTGCCCCAGGGAGGTGGGTCTGTGGGGAGTGTTAACGGAGAAATCTGAGGGCTCCCTTGGACAAAAAACAAGGACACCAGCCAGGAAGACCAGAGCAAAACCGCAACCAGTCGGCTTGGTCTTTATTGAAGACTGTGGCGACAGGACTCCCACCTGCCACCAGGTGGAACAAGATGGAAGCCCTGAACAAAAGAGCCCCCAAACTTTTATTAGCTGCTAATCCCCATGTTACACCCCCCAAACTACATCACGGTTACATCATGAAAGGGGAGGTCTGGTGGCAGTAATTGAGCACCCTGGACCCTGCCCCATGGTTCCCCTTGCCCTCCACCAAACACCCATCAAGTGTAACAAAAGAGATATTTACATTTCCCTGTTTCCCAGCCAATTTAATCCCGCCCTTTTGTCTTCATCTGGGTTTGTTATTTCTGGAATGGCTACCTGTCTGGCACTCAGGTATCAGGATGCCAGGGATTATCCCTCAGGCAGAGGGGCGTCTGAGTAGCTGAGCTCACCGGTCTATATGAATTTCTGAAGTTTTCCCAGTGAGCCAGTACAGAGATACATTTATTAGTGAATTCTTACATTTGGTACCATCCAGCAGAGGCCCTTTGCATAGATAGGAAGAAACTGTGATGAAGTGTTTTGTGGGGACAAGTCACAAAAGCGATTGTGCTGGCTTTGGCAGTGGGCTGCGTGTGCACAATATCTGCTGGAGGGGCAACACCCCCCCAAACCTATACATAAATTCCTGCAACAGGAGCACCATTATTAGGTCAGCCCCCCTCCTGTTGATGCTGGACGGAAGACAGAGAAAGAGAGAGGGGACTTATCTAGGGCAGGGCTGGGGAGACTTGGGGAGCCAAGCCCAGCGCTCTTTCTTGCGTTTGGGGCGTCAGATCCCTTGCCCAGGAGGTGGACCTTTTCCAGACTGGCTCTGCCACTGATCTCAACCCCCACTCTCCCCCCCCCCCGCCCTGCCCTGCCTTCCTGCCTCCCCAGGTGGCCGGTTCAAGAAGGAGATTGTGGTGGATGGGCAAAGCTACCTGTTGCTGATCCGTGATGAAGGAGGCCCTCCGGAGCTGCAGGTAAATCACTGGGGCCCCCTTCCTGGTGGGGGTCAGGGAGGGGTCTTGCTGTGGGTCCCCCTCAGCCTCTGGGAGTCACCTCTGAAAGGCCAGGCTTTGGGGTACTCTAGCAAAGCTGACCAGAAAAGTTAGAGGAGCCCCAAATCAAAAAATACACAGAGAATGGAGATTATTCAAGGAGTGTATAAGATTATATTCTAAAAAATGATATTATCCTAGCAGAATTAAACGATACTTGTATATAATAAACAAATCGAATAAATATACCAGAAAAATATACAGGAAAAAGCTATGAAACAAACTGTGCGATTAAAATTAAGACAATAGAAAAAGTACAACGAGAAAGATCTGAAGTTTCTTTCAGAAGACTTTATTAGATAAGACAGGATGTTATAACTAATATTCATTTCTTATTGTTAATTCTCTTTTGTTCTTGTTTATTTTTATTTTCTTTATACTTTTCGTTTTATATCTTCGTGTTTAATTTTGTTGTAACCATTTGTAATACATATGTAGGATGGTATTTTAAATTAATAAAGACGAATTTGAAAAAAAGAAACACTTCCAGGGCAGCGAGAGACCCCTCGGATGGGAGATCCAAACATGGGGCTCCTCTGTTGTCCTGTTGGAAAGGCTTCTCAGGGGGTCCCGCTGGCCGCTGGGGGCGGCGGAGGCCATGCTGCTCTGACTCCCCCCGCCCCGTTCTTTCTCCAGTTTGCAGCCTGGGTGGACGCCGTGGTCTTTGTCTTCAGCCTCGAGGACGAGATCAGCTTCCAGACGGTCTACAACTACTACCTGCGTCTCTGCAGCTACCGCAACACCTCGGAGGTGCCCATGGTGCTGGTCGGCACGCAAGGTGAGTGGGCGTGGGGCCGGTCAGCGCAGGGCAGGACCCCTCCGTCTGGCCTCGCAGTGAACTGGAGGGTCAGGCAGTGGGACGCCACTCTCTCTGGTCTGGGGATCATGGCAGGGTCTGGGCTGCCCTGCTCTGAGAAGGAAAACCAGGAATCCCACCCATAGCAAACTGTCTTGTCCCAGAGAAGGGGGGTCGAGAGGCTGCTTTTGTGGACTCACCTCTGGGTTGCAAGGGGGCTGCAGTTGCTGTTCTCTCCCATTATTATTATTATTATTATTATTAAATAATTCATTTATACCTCACCCATCTGGCTGGCTTCACAGTTTTTCCTACATTGTGATTTTTGCATAGCGTGCAAACACACGCATCATGATTGGTGATATATATTGTCAGGTCAGAAATTATGAAACCGATATTACGATATGCACTTGGACGATATATTGCCCAGCCCTAGAGACCTCCAGGTATAGGGTGGTATATAAATTCTAATACTAATAATAAGTTGAGACTAAGTTGGTGCATGCACACTTCTTCAGATACCAAAAAAAGCTAATACCCAGAACAAACTTAATTGGTCTCTACTGGACAATTTTTTAATTTATTTCAACTGTGTCAGACCAACATGGCTACCTGCCTGAAAATAATAATAGGGGGTTGGCACAGATACAAAGCTAAGCCACCTTAAATGGCCAAATCCCCCCCCCAGCCCATTCTGTAGGATGGGGACTGCCTTGGATGGGGGGGCAGAACAGAATGCCTTTTCCAGCCTGGCTGGCTGGCCCACGGCAGAGTTTTGTCCCAGGTCTCGCTTGCCCCACGGTCTCGACATTCTCAGGGCTTTGCTGCAGAGGGGAGAGACTGCGAGTCTTTGCCCCGAGGAGCTTACAGTCTAGCGTTTGCCAGTGCAGTGGCAACAGGAGGAGGAAAGGGGAAGGGGGGGGTCGGGCGGAGTGAAAAGCAAGTGTGTGGGAGACTCCCCTTGGCACCTGGGCTCCGCGGTGGATGTGGACCCGGGGGGGGTCATGTCTGGGGTGCTGTGGGGGCAGCAGTTTTTGTTCACAGGAAGCGATTTATCAGGAGGAGGAGGCCTGGGGGGGGGGTCTGCTTAGACTGGGGCCAGAAGTGGAAAGGCAGTGGGGTCAGGGGGGCGCCCCTCTCCAGCCCCTGGACAGATGAAAGGGAAGGGGGCCTCCTTTCCTCCCCCCTGAACTTAGAGCAGGAAGGGGGGACCTGCTGTGACACCCCCCTCAAAAAAATGTGGTTGGCCTCCCACCCTTGTCCCTAACCATTGGGCAAGCTGGCTGCTGGGGCTGCTGCAAGTGGGGGGGAGTCTGGCCTGGCCCCCCAGGCATGGCGGACTTTGTTCGTTTGTTTGACCAAAATTTATACGGTGCCTGATTTGGGGGAGGGGGGGGATGCCTCACAGGGTTCTGCAAAAAGACAAGAAAACCAAGGACAAAATTACTGCAAAATTACATGCAAAAAGTTAAAATGCTAAAGAGCCTTTAAGATTTGCGTCAACTTCCTAAGCGTCTGGACAGGCTTTTTGAAAGGTGTGTTTTTATCAGAGAGCCAGGAAGGCACCTGCTTGAGGTCCAGAGGCAGGGAGTTCCCAAGGACACACTCAATGACTTGAGTTTTTACAAGGGCGTCAGATGGGTGTGATGTGGCAGGGCCCATTCTGTTCACGGAGGCAACTGAGTGGCTGCACAAGGCACTGGCAACGGCCGGCCTGGCATTGTGCCCAGGCCCTGGGGCACTGTGTGGGGCAGCAGTGACCCCTGCCTGCCCCAGGGAGGTTGGCATCGGGGGGGCAGATGTTCTCAGGCCTCTCCCTGACCCCCTCCCTCCCTCTCAGATGCCATCAGCGCCACCAACCCCCGGGTGATTGACGACTCCCGCGCCAGGAAGCTGTCAAACGACCTGAAGCGCTGCACCTACTACGAGACTTGTGCCACCTACGGGCTCAATGTGGAGAGAGTCTTCCAGGATGGTAAGTGGATGCCTGGCCGGCCTTGGCTGGGGCAGCAGGAGGGGAGCGGGGCTGCAAGAAGGGAGCCCATCTTTCCTGGCAGCAAGCGGGCAACGGCCTTTGCCCCGAATTGCCCTTCCTACCCATGGTATGTTGACGGTTTTTTTTAAGAAATACACCATTTAGAGTAGAGACTGCTGGTCCATCTTGTGGCAGTGAGTTCCACAGGTCCCTTTATGTTTTGCGTGGTCTCTGTTGGTGGCAGGGCAGTATTTGCCCGCTTGATACCCCCCCCAGGGGCTTTGGGCTGCAGCTCCCATTAGCCCCCAGTCAGCCCCATGGAAAAGGCGGTAGAGCAGTGGTTCCCCAAGTGGATGGAGGGATTACTTGGAGGTGGGGGCCGCTCAGAGACGAGGGGGTGGCAGGGGCCACGGTACTTGCAGGTGACTATCAGGCTTTGAAAAGCTGGCATCACCAGACCAAATTCATGCATTTTGTTGGGTTAAGAGAGTTGTAATTTGAACAGGAGTCCAAGTAATTGTTACTGTTTTTAATTGTGTTGCGCTTACATCTTCCCAATTGGGTCGTGCAAAGAGCTCTCCTGCGTAATGCATTTTATAGGGACCAAGGGGGTGGCTGAGGCCTGGTGCTCTTGCAGGGCCTTTTCAGCAGTGGCTTTCATGCAATGGTCATCTCCAGACTTGACTACTGTAATTCGCTCTACGCGGGGCTGCCCTTGAAGCTGTCCCAGAATCTCCAGCGGGTGCAGAATGCTGCAGTGAGGCTCCTCACGGGGTCTCTGCCATGGGAGCATATTCACCCAGTGCTTTTCCAGCTGCACTGGCCCCCGGTGGAGTACAGGGTCAGATTTAAGGTGCTGCTTTTGACCTTTAAAGCCCTTCACGGCCTAGGACCCTCCTACCTACGGGACTGCCTCTCCCGGCATGCCCCACGAAGGACCTTAAGGTCCATAAATAGTAACAAGCTAGAGGTCCGGGCCCTGAGGAAGTTAGATTAGCCCAACCAGAGCCAGGGCCTTTTCAGTGATGGCTCCGGCCTGGTGGAACGCTCTGCCTCATGAGACCAGGGCCCTGCAGGATCTGATTTCTTTCCGCAGGGCCTGTAAGACAGAGTTGTTCCGCCTGGCCTTTGGCTTGGAGCCAATTTGATTCCCTCCCTCTCTTTCTTTTTTCCTTTCCTTCTCCTCCTGCGATGAGGCTACATTTTGATATTTTAATGTTTCAATATTTTAATGTTGTATTTTAATTTTGTTTCTAAGTTGTAATCATTCAACTTGTTTTTTTATTGCTTGTAAGCCGCTCTGAGTCCAGCCTTGGCCGGGGAGGGTGGGGTATAAATAAAAATTATTATTATTATTATTATTATTATTCTTGGCTGAGAGGGGAGGAGCCCTTGCAGTGCTTAGAGGCGGGGCCTGGTTCGGGTGAAAGCCTTCTGATTGGTCTGGGGAACAGCGGCCTGTGATTGGACCTGGAGGGCTCCGCTCAGGGAAGACAGGCAGTTAACTGCCCCTATGAGAAAGTCATGGTGGCAGAGGGGAAAGTGGGGGGCAGAGACTTGGGGTGAAGAGCAGGGGGAGGGAGCCCTGCCAGGCTGCCCTCTGGGCACGTGCCCACAAAACATGGGTGAGCGAAGGGGTCAGCTGCCCCAGCAGGCAGAAGTGCAACTGGGAGAGCTTTTGGTGGGCTTGGGCCGAGGGCGGACATTTGGCCCTGAGCATAGCTGTCAACTTTCCCCTTTTCTTGCAAGGAAGCCTATTCGGAATAAGGGAATTTCCCTTAAAAAAAGGAAAACATTGACAACTATGGACCTGAGGCGAACCTGGCCTGCCAGCAGAGGGGGCAGTGGAGGAGGGTCACAGTGGGAAGTTACGGTGGCAGGGAGTTCCAGAGACCCCGAAATAGAGGTGGGGCAACCCATTGCCACACACACCCTGCAAATACCTGTTGTGGCTCAGCCTCGCCCCGCCCCCCATTCTTGCCTTTCCCCAGCCCATCTGTGGGGGGGAGCCACCCCAAGTGTGGCTGCTGTGCCAGAGATGGGGGCTGCTCCCCCCTTTCTGGAAACAGCCCCCCCCCCCCGATGGTCGCCTGGGGCTTATCTCTCTCTCCCCCCCCCCCACTTTTCCAGTGGCCCAGAAGGTGGTGGCCCTGCGCAAGAAGCAGCAGCTCTCCATTGGGCCCTGCAAGTCGCTGCCCAACTCTCCCAGCCATTCGTCCGTCTCGGCCGCCTCCATCCCCTCCGTGCACATCAACCAGGTAGGGCGGGCCGGGGGGAGGGCATCTTTGGGGAGGGCCCTGGGTCTTTCCTGGGAGCTTGGAGGGTCTTTCTGGCCAGCCCCATGAGCGGGAAGAGGCTGTCCTGGGCTTAGCCCTGCAGGAAACCAGAGTTGCTGTTGTTTTTTAAAATCTATTTAATCATTTTTTCAATACAAACAACAACTGCAAAAGACACATACAACAAAAACCATAACACAATTTGACAATTCAGATTTGAATACACTGATATACCTATGACTACACCTTTTCAACAATGTTTTCCCACCTCTCTCCTCCCCACACTATCCGCCTTATCGCTTAAATATTCCTTCCAGATTTCTTCATATTTATCCATTCTTAATTTGCGTCGACATGCAGTTTGTTTGTATGTAGCTAATCTGTCCATATTATCAATCCATGTGCTCAATGGAATCTCTTTGCAGCTCTTCCAATTCATCAAAACAAGTTTTTTTGCTTCTAATATAGCACGGTACATTCATTTTTTTGACCCCTTGTAATCTCCCACGTTTCTGGAATATAATTTAGAATTAAATTCAATTCCCCTAAATAACAATTTCTTTTTATTACTCTTGCTGTAAACGTCCTCACCAGGAAAGCAGAGTTCTCGTTGCTCAGAGGTGTAGCCTCACCGAGCCAGACAGGCCTAGAAAGGGACATGAGAACCCAAAAGGGCCTTGCAGGATCTGGTCCCGTCCTCACAGTGGCCTCCCCAATGCTCAATACAGGAAGCTTGGAAGCAACAGCGATTCTCCAATTGTTATTCCCCATCTTCCAGTATTCAAAGGTAGACTGCCCCTGGGCATGGAGGTTCTGCTATCGCAATAGATCTCTATAAGAAGAGCCCTTGCGCCTGGTGGTCCACCTTCTTCAGCATCCTGTCCTTGCAGAGGGCACCCAGATGCCACCCCCCCCCCCGGTAGCCTTCAATGGTAAAGATGGAGAGAGGAAGGATTGCCCTGACTGGAGGGGAAGAGCTGGCTGGACCTCAGCTGGAGTGGCAGAAGGGCGGGGGGGCTGGTCCTGGGGGTGTCTGTGATGCCCTCTCTTTGCAAACTCAGGGGGTTGAGTGCCAACCAGCACCACCTTAACGCCAGCCAGCACTTTCTGCATACTTGCGAGACTTCCCTTGCCAGGCTGGTGGGTAGGAGAGCTGAAAAGGATGCCAATGTATTTCACACCTGGCAGCCAATGCTCCACTTTGCTTTCAGATAGTATCTGGGTAGACGAGTCTTAAAAGCCCAGGACAGAAATGTTCACAGTCCACCAGCGGCTCTGGTAGCTCATTTGCCAGAAGTCATCTATTTAGCATTAACTCTGGCGGTTCCCGCCCCGCAAGAAGTGAGGATACAGGGAACCAGGCAGAGGGCCTTCTCGGTGGTGGCGCCCGCCCTGTGGAACGCCCTCCCATCAGACGTCAAGGAAATAAGCAACTATCTGACTTTTAGAAGACATCTGAAGGCAGCCCTGGTTTGATGTTTTATTGAGTTTTTAATATTCTGTTAGGGACACAGGCGGCACTAGGACTTGCAGATCAGAAGGTCGGCGGTTCGAATCCCCACGACGGGGTGAGCTCCCGTTGCTCGGTCCCTGCTCCTGCCAACCTAGCAGTTCGAAAGCACGTCAAAGTGCAAGTAGATAAATAGGTACTGCTCCAGTGGGAAGGTAAACAGCATTTCCGTGTGCTGCTCTGGTTCGCCAGAAGCAGCTTAGTCATGCTAGCCACATGACCCAGAAGCTGTACTCTGGCTCCCTCAGCCAATAAAGCGAGATGAGCGCCGCAACCCCAGAGTCGGTCACGACTGGACCTAATGTTCAGGGGTACCTTTAACTTAACTAATATTCTGTTGGGAGCTGTCCAGAGTGGCTGAGGCAACCCAGCCAGATGGGTGTGGTATAAATAAATTATTATTATTATTATTATTATTATTATTATTATTATTATTATTATTATAGTCCACTCGATTCTGACCAAACAAAGCTTCCTGGTGTATATTTTGCTCTAGGAGGCGTAGTTTGGTCAGAATTGAGTCGATGCTTCCAGAGTTAATGCTAAATACTTTACTTCTGGTCAATGAGCCACCAGAGCCACTAGAGGGCCATGAAATATTGTGTCCTGGACTTTTTTAACTTGCCTATCCATCTGAAGGTAAACGGCGTTTCTGTGAGCTGCTCTGGTTCACCAGAACTGGTTTAGTCATGCTGGCCACATGACCCAGAAGCTGTACGCCGGCTCCCTCGGCCGATAAAGTGAGATGAGTGCCGCAACCCCAGAGTCGTCCGCGACTGGAATTAACGGTCAGGGGTACCTTTACTTTTTATCCATCTGAAAGCCAAGGGGCAAATTGGTTTCCAGATGTGATTTTTTTCCCAGCTCTTACTAGTAGAGTTGGAAGGGACTATTGTGGGTCATCCATCCTACATTGGCTCCCAGTACATTTCCAAGCACAATTCAAAGTGTTGGCGCTGACCTTGAGAGCCCTAAACAGCCTCAAAGGCCCAGTAGACTTGAAGGAGTGTCTCCACCTGCATCGTTGAGCCCGGACGCTGAGTTCCATCTCCGAGGGCCTTCTGGCGGTTCCCTCCCTGCAAGAAGTCAAGTTACAGGGAACCAGGGAGAGGGCCTTCTCAGTGGTGGCGCCCGCCCTGTGGAACGCCCTCCCACCAGATGTCAAGGAAATAAACAACTATCTAACTTTTAGAAGACATCTGAAGGCAGCCCTGTTTTGGGAAGTTTTTAATGTGCGACATTTTAATGTATTTTTAATCTTTGTTGGAAGCCTCCCAGATGTGCAGGGTACAAATAATAAATTATTATTATTATTATTATTATTATTATTATTATTATTATCCAGTCCAATCCCCTTCAATGCAGGAATCGCAAATAAAGCATCGCTGGCAGGTGGCTCCGAACCCTTGTTTAAAAACCTCCAAGAAAGGCGAGGCCTCCATTAGAAATCACTTAAGCACCGTCTGCTGTTCTTGTTGATTCTGCTGCGGCGGGGAGGCAGCCCCTTTTTTGGGGGGGTAGGATAGGTGGTTTGGTGGTGTGGGAGGCCCCCCAGTGTCGACCCCCTGGCCTCACTCACGCGTCCCCCTTCCTCCCCAGGCTGCCAACGGGAGCGGGGCCTTCAGCGACTACTCGTCCTCTGTGCCCTCGACCCCCAGCATCAGCCAGCGAGAGCTGCGGATCGAGACCATTGCCGCCTCCAACACCCCCACCCCCATCCGCAAGCAGTCGAAGCGGCGGTCCAACATCTTCACAGTGAGTGTCGGGGTGTGTGTGCGTATGGGAAGAGGGTGGGGGGCGGGCTCCTTTGGGTGGGCTGCCTGCGCAGAGCAGCCCATTCATTGCCTGCGGGGGGCAAAGTGGGGCGACACCAAGGCATAGCTGTCAACCTTCCCTTTTTTGCGGGAAATTCCCTTATTCCAGCGCTGCTTCCTGCTGCTATCCCGGATTGTTAGCTATCCCGTAGTCTGTCCCCGGGACAGGGGAGGCTGCTGATCCCTTGTTTTCAAATCTGAAAGTTGACAGCTAAGCACCAAAGTTGCCCCACAAGGAACCAGGTGGTGGGTCTTGCCCTGTTCCAAACATTCGCAAATGGTTTGGACACAGGAGGGACGCACATCCACTTTGCAGATGATTAAAAATCGGGACAAATTGCAAACTCTGCTGGGAATAGGATTGAGCTTCAGGGTGATGTTGTGGGGCAGAGATTTCATGAAGAGTCATTCTGGATTGTCCTCTCCCCTGAGTGACCTTTTTTTTTTTTTTAGCTTTCTTGGTTGTCCAGAAATAACTGAATTTGAGAAATTGGATCCCTCCCTCTGCCCCAAGGCCTTTGGCTTCTGCCTCTCTGATTTTAAGAGGGCAATGGATGTAAATCGGATCAACCAAAGGCCTGGTTAAAAAGGAACGTATTTGCCTGGCGCCTAAAGGTGTTTAATGAATGTGCCAGGCGAACTTCCCTGGGGAGAGATTCCGAGGACCCTCGTTGCTTCCTCCTCAGTTTTAAGGGCCCAATTCCCTCCCCGCTTCTGTTCTTCTACAGAAGTCCAGATACCACGGGGGGGGGTGTGGGTGTGTGCAGATTTCCTGCAAAAAGCAATAAAGACAAAAGAGCAAATTCATTTTGGAAAATCCTGGAGGGGAGGGTGTGGCTGCCACCTGCCCTTCAGGGAAGCAAAAGAGGCTGCCCCCCTGGGGGGTGTCTTCCACCTTAAAGAATGGCCAGGGGACATGGTTGGCCAGTCCATACTTTTGAAAAATTGCATCCCTTCCAAAGAGAATCCTCAGGCGAGACCTCTCCCCATTTTTCAATCATCTGTTTGCAACACGGGCCAGGGCTGTCCCGTCTTGAAGTCTTGACCATTGTAGAGAATCTGTATCTTTGAACATGGGCAAAGGTTTCCTGATTTCCAAACGGAGAAAAGCCACAAACAGGCTAAACCCCAGAGCAGGCATCACCTGGCCTGGAAGCAGCTGTGCAGCCCCCACCCCCGCCCAGCCCCACAAGGGCCACAGAGCAGTGCATGCCCCTAGGGAGGGGGGGCACCTGGAGAGGCTGTAGGTCTTGCTGGGGCTCCTTGGCTTGGCTGTGAGGTCTTCTGCTGCTTCCGGGGGGTGGGCAGGATGTGGAAGCTGGGGTTTGCCTGTCTGGCGCTCGGGCGGGGGCTGTGGGGCACAGCCTTTGCAAAGACAAACGACCCCTGTTCTCTCTTGCAAGCCCACCCCCCCTCAGCCCACTTGACCAGACCCAGTCTCTGGGTCCCTGGGCCACTTCCGCGCACAAACACAAACACACCCTGCCTTCCTGGGTCTCGGCTCTTCCTCTACAAGGGGGCTGCTCCTGGCTGTGGGGGTCCGGTGGGGGCCCTGGCTGTCCTTGCTCCTGCTTGCTTTGCTGCCCCCACTGCACGCGCCCCCCCTCCTGACGCTCCTGCTTGCTCCCGCTGGCTGCTGCCTCCCTCCCTGCTCCTCGCGGGCGGATCTTTGAGCGAGCGCTGCGCTGGCCTGCTCCCTCTCTCCGTCTCTCGCTCGCTTGCCCCCACCGCCACTCGGACGGAATGGCTTGCCGTGAGACCACCCCTCTTGCTTGGCGTCCCCCCGAGCTCCCTGCGGATCTGCTCTCTTCACCATGCTTGCTCACGTCCATCCACAAACTGCTGCCCCGCAGCTGCTCTCACGTGGGGGTCCTTCCAGGGGGCGGCACTGGCGGGGGGCTCCGGATGGGGGCTCCTGAAGGGCCTGGAGCCGGGGCTTGTTTGGCTGTTGGGGCACGGGGTGGGTGGGAGGGCGGGGACCCTGTTTCTTTGGTCTTCACCTGTGCACCCCTCATTCCCAGAAGCTCATTCCCATGGCTGCTGCTTCCCCCTGCCTCCCTCTCCAAACTCCTGCTGCTTCTGCCCCTTCCTGGCTGCCTCTCCTGCTCTCTGCACCAGCCAAGGAGGACGGAGGGTGTCAGTGTGTCTCTGGCCAGCAGGTGGAGGCAGAATCCTGCTTCCCTTCCTTCCTCCTTTCTTCCTTCCTCCCTCCCTCCCTTGGCTCTTCCTTCTCTCTCATCTGCTCGGCCTGATTGCTGCTGCTGCCGCTGCCGCCGCCGCCGCCCCACCTCTGGGCTGGCCGGCCTGATTCTCTGTGTCCTTCCTGCCGTGCCCCAGACAGACAGACAGACAGATGCGCACACACGTCCTTTTCTGAGTATAACATGCCAAACTCTTTATTCTTTCGATATTTGCAGATATGTGCCACTGTTTCCAACTTTTCATCAACCAAAAGGCCTTTTCAACTCCTTCCAAATTAGAAGATCCCGTTGGTTTCCCAGCAGGCACCTCAGTACCAATTCTCTCACTTTTCATTGCCTCTCCAGGGCCGGATCAGGGACAGGCACTGGGAGTGATCTCAGATTAGCGGCCTGCCCTACCTGCCGCCTGGGTCCCCCTCCTCCCGGAGACACGCAGGAGCCTTTAGCCCCTCCTCCTCCCCCCCTCTCTAAAGTCTCTCGGAGGGAGTCTGCTGTGCCTGCCCTCTAAGCCGGGACTTTGCTGGGCGAGCTGGACTGTCTGCGTGCCGAGAAGGGGCCCTCCGGGGACAGGAAGACCGACAGAGCCGCCAGGAAGTGCCAGGAGATGGAGGGGCCCACGGGACGCTTTGCCGCTGGTCGCGCCCTGCTACTTACTCTCCGGCTCCCTCCTTCCTCCTGCATGGACTCCTCCTCTCCTCCTCCTCCTCTTCTTCTTCCTCTTCTTCTTCTTCTTCCTCCTCCTCCTCTTCTTCCTCCTTCTCTGCCACGGCCGCCGCCGCCTCCCCAGACGACTATGGCTCTTGGAGGCCCCCTCTTTTGAGCTCGTCGGAGTGCGGGGCAAGAGGGCTGCCGCCGCCGCCAGCTCCTCCTTTCCGACCCCCTTCCGAGTGCGCAGGGGTTGGTGTGGCCGGCTGCGTTGATGGACAGACAACGCAAGGGCTTGTAAGATGGACGGACGCCGGCCGAGGGCCGAAGGCTGCCTCCTCCCGCCATTCTTGTGGTTCTGAATGTATCGCTTGCGTCCCCCGCCGTGACTCCTGCAAGGCTCTCCACTGTCTCTCCAGCACCTTCCATGGACCGCTTCTCAGCAGACTGTGGTTTCCAGCTTCATCTAGTGATCCGTTTATTTATTAAGCTGATGGTGGTGATGATGATGAACTGGAGTTATTGCTCTTCCTCTCCCCGCCCTCCTCCTTTCTCTCTCTCTCTCTCTCTCTCTCTCTCTCTCTCTCTCTCCCCAAGAATCATGTTCTAAATGTAAAGTAGCTGTTTATTGTCAAAGCTCTTTTGTAAGGGGCTGACGGTGGCCCAGTGACATCCGCGACTTTGTATGGTGCCCGTGTGTTCACCAAATAAACGGTTGGATTAGTCGGGCTGGTGCCTTCTTTTCCGGCGGTGCTTTTGCTGCTGCTGCTGCTCCCGCTGCTGCTGCTGCTGCTTCCTCCATCCATGCTCACCCCATCCCATGCTACTCTCGTCTGTCACCCCATCCCGGGGACCAGGGGGCGGGCGGGCAGGCGGGGGCCGAGGCCACGGCAGCGCCTCCACTCCTCTGGCCTGGGGCTGGAGCAGAGAGCAGGCGGGGGCTCCCCTGAGTCTCCAGGGGGCAGCCTCCCTTGCCCTGCCCTCCCTGCCCATCTAACGCCCCGTGTCTCTTCTCTTCCAGTCTCGGAAAGGCACGGACGTCGAGCGGGAGAAGAAGGCCCCGGAGTGTAAGGCGGACTCCATCGGCAGCGGGAGGGCCATTCCCATTAAGCAGGTTCGCGCTCTTCCCCCATCGCTGCAGCCCTGGAGGGAGGGCAGGGGGGGCCAGGCGGGGGGGTGGAGGAGCGGGCAGAAGGGGCACCTGGGGCTCACCCACTCTTTTTCCTTCCCCGCGACTGAGGAGCATCTCTTTGTCAGGCCCATTGTGTTTCTCCATGCCAGTGTTGCAGTCACCAGCTCTGTGTTCGGCTACTCTGTGTGCCTACGTGTGTGCATTTGGGTGGCAGGGAGGAGGGGAGGCCTTTGCTATGCTCTCCAAGGTGCCATCGGGGGGCTGCCAAGCACCATCTGCTGGCTGGCAACATCTGTGGAACTCCATGTTGCTTGCTTGGGCCCTCGTGCAATGGTCAGCGGGTGTGGGGGGCGGGCACCATTCAGCATGGATCTCTGAAGGCTGCTGGGGACCAGGCCTTGCCCGTCATGCCAGAATGCAAGGCTGGTTGCAGCTTCTTGTTGGCACTTGGCAGCCTCGCCTGGCATTGAGCCCTGGCCCTGAACGTAGATTCCAGGGGCCGGGGGGGGTGGCTGGCCTTGCTGAAGAAGGCCTGGATGAAAGGACGTCCTTCCCAGGAGCCGGTCAAGTGCTGGGCTGGCTCTCTGTGTCAGACTGCCTTCGAGAGGAGACCGAGCTCTGCAATCCCGTAAGGTGGTTTTGCTGCCATCTCCGCTACAGCAAAAGTCTCTGCAGGGAGATTTCCTCCAGACAGCGCCAGGTCTTCTGGAGGAAGCCCCCTGCCTTGCTGTCAGTCCCATTTGGGGAAAGGACCTGGTAAGTGGAGATCTCTCTCCCCCGTGGGCAGCCCCTCACGTCAAAGAAGGTGGACAGGAGTCGTGGCTGCTGGTTGTGGAAGAGGAGACTTCTGGGGCTTTGGTGCAAAACGTCTCCTGGAAGTCTCAGGGGCAGGACTAGGGCAGTGTTGTCCGTCCCCCCGCCAACCCCTTTCTCTGTCCCTGACACACCGGGCAGCTGGAGGAGGGGGAATCTGAAGGAGAAAATGGCAGGAAGGGAAAAGGTGCAGCCGAGGGTATTGCAGTTCAGGCAGCCCTTGTGGGAAAGAGAAGCTGTTTCCCCAGGACTTTGTTGCTGGCCCTTGGCCCTTGGCTTTTCGGGGGGCCCACCTGCCAGCAGCCCACTCCCCACAAGGGTTTGGACCCCTGTCTCCTTTCCATGGCAAAACAGGAGGCCTCGGGGGGACAGGGCATGTTTTGTGCTGGCTCTGCTTGCCAGCCATGGGGCTTCCCACTCTCTTTCGGGGGTCATGTGTCGGGGGGCTGACTGAGCCCCCTCCTGGCCTTGGTGACTGGTGGCAGCTGCAGGCCACACAGCCCTCCTGTGGCTTTCTGTCCGTGGTGGCTGGGCCGCCTTCTGTGCAGCATTCAGGTAGTTCTGACTGAGTTGTGTAGCACTTGGGCTGCCATTTTGGGGGGGTGCTCTCTCCTCCTCTCCCCCAAATGCACGCCTGCAAGGCTTCTGTGTGAACTTGGTCCAGGGCCCTTGCCAGAGGTCTTCTGTTGGGCTCCCCATGGTGACTTGGGAGAAGGAGAGCCCAGAGGCCCGTCCTGTCCAACATCCTGCTCTTGCCTGTGGGACTCCCACAAGAGCACTCTTTACTCCCGTGGCCAAGGGTTCAGGCCAACCCAAGGCTGCCCCTCTGTGCTAACTGGAAGGTACAGGCAGGGTCCTAGCCCAGAGCTTCCCTGCAGACCCTCCCGGCTGGCTCCAGCCCCCTACCGCCTGAGAGTCAGGCCACATCTAGGGCTCATCTAGTCTAGAGTTCCCTGCCCCCAGGAGCCCCCAGGGGCAGCTGGGCAGGAGGGAAGAAGCCCTACCAGCCCAGCCCTCCATGCCTGGCTTGCACTGGTGGAGAGCTGGGCTCCTCAGTGGGGCTGAGCAAGAGGGGAGCAGCCCCCCACCACCACCTCCCTCCTTGTCCTGCCTGGGGTGCTCCCATCCTCCCCTGCCCCTGGGGCAGTTGCTCCGGCCCCATCCCATCCTGCAGAGGCTCTCCCTTCCTGGGCTGCCTGGGCCGGGTGGCTTCTCCTTGGAGGGAGCCGGGATCATGCTGGGAGCTTAGATTACATTTAAATTGCCATTTGCATTTTCCAATCAATACGCGACTTTACAATTAAGTTTGGTGTTAAAATTCTTAGCGAAAAGTGAGTGGAAGGGAGATTTGTGGAGTAAACGAGTCCTGTGGGGGCCATTGCTGCTCCCTGCTTCATTACCCTGCATATTGCTGCTGTTGCTGCTGCTGCCGCCGCTGCTGCCTCCTCTTCCAGCCTCAATCTAGCAGCCTGGCTTGGCGGTGGGGGGGGGGGGAGAGATGCGTACATGTGGGGAGGAAGGCGGCCTGCCCCATCATGGGAGACCCCTTTACCCCGGTGGGGACACATTGGTTGGGGGAGAAGTGGCAGCCGGGCGGAGGGGGGTGGCTTGGCTGGAGGGGGCGGGCAGTGCCCTTTATTGGCTGAAAGCATCTCCTGTGTTGGGGCGGGGGGCGGCCTGCCTGCCTCCTGGCCTGGTTCATTTTGTCCCCAAACCTGTTCTGCCTTGTGACCTTGGACACACTTGACTAGACTGGAGTCTGTTGCGCCGCAGAAACCAGACCTTCCCCACCACCCCCAGGAATGCTTGGGGGCCCCCTCACTCTGTCAGCTGGAGAAGGGGGCTTCCCAACATGACTTCCCTTCATGCCCCCGCAGTGGTGGTCTCCTTTTTCTGCACTTGCCAGCAGTAGTGGGGGCTTTATTTGGCTCCTTTGGGGACCTGAGGATGGGAGGTTCTCAGCTGACCAGAAGAAACCTGGTCTCCTCCTGGACCATCAACAGCCACAAGATGGTCCAACAGTGGCCTGAGAAGAAAGAGGAGCAGGGGGAAAGGCCGTGTCCTCCTGAATGTGTTGGAAACCTCAAGAGAGAGGGGGGGCTCTTGCCCTGGGGCCCTGCTTGCTTACGAGCTTCCCGTTGGGCCCCCGGTTGGCCCCTGTGGGACTGGGTGGGCCGGATGGAGCAGGGCTGTTCTTGCGTCCTTCAAGGTGGGAGCCTTTGTGGGGAAGGAGGAGGGTCTGCCTGTTTGGGGGCATGGGAGGCAGATGGAGGGGCCTGTTTCTGGACCCCACCTCCCTTCAACAGCAGCAGCCAAGGTCTGCCTCTGGCCTGCCTAGCCTTGGTCTACTGGCTGCCCACGTTTGCCTTCCCTCCCAGTTGCCTGGGGAAGGACTGGACTGTGGGAAGCCGAGAGGGTTCCTCGGATATGGTCAGCCCAACCAGGGATGAACATCCACGGGGCCTCCTTGGGCTGTGGGGACCCCGAGCTCAGCCTCCGTCAAGTGCCCGTGGTCTCCTTGCAGGCTTTGGCCAGCTCAGCCTTGACCTCTGGCCCCAACTACAGGCACAGCTGGGGGAAAGGCACCACCTGCAGAGACTGGGCAGGGCACCCCCTCAACTGGCTGGTGGGCTGCGCCTCCATCTCTGGCCCTCGGGCAACCGCCCTGCCTGTCGGGCTGCTGGGCCAGGGGGGCTGGTTTGGTCTCTGACTCTCGGGTTTGGGGCCTGAGAAGATTGCGGAAGAAGGCTCAGGCCTTGCCTCCCGCAGGGCAGCCGGCCAGTCTTCACGGAGAGGCAGCCCCTTGGGCTTCCAGGAATGTCCATTTTGCTTTGGAACACATTGCATTCTCCTTTTCCTATGCCTGAAATGGATTGCTTCAAATTGGATTCCTGTAACATGAACCATTTTTTTTCTTTTTACCGCCAATGTTTGGGCCCCATGTCGATTGCATAGTGGAGAGACTGAGGCAGGGCAAGCTTGGCTTCCGGGCATCCCTGGACTTTTCCATGGAAAGGACTGCGCTCTTGGGGGGGGGGCGTTGCGTCCAGGTGCACAAGGCACAGTCTCTGCGGGAGAGGGGAGCCCCTTTTGTGCGTAGGGTGCGCTGCTGGTGGGGCTGGGCAGAGGGGCTGTGGCCTGGCTGCCCCGGCTCAGTTGTGGGGACCATCTTTGCTGCTCTCTCGCTGCCCCTCCGTCTTCCTCGGCTCTTGGCTGCACTCTGGAGATCACAGGCAGGAAGCGACTCCAAGACGATGGTGCCGGGTCCTGGCGTGAGATGCAATTTAGCTCTTGGGGTGCGGATGGGGAGGGCAGGAGATTTCTGCCCACCTGTCTTGGCTTCTTGAGGCTGGGCTGTCTTCACAGAAGCAGCGGGGGGGCCTGGTCTGGCCAAGTCCTGCAGAGGGGAAACACGGCCTGGGTGGGGCAGGGGGCATTCGGGCAAGAGGCCTCCGGCCTTTGTACTGACCAGGCGCTGAGGCAAGAGGCCTTGTTCCCCCTCAAGGATCTGCCCGGGCCTGAGGACCCCTTTGCTGTCCCAAGAGGCTGAGCATCCCAGGTCCCCA